>NC_086157.1:51391458-51697532 GCF_035149785.1 Candoia aspera | reverse complement strand
TGTATAGATTTTCCTTCCTCCTGAATGTATTAGTTTTAGTTACATTTCCTATGAAAGTCTCTTATTTAAATAACATGTTCTATCAATATAACCTACAATGTATAACGAGGATTTTGTCCTGGGATGTGCGTTACTGATATACTGTAAATAGCTCCATTTACAAAGCATAGAGGTATTAATCAGTATAGCCAGTTGTAACATACTAGAGAAAACACTGTTATTGACATTTTAAAGAAAGAAAGGCTACATCTGAACTCAAAACAAAAACCAAAATAGAAAAAAAAAACCCTCTTAAGTTTATCTTGTCATTAGCTCTTTATTTCTTTTAAAGCTGAAAGTGGCACCTAATAGGTTTTTAGTGAAGATGCCTGGGGAGTCTGGGATGCAGTCCAATGCATCTGGAAGGTTACAGTTTGGACAATACTAATCCAGGTTTTGGGGAAAATCAGAATGTAGCAGTCAGAGAGAAATGAATGCAAAAAATACAGATGTGATTAAAACATAAATATAATTATGATTTTTTTTTTACAAAAGAGAGTAAATACATCTCTTTTGCTGCGTAATAGTAAGTACTACCAGCAAATAATGCTGATAGTAAGAAAACTATCAGCATTATTTGCAAATCACATTGCAATTGTTTTATGTACATTTAAGTTATAATATATTACTTGGCATCTATCTCTCTGTCTCTGTCTCTGTTTCTGTCTCTGTCTCCTCTGTGTGTTGTACAATGATGTCCCATGCGTTAATAACTGGGCTCTGATCCATGAAAACTTATGTTTATGTGCAAATGCACATCTGTGCCTCTAACCTGTGAAGTAGGAGAAGCTGTCAGTCATCCTTTGCCATTTTAGTATAATTACTAATTAATTGAAAGTTTCTGAGGGGATTTAGGCTGTAAACCCTTTGGAGAAGGATTGATGCCTCTTTAAAATAAATATGGCTAGACAAAAGAAGAAAATTGAATATGTCTATGAGGATGTAGAGCATTTCAGGTTAGAATGGGATTTGGAGCAATTATGGGCACTTATGTAGCATCTTTGGCAACTCTTGTCCTGGGATTGACCAGTAGCTGGAGAGGGTGTTGCATGATTGCAGGAAAGACACAGCTTCTTCAAGGAGTTACAAACAGGTGCTACTTGCCCACCCACAGAAGGAGCTCAGTTTCCTTATAAGCAAAATAGAATGAGTTTTGATTTCCTGAAAAGACCCCATACAGTGGATCTTGATAATTTATATTTTTGGACAATGGAACAATTTCTCACAGAAAGTATTAAGGCTGTGACATTGTCGATTTTAAGGTGGTGGGTGTTATTCTAGAGGATGAAAAGCACAGTCTGGATTTTTCAGATTCTCAATATAGCTTGTTCCTGTTTGTTGCCTTCAGTCCCTGATTAGCCTCTTCCTGCATTTGTTGTTTTCAGTATTTCAGATCTCATATTTCTTTGGAGGTTCCACAACCCAAAAATGATTAACTGTATTGGCAGATTGCTAGGAAAGCCTTTGGCCCAGGAGAGATCAGAAAAGTTTGCTGAGAGGAGAGATTTCTCTCAGCTGCATACTCTCTGCAAGCCTACACAGAAGGGAAACTAAAACTAAAACAAGTCCAGGCAAGTTCTTCCCTTTAGGCAATGCACCATTAACATGTGAAAAGGGGACAATTAAGTTCAACCTCTTCACTCGGCCAAAATGATTAGTTACCATAGTAACCTTAATCTGTAGTAGAAAACATATTAACACTCCCCTTTTTATACTACAGAATAAGATGCAAACCAATTTGCTTTGTTAACTCTTTGTGTCTTGCTACAGCAAGAGGTTTGGTTAAAATATCAGCAATCATGTCTTTTGATTCACAATATTTCAACATTATTTCTCCTTTGCTTATCATATCTTTGATATATTGATATCTAATATCTATATGTTTTGTCCTAGATTTTCAGGCTTCAGATTTTGCCATAGCAATGCAAGCTTGATTATCCTCATAAACAGTTATAGGCTGGTTCACTTCCATGCCTATGTCTTTTAACAAATGTTTAAACCATATAACCTCATTACAGGTTTGTGTTAGAGAATAAAACTCTGCTTCTGCAGTGGAAAGAGCAACAAGTGTTTGCTTTCTAGAATGCCAGCCTAAGCTAGACCCAGCAAATTGAATTAAAATCCCAGAAGTGGATTTCCTGTCACTGACATCTGCTCCCCAGTCAGAATCGGCAAAAGCCTGCAATTTCTCGGTTCCAGAGGCATTTAGCTTCAGGCAATAATTCTTTGTTCCTTGCAAATTAACTTCTTCAATGCTGCTTTTCCAGTAGATGTAGGCTTCTCTACCTGTCTACTTAAAATGGCCACAGAATTTGAGATATCTGGGCGAGAGTGATTTGCAATGTACAGTAAACTTCCAATTGAAGATCTATATTTCTCTGCCTCAGTTAACTGAGTTTGTCCTATATCTTTCTGAAAATCTGTTATCATCGGAGTAGAGACTGGTTTACAGTCTTGCATATTAAAATCCTCTAGGAGCTTTTGAATTTTACTACGTTGGTTTAATAGAAAGCTACCATCCTCATCCCTGTGTATTTCCAAACCTAGGTAATTTGTTACAGTTCCAAGGCTTTTTAACGTGAACTGGCTTTTCATGCAGGCTTCAAAATCAAGCCTTTGTTTTTCTGTTGATGTGAACAGCAGCAAATCATCAACATAAATGCACAGATACATACAGCCTTGTTTGTCTTTCTTCATATGTACACATGGATCTGCTTTTCCTTTTTCAAAACCAAAATTCTGCAGTTTTTCATCTAATTTTTGGTTCCAGGATCTAGCAGCTTGTTTTAACCCATAGATTGACTTCTGCAGTTCACAGACTAGATTCTCCCCTTTTTCATAGCCAGGGGGGGTGCTGCATGTATAATTTGTGGTCTAAATCACCACAGAGAAATGCAGTTTGAATGTCATAGTGGTGAGCTGACATTCCTTTGAGTGCAGCAATTTTTAACAGTAATCTAATTGATTCACCTTGAGTAACTGGTGCAAAAGTCTTGTTAAAGTCTAAATCTTTCCTTTGAGTGAACCCTTTTGCAACTAACCTTGCTTTATATTTTTGGATTTTGCCATCAGCATCCCTTTTCAGTTTGAAAACCCACCTGCAACCTAGACAGCCTTCATTGGGAGGTAGATTTACCAGTTTCCATGTTTTATTTTCTCTCAAGGATGCTAACTCCTGTTGCATGGCAGAATGCCAATTTTGTGCAATCTCAGGTGGTAAAGCATTCACTTGTTCTAAAGACTCAGCTTCTGTGAATATGTGAAAAGCCTTTACTGTTTCAGCCTGAAAAAGTGATGGAGGAACACCTTTATTACTCCTCTGAGATCTGTGAGGTAATACAGGGCTTAAATTTTGACTCCTATCACTTTCCTGAGAAGCATCTGTCTCATCAGACAGATCTTCAGTTTGCTGTTCTGGTTTAATGCCCTCATCAGGCAAAAAATCACCATCAGCAAGTCCTTGCTGTTCTCTTGTGGTGGTCAGATCAACTGGAGAGCTAGAATTTAATGTCCCCCAGTTTTCCTCAGCAAAATAAGTGCTTTTGCTAATTATTAATTTCTCTCCCATTATGAACCTGTAGCTCCTTTGGCTTTGTTCATAGCCAACAAAGATGGCTTTCAGGAATGGAGTGTCCTGAATCACAGAGTTATACAATCTGTTTTGTACAAAACAGGCAGTAGATATTGCCTCTCCCCAATACTTAAAGATAAATGTGAACCTTTTAGCATGCATCCCATCGCATTTTGCAAGGTTCTGCCCTTTCTTTCAGCAACACCATTTTGCTGAGGGCTTTAAGGGTTAGAAAGAATTTGTTCTATCCCTTTTTCCACTAGGAACCTTTTGAATTTGTGAGAAAGGTACTCTCCTCCTCTATCACATTGGAGTGCAGATACAGGCCTAGGGAATTTTCTATTTGCCCATGTCACAAAACTTTTAAATTTCTCAAATGCCTCATCTTTGTGTTTTAAAATGTAGATAAATGTGTACCTTGAGAAATCATCAATGATGATCATTGCATACCTTGCTTGTCCAAGACTTGGAGCAAAAGGACCAATAATGTCAGAGTGTACAATTTCCAAACGTCTAGTTGTAACTCTGTCACTGTGCTTACTCACAGGAGCTTTTAGTGTTTTGCATTCTTTGCAAACTACACAATCTAAGTATTTGTCACAGGGTTTTATCTTTAGGTCAGCACACAGCTGTGGCATTTGCGCTATATACTTGAAATTAGCATGACCAAATCTCCTGTGCATCAGGTGTCCACATTGGTCATGATATGGCGTGTTGCCAACTGCAGCCTTGCAGCTTGGCTTCCTTGCATTTTCCACAATGTACAAGGAGTCTTTTAATATACCAGTAGCACACAATTTCCCATTTTTACGTATCGCACAACCATTTTTCTTAAATGTTATGATATACCCTGTTACAACCGATTGTGACACAGATAAAAGGTTTGATTGTAAATCTGGCACATACAACACACCTTTTATAATTTCTCCCAAGCAGGATAAATACAAGTCACCTTGCCCATAATTTTGGTTACAGACCCATCAGCCAAAGATACACTGTGTCTTTCAGTTTTAGACAGTGACACAAAAGAGCTTTTACAATTACATAAATGACAATTGGCCCCAGAATCTAACACCCATACATCAGAATTACCCTTCTTAGCAACCTGTGCAATTTGGGTTGTCTGAAGAGCCTTCTTCTGTGTTGCCTTGTGTTCTTCTTCTCTGTCTTTCTACTCTTGGGTCTCAAGGCACAGTCTTTCTGCAAATGTCCAGCTGAACCACAAGTGAAGCATCGCTGGCTGGCCAGCACTGTGGCCTCAGCTTCTGTTCCGTTCTTTTCCTTTGTTTTCTGGTAC
This sequence comes from Candoia aspera, assembly GCF_035149785.1. NCBI lineage: Eukaryota > Metazoa > Chordata > Lepidosauria > Squamata > Candoiidae > Candoia > Candoia aspera. The sequence goes on along the minus strand of NC_086157.1, from coordinate 51,692,625 downwards.
TGCAGCTTTCCAGAAGAGATGGGGGGGGGATCTTTCCTCTCTCTTCTCCCATTCAGCGAGTAAGCGCTGTGTAACATACAATGGGGTGACGTCTGCTTCAGGCATAGCCTCCAGGGCACAAATCAGCGTGTCCCACATTTCATTCAGTGAGGACAGGAGGATATAGGATTTTGTGAGAGGTGTAAATTCCATTCCTCTCTCCTGCAACTCAACAAACAGCTGCTGAATATAATGCAGGTGCTCAGGAAGGCTATCTCCTTCTGCAAAGTAGGCTTTGTACACCTTTTTTGTCAGGGTAACTTTACTCCCTGCTGTTGCCTTTACATACAAGTCTTTCAAAGTGTCCCAAAGTTGCTTTGCAGACTGCATGCCTCGCACGTGGACTAGCTGATTGTCCTCAACTCCCAGGATAATGGTGGCTCTAGCCCGCTCATCCTGTCTAAGACATTCAGCACTGGGATTTTGGGGGGTTTGCTCACCAATTGGCAGCCAAAGATTCTCTCTCTGAAGATACATCTCCATCTTCAGGGCCCAATTCAAATAGTTGGTTTTTGATAGGTGGTCCAGAGGCATCGCTGAGGGCTAGGAGGTAGCCATGGCTTCTTCCTTCTTTTGCAAGTCATCTCAGCTGGCTTCTTTGTCCTGTAGACTGGCAGTTACTGGAAAATCTCCAGGTGGCTCCAAAGAAAATCTTCACAGGTCTTTGCTACCTGCCTTTTAATTGTGCATGAGGTGTGGAGCTGATCTCTCTATTCTCTCTGGGGTTTTACTGGGCTTCTTACTGGGTTTACTGGGTTGCTTACTGGGCCCATAACCTATTGGCAGATTGCTAGGAAAGCCTTTGGCCCAGGAGAGATCAGAAAAGTCACACACGAGGCATTTCTATAAAAATAATTTTATTTACAGAAAACAAAGATATTTAAAGGCTGTTTGCTGAGAGGAGAGATTTCTCTCAGCTGCATACTTTCTGCAAGCCTACACAGAAGGGAAACTGAAACTAAAACAAGTCCAGGCAAGTTCTTCCCCTTAGGCAATGCAACCATTAACACGTGAAAAGGGGACAATTAAATTCAACCTCTTCACCTGGCCAAAATGATTAGTTACCATAGTAACCTTAATCTGTAGTAGAAAACATATTAACAAACTGTGCATAAGGTAATCTCTCTGATCTTTCCACCCAAAGAAAGGGCCTCTGTTACCATAAACTTGGCTCATTTCCCTTGTAATTCTGTGAGGCTGTGAGAATGGACCATGAACTCAAATAAACTCTTGTCATGCTCTCTGGACATTATACTGAGCAGGAAACAAGATCAAAGAAATAAACAGCTACAGAGAGTTTTTGTGTATAACTCCCAAAGGTCTGTCAGCAAACATGACAATTTACTGAATATAGATGAATATTATATACAGGAAAAACTCAACTAAAGTTTTCTTATTAGAAGTGAAACAGCTGTTATAATAAATAGGAACATAATAAAGAGCTCCTGACACTGGTTAATTTTCTTGTTGGACATAGATTAGCAACCCTAATCTTTAAAGCTTTTCATGGCTCTGGGCAATTAAGATTATGTTCCCACCAATGACATTTGAGATAAAGTTTCCATAAATTAACTAAATATTTACCAAGAATCCAAAGAGAAAGGAGCATCTAATAGACTTAAGGTTCACACATCATACCAATCTGCTCCAGCAGAACACTGATACAAGGAAAACAATTTTGAAATTTAAATGAAATGAAGAAATATTCTAAGGAAATGACTTTCTCATGTTCTAGATTGTCCCTTTTTGAACAATTATTTGAAGACTACGACTAATTCTGCACTCTAGAATATCCAGTAAGTTTAACTTGAACTGAGAATATCAAAATTATAAAAGGTATATATCTTCCTTAAGGAAGAAGTAATACTGAAATGCTCCTTTAGCTGCAGTCTTTTTAGGCCTTTTTTCTTAACCAATTATATTAAAACCAATGCTTTGTTTTGTATACACAGGCACAGTAATCCTCAGTTACCATCTACTTGTTCAAACTGGAGTTACAGTGGTGCTGAATGTGGGGTACTTGCGATGGGTCCTTGTAATTGCGGCCGTTGCAGTGTCCCTGTGGTCACGTCATTGCAGTTTGGGATCTTGATGACTGGTTCACAAATATGACCTTGCAGCATCCTGTGGCCAGGTGATAGCCATTTACAACCTTCCCTGCCTGCTTCCAACAAGCAAAGTCAATGGGGAAACTGGCAGGAAGTCGCAAATGATACTGCGACTATGCAGGATTTGGCTAACAATGGCAAGTATGACTGCCAGAACTGCTGTTGTAGCTGGTGTGGCCATGTGACATCAGGCCTTATGGCCACATTGCTTAGTGATGGAGTTCCCAGTCCCAATTACTATTGATAAGCAAGGACTACTTGTATTTATATATATATATATATATATATATATATATATATATATATATATTCAAAAGCAACTTTTCTTGTGCAATCTGATCTATAGCATTTTTATTTTTATAAAGTAAATATTAACTCTGCAAGCTAATTCCCTAGTTTATTGTGCATGCTATCCTACATATGTGTTGATAAGCAAGGACTACTTGTATTTATATATATATATATATATATATATATATATATATATATATATATATATATATATATATTCAAAAGCAACTTTTCTTGTGCAATCTGATCTATAGCATTTTTATTTTTATAAAGTAAATATTAACTCTGCAAGCTAATTCCCTAGTTTATTGTGCATGCTATCCTACATATGTGTTGATAAGCAAGGACTACTTGTATTTATATATATATATATATATATATATTCAAAAGCAACTTTTCTTGTGCAATCTGATCTATACCATTTTTATTTTTATAAAGTAAATATTAACTCTGCAAGCTAATTCCCTAGTTTATTGTGCATGCTATCCTACATATGTGTTAAGTCTACAAAACATTATAACATTTGTTTCATTGTTTTACTATAGGTGCCAAGGCACATAGGTTTGCCTGAAGATGGAAAGGAGTGCAGGGGCAGTTAAGCTCCATGACCTAACGCTGTATTAAAGCATTAGTTTATCTAGACCAGCGCTGTCTAAATTGCTCAGCAATGACTGTCCATGATTTCATACAAGGATTTTTCCCACAACAGGGATTACACTGGGTTCTCTACAAAATATAACGAGAAAACTATCACTGGGGGAAGGACTTAATAATATAATGATTAATTTAACCCTGATTCCTACTTGAAATCATGAAATTTACAAATTGTCCAAATACCTTTCTAAACATTTGTCTTATTCTTTCTAGCTTTCTATGGCTGCAATCCTGTCCTATTACCTTGTTTGCATTATCAAGATTTCAGAATGCATAAATATACGGTCCTACAATCCTGACCCTCTGATAGTTGAATTTCCTTTCTTGCTCCCTTTCACTTCCAGGAAAATGACAGAGGCTGTGAATTTGACTAGCATTCTTTAGTTAATAACTGAATTGCAAGAGTCTCATAGTATACATTTTCCACATTTCCACTTTTTCTTGCAACCCAAGGATAAAGCCTAATGTCATAATAAATTTTCGGTGTACTTGATAGCAGGCTTGTCAGATTCCATGATCATTTTTTTTCTCTCTATGTAAGAATAATATAGTACTTGTGAAACCTTTTGACAGGAAAATATTTGGCATGAAGCCAAGCAATAAACTATCATTTACTTCTAAAGGTTAGTTTCTAAATAAATAGGAACATGCAAGTCAGTGGCTTGATCATTTATTTTGCTTTCCTTCAGATTATTTGTACTTTATCAAGTACTTCATTTCTCAAACCTAATAAATCTTTTTGCTTAAATTTCAATGAAAATATTTTCTGATATGTTGTTTGCTACCCTCTAGAAAAGATACAAATGTTTGAGTACAGCTTCCTTTCTATTTCCTTCCTTTTTTAACATTTATTGTAATTCAAAAAAGTAAAAAAACAACAACAACAACATTGTGATGTTCTGTGTCCCAGAATTGGATTTGGAAATAATTAATGCTCAATAATTTTCAATTCCTAATATTTTTAAAATAATAGTATAAAATAATAGAAGACATGATTGTGTATGGACAGTGCCAAGATAATGAATGCCTTTTATAATACATTCTTTAAACCCCAAGCACTTTTTTAATGCAATAAAAAGACACCAATTCATTTTTATAATGGAACATAATAACAGATTTCCTTGTCTATTTCTGTCTGTACTACTTACATTTTAGGACAGGTTTCACTGACTATTCTGCTGAGGATTGCATTTGGCATTTGATAGTCAGTTCTGCAATCCAAAATGCAGGCAAGCTCAAGAAAAAAAAAACCCAATTTACATTCAAATGTAATTAAAATTAAATAATAAATATAGTCAACGTGATTGCTTGTTTTGTTGTATCAAGGCTGAAAATGTGGTGATAACATATTTGATCTGGGGACATCTATGTCCTAGAATCTCACAATTGCTTGCATGTTATAGGGATATTATTTTACTAGAAAAAATATTACCACAGTGGATATATAAGAGATTATATACATACTTTTTGTGCTAAATTGGTTCCACATTTGGTTATAGTTTTGCTATAATGCAAATCCCCAAAGTGTCTTGGTGTTCATCTCAACAACTTCACTTACTGTTCTCTGTTGTCAATTATCACCCTAGCTCAGGTAAAAACTTAAAAGATTCATGTTCCAATAGAAGAGAATATATGTGGCTCAGGGTTGAACAATGGAGACCTTGGTGCTCTTTGAGCTTGGTTGTTTATTAGGATAATCAAGACAATCAAGAAATTAGGGTAATCAAGGAACTACAAAGGAGAAAACCACACCCCCACCAACACTAGGAGGGCAAACCACTGTATATAAACAGGGAGCAAACCCCACACTCACTAACACTGATGATGTTACCTAGTTGGGTAATTAAATGTCTGCAAGCAAACAACCAAGCTCAAAAAGCATCAAGGACCCCAGTGATTCACATACATGAGAACTCAGGGTAATGCATTTTAAATATCACAGCAGTGTAGCATCTGTCTCTCTTCCACCCCCACCTCCAGAAGCAGGTAAAGGTTAAGATAATATATTGACAGAGAATATATATTTTTAAATTTATTCCCTCTTAATTTAACTTTTTAAAGATTTTTGTAACTATGAAATAGCTTCCATTTGGCAAGATGAATCAGACACATGAAAATGGCAAATTCACATTTTCCTGTTAATTAAATGCCCTGATGTGTAGCATTACCAAACAATGCTAAATGAATGTGAAGAGGCATGTTTTTTCTGAGGATACAATTATAAGCATACTCCCCATTCATGCTATGTCCAGATTTGAAATATCTAAGGGAGGCAAGAGGCATACAAAAAGTCACTCAGAGGGGAGAAACAATTAATCATTGCAAAACTCCCATGTCAAAAGAAATTTACTTAAACTTCTCTTTCAAAAATGCATAGAATGTATTTTACTAGATCTAGAATGACAGTATGCTCTAATGCTACAGTGAAAACCCCCAACCAGTGTTGAACTGTTGATTATATATATATATATACACACACACACACACACACACATACATACATACATACATACATACACACACATACACACACATATATATACACACACACACACATATATACATACATACACACACACACACACTAATATATTTAATGTTATGCTTCATATTTTTTCAGTTATTCCATGAATATTCATGTTTTCTTTTAACCAGGGATGTTTGAAACATCATTCCCTTTTAGAAATCAGCACAAAAAAAACAGACACTGCCCTTAAAGCACTGAAAGGAGTGAAACAATGCCTCCCAGCCCAAGAACAGTGGTCTTTGTTTTCCCCTTTCACCCATAAGAGATTAAAATGATGCATCTTATTAGCAACTGTAGATGTTTGGTGTCTATTGTAGAGGGATCTGGGAATTTACTGAGGAAACATGAGTATTTTAAATGTCAGATCTTTGTTTAACTGTTGATGAAATATTCAGTAGCCTGTTTGTGGTATTACACAGCTGTACAAATATTTTGTGACTGGAGATTCTAACCTAGCTTATGCTCAGGCAGTCAGGATGCCTTGATTTATATTTTGGAGGACAGTAAACTAAAATAAAAGAATTCAAGTTCTGCACCCAGCATGTGGATATTTGCAAATATATTGGACTGATTATTATTTTCTTTCTATATATTCTATAATGGGTACATCTAACCAGGTAAATCCCAAGAGATCTCTGGATCTGAACAGATACGCAAGTGAACATAATTTAGCATGGCTTTATTGTGTGTGAGGTTTTTAAACACTCTCCTGTGGCCTTATGACATCCATGTTTTATTGTTTTTAACAGTTAAGACTTTTTTTTTAACTGCATGCAGCCCAAAGTCACATTCGTGAAATGGGTGGCTGTATAAATTTGATAAACAAAAAAACATCTTCCATTTTGTTAGCAAATTACTACTACTGCTATCTGGAGTAATGTTCCTGGGAGGCCCTCGCTTACCATTTTTATTATTATTATTATTATTTATTAAATTTATGTCACCACCCATCTCCCCCAATGGGGGACTCCATCACCATTTCTGAAAAATAAAATCTGAAAGCATATGTTTGCTTCATTTATAACGCAAGTGTAGGGAAGCATTTTATACCTAGTGTTACACATATCCATTTGGAATCTACTGCTGGTTCCAAGCATTTGTGAACATGAATATACATATATACATGCCCAGCTGAGTGACTTTGGCCTGTCATTCTCTCTTAGCCCAACCCATCTTATAGGGTCATTGCTGTGGGTGAAATAAGGAGATAGAGCATTATATACACAGCTTGAGTTGTAAAAAATAAAATTATATATAAATCTCATAAGAAAGAAAGAAAGAAAGAAAGAAAGAAAGAAAGAAAGAAAGAAAGAAAGAAAGAAAGAAAGAAAGAAAGAAAGGTAGCTTTCATACAGAACAATTTGTTTTGCTTTCACTGTATCGATATTAGAGAAAAGTCATGTTTGACAATGCCAAAAGAACAAAAGCCTTTATATCTTTGTAGAACTATACATTTTTCCATAGGATTTTTATTTCTAAATCAAGGGTTAGAATGGACTTAGATAATATTTCTGGAACAAAAAGCAAGCATTAAACAAAACAACACACTGCTGAGGTGGACAAAAATGAGAGAAGTGGAATATACATTTTACCCATCTGCTTTATTTTGAAATATCTACTGATGCTAAATAAAACTAATTCCTTAGATTACATTTCATCAAGCCCAGTAAATATGACGTACATAAAAACAAGAAAAAAAAAGTCATACCCATTTTGGCAGTAGTACGTATACTAAACTTGGAAAAAAAGATCAGTATTGAAAACAGACAACTTGAAAAGTTGGAAATAACTTTTTACTTTGAATTAATTCCCCATCTCTCCTTTTAAAGTTATGTAAATGCTCTCCTGTTGTATTAAAAATGCTTGTTTATGAACCCTTTTTTCTCTTCATAACTTTTTTCTATTGCTAGCCACTGTTCCAAAAGAATAAACTATTTCCTATTTCTTACTAGAGAAAATAATTTATTTGATGTTTTTTATTCATTGATTCCAAACCAACAATTGGCATTTTTATAGAACGGGAACCTAGCACAAATTATTTTAGAAGGATCTTCTGCTCACTTATTATAATTCAAATATACATCCCTGTGTTGTAAATTAAAGGACTGTCATAAATAAGTGCTGGTTGCCAAGTGCCCGAATCACAACCATGGGGATGTGTGATGGCTGTAACTGAGGACTGATCGTAAGTCTCCTTACTCAGTGCCATTGTAACTGAATCATCATTGAATGAGTCATCTGTAAGTGAGGACTACCTGTATTTACCTTCTGCAATCCTCCAAAATACCCAACTGTGCATGATCCCAGAATTCAGTCTCAGTTGCTTTGTAGAATTCCATAAAGCCATGTGGAGCAACAGTACTACTCTACAGTTATTGAATTTATATTGGAATTTAGAATTTGATAGAATGCAGTGAACATTCCAGCTGACAGAATCCAACATAGATGCAATTACAAAATTATAGATGCAATTACAAAAGCAGGCCTGCTTTATTTCTAGAATATTCTGAAATAAATTACTTTTTTCACCCTTCAATCAAAACAAATGTTTTATCACAAGTAAACTATTTAGTAGCATGAAAAAAGAAAAAAAAATCAACTGAGGATATGGAAGATATAGGTATTTATAAATGTGTATACATATCCAGCTATATTTAGAACACTAAGACAATCAGAGAGGTGAGTTGCCTAGCTTTACTGTGTTTGGGTTTATTACCTTCCTGTAATTTAAGAATTATTTTGTATAGTGAAATAAATTAACAATAGTTTTTTTTTATTTTTAAATGAAGTCAGCATTTCACTTAAAATAGCAATGAAAAGTATGTGCACATTCATTATATTGTTCTTATTCTGTAGAGCAGAGAAACTAGAATGAATGAGAAAATGGAAAACATTTTTATTGTTGCCTTCCTTAGAGGCATACAATGAGGAAATTGTAAGTACTAATGCTGACCTGAATACGTGCACACAGAATCTGCGTGTTGCTGAATAAAAAAGAGGGGTTGTATTTTTAATGGAGTGCAGATTTTATAAACTTATTTTTGCAGTTGACAAATAGGAAATCAGACCTTGGAAATTAAAGAATATGCCCTCCTCTGAAATATAGATAGATATATAGAATGTAATTGGCTGGAAAACAGATTCAACCTAAATAAGATTATGGACTCATCTTCATAAATATAGTTGTATGACTGACTGATTTTCATAACAAATATTTTCTATACAATTGGCATGACAGCAATTTACTATTAACAAAAAACAATATTTTTGTTTAATTATGTGAACTGACATATTCAAATGAATGAAATTAAAACTGAAGCATATATTTTAAAATAATTTTCTAAATCAAAATAAAAAAAAAGTTATGAGCTATGAATATGACATATTCCACAGCAAACTGTAAATAAGGTGGATTATCAAGATGAATTACCTTAAATATTTATTTATATATATATATATATATATATATATATATATATCTTTTTTCTTTCTCTCTACATTATATAACAGTGCAGGAAAGCAAGCTTATATATACAGATTTTAAGAAGAAACTTTTGGTGGTGTTTTGTTCTGTTTTTTTTTTTTTTTTAAGATGGACTTTGGTGGTTCAACAGGTAGGCATACAGAATAATATTAGAATGATGTTCTAGGGGCTGAAATGTTAAGAGACTCAGTTGGAAAGTGTAGAAGTTTAGATACTTAGATGAAAGGTTAGGTGAGGCTGTCTTGAAATGAATTGTTGGAGATGGCACTGAAAGGTATTCAGTATTGAGGATAAGGAGGAATGATGGGGGTGAATTCCACTGGATGCTTACTAAATTAGAGGCATTTTGAATTGCCTGCATCTGGAGGTGAGACTGTGTCACTTCTGTGCTATAGCAGCATTGCTATTAGAAGTGTGGCATCCATAGCAGATGAGTGAGATCAATCCCTGCATAATGGCTAGTGGCAGAATATTGTTGGAGCTGTATAAGGGGTTCCATTAGTAGTGGAGTATCTCTTAAGAATTAGAACCAGAGCTGGAGTTGAGGAAAAGGTGTGACTCTGAGTGGCAGTTTTGGGGAAGTACACCAGTGGAAATGGTGGTGAGATCCCTAGTTGGTTGAAGCAAGCATCAAGAAGACCTTGTATCACCTGGAAGACATTGGTACCAATTCAGTGGACAGATAGCTTCAAGAGTGGCAATGGTAGTAACAGGCAGCTCCTGGCCCTGACAGAAGGTAGGGAGCTGGCTGCTGGAACCCTTTTGCCTGAAGTAGCTTTACAGGGACAACAATAAGCACAAGGCCAGGCTGGGAGAGCATAGTAGCAGAATAGGGGGTTGAGAATATGTTTGTGTTGAAGATAGGCAGCACTAGTGGGGGGGGGGTGTCTTGATGAAGTCAACATCCCTAATGTTTAGTTCAATGTCAAGGTAGTGCTACAGAGATGTCTCCCAGTGTGGTGCCAGCAGGAACAGAAGGTTGGAGTCACTCCTCAGGTTTAGAGGGGAGCCTGAGGTTGGTTCTGCACAGAATGGGAAGACAAGCAAAGGTGGGATTGAGCACTAATAGGAGGTGCTCAAAAGTGTGTGGGGTACCCTTTGCAGTTTCTGGGAAGGGATTGAAATGGAGTGAGGTGTGTAAAAGTGTTGAGGCTTGAGGACTGGTATGGTAACATACTGCTTGCCCCAAGGATGGGTAACTGTTTGTGAGTGAGCTGGTGTATTTCAGGGATCAGAGTCCCCTGATATGTGAAGAAGTAAACTACGTTGTGTGGAAAAGTTACTTTGGTTGTTACAGATTGAGGAAGATTTGGTGAGAGACACCCAATATACTATTCAGAGGGATGGCAGTCAACTTTTTTTTTAAATAAAGCTTTATTATGTTTTTCAACAAATACATAAAACTACAGGAAATGAAGTATACTACAAGAGAAAAAAGGAACTAAAAACATGAAAATACAAAAAAAAAGACTACTACATACAACGTAATACATACATACTAACTTCTGACTTTCTACAACAAAGATATAAATAAGTCAATCTCTTACTCTAGTTCAAACTGGAATGACCATTACTTCTATAAAACATTTCCATTCTCAATATAACATTCCTGTAAAACACTATTTTTCCCTTAAAATGGATATGGATATGGATACACACACACACACACACACACATTTTTATAACATAAAAAAAATTCCCCCTTAATAGACAGATAATCAAATTTTATCCTTCCTCATTACAATTTTACTCCTAACCAAAACATTTATATAGTTAAACATTATATCTCCACCATTACATATTTAAACAATAACCTTATTAATATCCTTTTACCCAAGGTAAATTCATTATCCCAAAAGCAAAAGCATCTGTCTAAACCTTTAAAAGACCATCCTAATAAACACAATTAAACAGTTAACCCAGTTCAAAGTAAACTAAGGGATATATATATCTATTTCACACAAAGCTTTCTCCTTGCAACCCTCGACTTGCATTGTAAAGTCCAACTCATCTTCAAGGACCTTCCGTCCCTTGAAGCTTAAATCTTGTCTTTAATCTCAAAATTCCAAGAATGCAGCCATTTCTGTTCCTTTTACACCCAAAGCTTTTCCTTCTTCAAAATTAACATTCCAGAGGTGAATCTTTTCCCCTTCATTTTGGCTTTGGGATGTTACTCCTCATTTTTTTCTTTGAGACCAGGGCCTTATTTTCCAATAATTGTCTAAGAGATGGTCCAAAGTATAAGTAACCTTGAGATGTTGTTGTTTATTCATTCAGTCGCTTCCGACTCTTCGTGACTTCATGGACCAGCCCACGCTAGAGCTTCCTGTCGGCCATCAACACCCCTAGCTCCCCCAGGGATGAGTCCGTCATGTCTAGAATATCATCCATCCATCTTGCCTTTGGTCGGCCCCTCTTCCTTTTGCCTTCCACTCTGTGTACAAGTTGAATAGGTAGGGTGAGAGTATACAGCCCTGCCGTACTCCTTTCCCAATCTTAAACCAGCCCGTTGTTCCGTGTCTGTTCTTACTGTTGCTACTTGGTCATTAAACAGATTCTTCAGGAGGCATGCAAGATGACTTGGTATCCCCATACCGCTAAGAACATGCAACAATTTGTTATGGTCCACACAGTCAAAGGCTTTAGAATAGTCAATAAAACAGAAATAGATGTTTTTCTGAAACTCCCTGGTTTTTTCCATTATCCAGTGGATATTGGCAATTTGGTCCCTAGTTCCTCTGCCTTTTCTAAACCCAGCTTGTGCATCTGGCAATTCTCACTCCATGAATTGCTGAAGTCTACCTTGCAGGATCTTGAGCATTACCTTACTGGGATGTGAAATGAGTGCCACTGTTTGATAGTTTGAACATTCTTTAGTGTTTCCCTTTTATGGTATGGGGATATAAGTTGATTTTTTCCAATCGTATGGCCATTCTTGTGTTTTCCAAATTTGCTGGCATATAGCATGCATTACCTTGATAGCATCCTCTTGCAAGATTTTGAACAGTTCAGCTGGGATGCCGTCGTCTCCTGCTGCCTTGTTATTAGCAATGCTTCTTAAGGCCCATTCAACCTCACTCTTCAGGATGTCTGGCTCTAGCTTACTGACCACACCATCAAAGCTATCCCCGATATTGTTATCCTTCCTATACAGGCCTTCTGTATATTCTTGCCACCTTCTCTTGATCTCTTCTTCTTGTGTTAGGTCCTTGCCATCTTTGTTTTTGATCATACCCATTTTTGCCTGGAATCTACCTCCCAGGCCATGCTTACCTGTAATTCCAGGTGTCATTTGACTGCCCACCTTAGCATTCCAGTCTCCTGTGATGAAAATAACATCTCTTTTAGGTGTGTTGTCCAGTAGGTGCTGCAGCTCCTCATAGAACTGCTCTACTTCAGCTTCTTCAGCATCTGTGGTTGGGGCATTTATTTGGATCACTGTGATGTTAGATGGCTTGCCCTGAATTCAAATTGAGATCATTCTATCATTTTTTGGATTGTATCCAAGCACTGCTTTAGCCACTTTACTATTAATTATGAAGGCTACTCCATTTCTTCTGTGGTCCTCTTGTCCACAGTAGTAGATCTGGTGGTCATCTGATGTGAAGTGGCCCATTCCAGTCCATTTCAGTTCACTGACGCCCAGAATGTCTATCTTTAATCTTGACATCTCACCAATAACCACATCCAATTTGCCCTGGCTCATAGATCTTACATTCCAGGTTCCGATGGTGTGTTGATCCTTAGAACATCGGATTCGCCGTTCACCACCAGCACCGTCGGCCGCTAGCCGTCCTTTCTGCTTTGAGCTAGCTGCGTCATCACATCTGAGGCTAGTTGAACTCATCCTCTGTTCCTCCCCAGTAGCATTTTGACCATCTTCCGACCTGGGAGTTTCATCTTCCGATGGTATACCGACATATCTCTGGTTGTACTGATCCATTTAGTTTTCACGGCAAGAATACTGGGGTGGGTTGCCATTACCTTCCCCAGGGATTGCATTTAGTCTGACCTCTCTGTCATGACCTTCCCATCTTGGGTGGCCCTTCACGGTTTAGCTCATGGCATCATTGAGGTGCTCAAGCACCAGCACCATGGCAAGGTAATGATCCTTTGCTGAAGAACCTTGAGGTACAGCTCCTGAAAAATATCTTTAAAATCTTCCATATCCCAGAATGTTATGGTACCCTCTAGTGCTTCAGGATATTAGACAAAAAGCTGTCTTTCAGAAAGAAAGTGTTAATCAGTGGAGGTGGAAAAATAAAGGTAAACAAAGCCATTTCTCACAGGAAAGGAGATAGATCAAAGCTCAGCTCTGCAAATTCAACAGAGTGGGTAATTCTTTTGTAATCCAGATTTTGATAAAGTAACAGTAACCAGACAAAAGTCTTTAAATCCAACAATACAATTTTAAAAGAGAATACATCTATCTATCTATCTCCATCCAAATTAACAAATTAATAATTTCCCAAAGTAACGAAAACCACCAAGAGATTCTTCATTTCTTTGTTGTAAAGAACCTTTCCTTAATAATAATTTAAAAAGAAAAAAAAAATGGTGTTGTAGAAATGGGGTAGGCAGTTTTTAGTCCATTTAAGGTTTCAACACAGCTTAGGAAATGATGACAAACCCTGCCACCCAGCTGCTAGCTTACCAGTCAATTGCAAAATGCTGTTTGGCAGTGTTCTGGCTGCTTCCAGCTGTTCAGAGAAAAAATGGGGTAATTCCTGGAGTTCTCCTTAATCCAGAGAACACTTTTAGGCTCTAGAAATCCTGCCTGATCCAGGTCAACCACGGAACTCGCGGAGATACATCTCAAGTTGCCAATCCCCCACTGGAAGTCGGCAGTCAACATTTTTGTGGCAATCACAACTTCTTTCACACTTGCCCCACTCCAGGTCACCATGGCCAGATTGCTGCTAAGCTTATTCTCAGGTTGCTGAACTTGAATGATTAATAAAGTCACTCCATTATTTTGTGTGTTTTTAAATTAACTTTGAATGTTTATTACAGAAGTTTTAATTTGTACCATGGATATTTTTACTACTGTATTGTTATTTTGTGAAAAACTGAGAGCCCTTAGCAGATTACAGTGGTATATAATAAACAATATTATATTTTCTTCCAGAAGGGTTCGTTCCAGCTTCTTATCTATCATCTATCACAATTTTGAAATTTTGTAAAGCTTTCACTTTAGCCAGGCTGGACGCACTGTCCTCAGCATTGGACATTTTAAGGGTACTCTTCGACTATGTTCATGTGGTGATGGCTCAATAGAAACCCTAAGCCATATGTTGTTATATTGTTCCCTATATAAGGATTCTAGACAGATCCTTATATATTCGTTCTTGAAGAAATTTCCAGGCAGGGAGAGTGACTTCTATTTAATGTTACTTCTTTCGGAAAAAGACTCAAAAATATCCTCCCAGGTTGCCCAGTTTTGTGCTAACATCTGCACATTATACCGCACCATCACTTAGATTTTGAATTTCTTAGCATAGTATTTTATTTCAATTCATTTTAGTATTTTCATTCTTAATTAATTTTGGATTGTAGTATATTAATTGCTTTTGTTTTTATGTATATATGTATTAATGTAAGATGGTTACTATTGTATAGTTTTATTGTGTCTGGCCTTAGGGCTGTAATAAATGTGATGATGATAATAAACAATAAATAAATGGGATTTATTCTTTTTGACAACACAATTTTCCCTCTTTTTCTCTACTGCTCAGTGTAAATTTTTAAAATTGCAATAATTCAAATACTACAGAATATGAAAAACTAGTTCCTTACAGAATCTGATAAGCTGCTACCAAAAATAAACCCCAGAACATTTTATACAAGCTATTTATGAAATTGTTATGATGAAAACTCTTCTAGATGGAATTTTGCTTTAACCCAAAATCAAAGAGTTCCAATATATTAAACGTTGATTTTTCCAAATTACGTCCTAATTAACTTAGGCTATTTATTGTTTGATTTGATTTCTGAAAAGTTATAACATTAATATTAATACTAAAGATTTTATGTATTTTTAAGGCCAAGCCTCTGAAATAAAACACTGGGATTAAAATACTTTAATATAATAATATAACATTAGACTCAATGAGACCTTGTGGTCCCAGACCTACCTTTTAATTTGAAAAAAGAAGTTTTTGATCTTGTTGTTATTCTTATTGTTATTATTATTGTGCCCCTGAGTCAGGATTGACTACCCGCGACTGCCTGGACAAGTCCCTTGCCATTGCTTCCTCCCTAGGACTGAAAGAGAGTGACTGGCCCAAGGTCACCAAGCTGGCTTTGTGCATAAGGTGGGACTAGAACATCTGGTCTCCTGGTTTCTAGTCTGGTGCCTCGACCACTACACCAAACAGGCTGTCAATATTACTGTTACCAGCATGCTAATTTTATAAACACTCAAAAATTCAGTATAATACATATATAAAATCTGAATATTTTTTTCCCCAGCCTCATCTGATATGCTTATCATGTATCAGCTCTATTGGATTAATAAAGTCCAACCTTTTTAATTAGAAAGGTGAAAATAAAGTTTATTTAGGACTTGAATGCTGTTGGCAGTTTTTCTGGCCATAATTGACAATATATTTCTTCATTTCTTCTCATTTTCAGGATAGCTTTGACTGCCTTTAGAATTTTTAATGGGCTTACCCAGCCCCAAAAGAAAACATAATAAAATAGTCAGTGAGATACCAGACTCACGGCTATCTTGCTCTGGACATCACTACCTAGTGTATAGCAGACTCTATTTTCCGTGATGGGGAGTGGAAAGCTTAGCTTCTTTGAAGCTGATTTTCCATGTTTTCAAGTAATACAATATGAATCCAAAAGGCAGGGAGTCTACTCATGCTATGATGGAACTTTTACTATGCCTGTATTTGGAACAAAGGGGTACAACTACAGACCCTAGTTCAAGATTTCAGAAACAAGACAAGCAGAATTTTGCATGTGCTCATCTGTGCATATACACAAGTCTGGAAACATGGAAATCATATTCTCCCAGTCAGTAAGGAAAATTATGATGATCAGAAATAGAGAACTGTAAGGAAAGTTAGTTAGAACCTTGAGCTATCCAGCCAAACAAGAGACAATGTGTTTAAAGGATTTTTTTTTATAAAAAAAGCAAATTTAATTTACCACAGATGGTATAAGCTGGATTGTCTCAAAATGTCTTGGGTCCCTTAAAAGTGTTAACCACTTCCTGGTTGTTGTTATGATTGTGTCTGGTATTTGGAGGAAATTGCTTTTGTGTATTTAAAGGTCCTAAGGATCAGATCACTTATGAATACACTTTTTCTTTTATTAGACTGTGGCAATCCTCTCAGCATGCTAAAAACTAGTTGTTAGCTCCCAGCTTCATAGTTTATGAAGAGGCTTAATAAAGTAATTTCATGTAGTAGTTTGTTTAAACTTCCTTTCTGCATTTTAAAAATGACATCTTCTAGCTATGTTAATCTGTTAGCCAAGTCACTGTTTGGAATTGAAGCATGACTTTTGAAAAAGTAACAAATGAAAATAAAGCAACCCATACCAACTTTTAACAGGTAATTATGTAACCTTTTGTATTGGAACCTCCATCCAAACAAATGCACAGATCCCATCCTGATCTTCTGGTAACAAAACTCTCCGTCAAATAGTTTGCACAGTCTTAATATAACCAAAGAATGAAAGAAAATGCTAGTCTCATCTGGTGAATCCAGGTTTGACCTGAAGTTTTACAAAAATAATGGGCAAAAATTCTCTCGTTTTTCACCTACCTTCATATCCTCTAAAAATGAAAGATGTTTTTCCATAGCTATCCATGGGTAAAAGGTTTTTCCCATTACTTTATTTTATGATATGGCTAAAAGATCCCCCCCCGCTATTTTTATTTCTATCTATTCAATTTACAATATTGTACAAAGTTTGTGCCATTTGCTACTGCATTTCTAGGAACAGTTTTGAATACATTTCTACATACTAATGGAAAAAGCGTACAACTCTTGCATGAACATATGATAAATTCTTCATATTTGTTTCCAAAGAATATATGGTAAATAAGTATTGTTTTCAAAGAGAGAATGGGAATCCCATCTACTGAGAGTGTTATTGTATCAATAGCTAAGTTATCTATCTATTTATTTATTTATTTATTTATTCATTCATTCATTCATTCATTCATTCAATTTCTATAGCTGCCCATCTCAACCAGTGACTCTGGGCGGCTCACAACAAGTTATATATAGTAGCTGTATTTACTTTGTTTTTTTATTATCAAATGAATGCTGCCTGAATTATAGAGCGACATATTTATTTATTATTTATTTATTTATTATTCAAATTTTGTTACCGCCCATCTCCCCCAACAGAATGACTCTGGGCAGTTTACAATAAAATTGATACTATAACAATAATGTTAAAATCCCATAAAAATAAAAACAAGTTACAAATATAAAACACAATATAAACAAATATAGAATCCAAGTGGCTATAAAAATTCCAATCTGGTGGCAGGGGCTCTAAGGCGTGACCACCACCAAGAGTGGCTATCCACCTTCCCACCCAAAGTGAGACAGCAGAACCAAGTCTTCAGGGCCTTCTGGAAGGTCAGGAGTGAAGGGGCCTGCCTCACCTCTGGGGGCAAGATGTTCCAAAGGGCGGGGGCCACTGCAGAGAAGGCCCACCTCCTGGACCCCATCAGATGGAATTCTCTTACCGGCAGGGTCTGTAGCATGCCCATTCTGCATGACCGGGTGGGACGGGTCGATGTTATGGGGATGAGACGGTTCCTCAGGTAACCTGGCCCCATGCCATGTAGGGCTTTAAAGGTCATAACCAAAACCTTGAATTGGACCCAGAAGCAAACTGGCACCCAGTGCAGCTCACGCAATAAAGGTGTTATATTTGCTGATCTTGGGGCACCAAAAACCTGAACAACATATACCTGAACTATAGAGCAAAATTTAAGCAACATTTAACCTTAAGAACTAAGTTTTTCAAGTTAGGCCACAGTGACTACCTGACACTTTTTAAAAAAGAAAACCTGAATAAAAGTTAAGATTTGAAATAGGCTTCTCTAGTTCTTTAATTCTTTCTATATTATGTTATTATTTAGTAATTTTAATTTTTTAAGTGTCACAATTTTGCTTTATTCCTATTTAATAAGTGTCTATTAATAAAAGCCACTTCAGCAAAGGATCGTTACCTTGTCGTGGTGCTGGAGCTTGAGCACCTCAATGATGCCATGAGCTAAACCGTGAAGGGCCACCCAAGACGGGAAGGTCATGACAGAGAGGTCAGACAAAATGCGATCCCTGGGGAAGGTAATGGCAACCCACCCCAGTATTCTTGCCGTGAAAACTAAATGGATCAGTACAACCAGAGATATGTCGGTATACCATCGGAAGATGAGACCCCCAGGTCGGAAGATGGTCAAAATGCTACTGGGGAGGAACAGAGGATGAGCTCAACTAGCCCCAGACGTGATGACGCAGCTAGCTCAAAGCCGAAAGGACGGCTAGCGGCCGACGGTGCTGGTGGTGAACGGCGAATCCGATGTTCTAAGGATCAACACACCATTGGAACCTGGAATGTAAGATCTATGAGCCAGGGCAAATTGGATGTGGTTATTGGTGAGATGTCAAGATTAAAGATAGACATTCTGGGCGTCAGTGAACTGAAATGGACTGGAATGGGCCACTTCACATCAAATGACCACCAGATCTACTACTGTGGACAAGAGGACCACAGAAGAAATGGAGTAGCTTTCATAATTAATAGTAAAGTGGCTAAAGCAGTGCTTGGATACAACCCAAAAAACGATAGAATGATCTCAATTCGAATTCAGGGCAAGCCATCTAACATCACAGTGATCCAAATATACGCCCCAACCACAAATGCTGAAGAAGCTGAAGTAGAGCAGTTCTATGAGGATCTGCAGCACCTACTGGACAACACGCCTAAAAGAGATGTTATTTTCATCACAGGAGACTGGAATGCTAAGGTGGGCAGTCAAATGACACCTCGAATTACAGGTAAGTATGGCCTAGGAGAACAAAATGAAGCAGGACATAGGCTGATAGAATTTTGCCAAGACAATTCACTCTGCATAACAAACACTCTCTTCCAACAACCTAAGAGACGGCTTTATACATGGACTTCACCAGATGGACAACACCGAAATCAGATTGACTACATCCTTTGCAGCCAAAGGTGGCGGACATCTGTACAGTCGGTAAAAACAAGGCCTGGAGCTGACTGTAGTTCCGATCACGAACTTCTTCTTGCACAATTTAGGATCAGACTAAAGAGATTAGGGAAGACCCACAGATCAGCTAGATATGAGCTCACTAATATTCCTAAGGAATATGCAGTGGAGGTGAAGAATAGATTTAAGGGACTGGACTTAGTAGATAGGGTCCCGGAAGAACTCTGGACAGAAGTTGGCAGCATTGTTCAGGAGGCGGCAACAAAATACATCCCAAAGACAGGGAAAACCAAGAAGGCAAAATGGCTGTCTGCTGAGACACTAGAAGTAGCCCAAGAAAGAAGGAAAGCAAAAGGCAACAGTGATAGGGGGAGATATGCCCAATTAAATGCAAAATTCCAGAGGTTAGCCAGAAGAGATAAGGAATTATTTTTAAACAAGCAATGCGCGGAAGTGGAAGAAGACAATAGAATAGGAAGGACAAGAGACCTCTTCCAGAAAATTAGAAACATCGGAGGTAAATTCCAGGCCAAAATGGGCATGATCAAAAACAAAGATGGCAAGGACCTAACAGAAGAAGAAGAGATCAAGAAAAGGTGGCAAGAATATACAGAAGACCTGTATAGGAAGGATAACAATATCGGGGATAGCTTTGACGGTGTGGTCAGTGAGCTAGAGCCAGACATCCTGAAGAGTGAGGTTGAGTGGGCCTTAAGAAGCATTGCTAATAACAAGGCAGCAGGAGACGACGGCATCCCAGCTGAACTGTTCAAAATCTTGCAAGATGATGCTGTCAAGGTAATGCATGCTATATGCCAGCAAATTTGGAAAACACAAGAATGGCCATCAGATTGGAAAAAATCAACTTATATCCCCATACCAAAAAAGGGAAACACTAAAGAATGTTCAAACTATCGAACAGTGGCACTCATTTCACATGCCAGTAAGGTAATGCTCAAGATCCTGCAAGGTAGACTTCAGCAGTTCATGGAGCGAGAATTGCCAGATGTACAAGCTGGGTTTAGAAAAGGCAGAGGAACTAGAGACCAAATTGCCAATATCCGCTGGATAATGGAAAAAGCCAGGGAGTTTCAGAAAAACATCTATTTCTGTTTTATTGACTACTCTAAAGCCTTTGACTGTGTGGACCATAACAAATTGTGGCAAGTTCTTAGTGGTATGGGGATACCAAGTCATCTTGTCTGCTTCCTGAAGAATCTGTATAACGACCAAGTAGCAACAGTAAGAACAGACCACGGAACAACGGACTGGTTTAAGATTGGGAAAGGAGTACGGCAGGGCTGTATACTCTCACCCTACCTATTCAACTTGTATGCAGAACACATCATGCGACAAGCTGGGCTTGAGGAATCCAAGGCTGGAGTTAAAATCTCTGGAAGAAACATTAACAATCTCAGATATGCAGATGATACCACTTTGATGGCTGAAAGTGAAGAGGAACTGAGGAGCCTTATGATGAAGGTGAAAGAAGAAAGTGCAAAAGCTGGTTTGCAGCTAAACCTCAAAAAAACCAAGATTATGGCAACCAGCTTGATTGATAACTGGCAAATAGAGGGAGAAAATGTAGAAGCAGTGAAAGACTTTGTATTCCTAGGTGCAAAGATTACTGCAGATGCTGACTGCAGTCAGGAAATCAGAAGACGCTTAATCCTTGGGAGAAGAGCAATGACCAATCTCGATAAAATAGTGAAGAGCAGAGACATCACACTGACAACAAAGGTCCGCATAGTTAAAGCAATGGTGTTCCCTGTAGTAACATATGGCTGCGAGAGCTGGACCATAAGGAAGGCTGAGCGAAGGAAGATCGATGCTTTTGAACTGTGGTGTTGGAGGAAAATTCTGAGAGTGCCTTGGACTGCCAGAAGATCAAACCAGTCCATCCTCCAGGAAATAAAGCCAGACTGCTCACTTGAGGGAATGATATTAAAGGCAAAACTGAAATACTTTGGCCACATAATGAGAAGACAGGACACCCTGGAGAAGATGCTGATGCTAGGGAGAGTGGAAGGCAAAAGGAAGAGGGGCCGACCAAGGGCAAGATGGATGGATGATATTCTAGAGGTGACGGACTCGTCCCTGGGGGAGCTGGGGGTGTTGACGACCGACAGGAAGCTCTGGCGTGGGCTGGTCCATGAAGTCACAAAGAGTCGGAAGCGACTAAACGAATAAACAACAACAAATAAAAGCCAAAGAAAGATTTAGTGTAGTATTAAACAGAAGAAAATTTAAGTGCTTGGAAAAGATAATATATACACCCATATACACATACCGACCCACACACATACACACAGTGTAGGGTTGTGGGGGGGAACCAATACTCAGCATAAAGCTTGTAATGATACTGTTGAAACCTGGCCTATATCAATTGCTTCGGACCAAATAAACTCCTGGAAAACAAATTTTAAAAAATGAAATTATTTGCTTATGATGAAAGATTCCTGAATATTTTTATTACTAAAATTTAGGAGATAGATAGATAGATAGACAGACAGACAGACAGAGAGACATTTCACAGCATGAATCCAAAAAAAATTGAGTGTGCTGTTATTGATAAAGGAACCCAGCTGAGATAAAATAATACTATGTATGTTGGAAGCAATACCATCCCTTCATATAAATGAAATATATATGCATATGGGGAGTTATGATTTTGTTCTCCTTTTCTCCCAAATAGACTTTTTGACACAGAGCAACAATGTATGCAGTGACAGGACAAGGGTATATGGCATCCCAGGCCAGATTGACTGATGGTACCACCTCCTGCTAATGCAAAGATTTGCACTTTTAGAATGATTCAGAATGAGGAGTGGAGTTGGCACCTCCTCCGCTTTGTCACCATAGGCCATTGCCTACTTGGCCTTAACCTAAAGCTGACATTACTTCAGACATTACTGAAGTCCAACTCATGATGAACAGTCAGGAAAACAAGTGCATCCAGATCAGTTCTTTGCTGCTGTAAATATTCCATATAATGCAAGCACAAAGAAAGGCAAAGGGGAAAAAAGCATTAGCAAATAGAAATGCAAAGGGAATTAATGTATTTCATGAAAAATCTGCAAAGAACTCAATATGTATAAGTTGTGCTAAAATTAATGTCTTATAACAACAGGAAAAACAGATCTTGAACAATGAGAAAATCTCCTGCATATCTGATATTACTTGATTGTTATAACAAAATATAGATGATTAACTTTGAAAGCAAGTGACTGAATACCATCTAATTGTTTTAGTGGTGTTCTGAACTTTGTGATTTGTGCTAAAGGTGATTCTCTTAAGGAGTATTTTTCTTAGGAATGGCCTATTTTATTTAAGAGTTCCTCCCATTGCCTTACTGGACGAAATGGTTCTACTTTCAGATAGGCATTTGTTAGATAACTGGTTTCTCTTGAGAAATTCCTTCCAGTCCAATTCATAATAAAGCATTTTCTGCTCTTTTTAATTCAGTCAATAACAGAGGTACATGAGCAGTAATAGAATTCGTCTTTTCTTCTTCCAATTCAGAATAACTTCCTAGTACTAACCAAATTCTTGACAAGTTTAGGCTTCTCAGGAATGAATAAAAATGTGAAGTATTGTTTTCTCAGTTGTATTTAAACAAAACGTTCTGAAATGCATACAGAGGGACTGTACATTGGAACTCTGTATAATAATGTCTCTCCAAAATCTTGTTTTCCCTTTATACTTGGCCTTCATATGCAGTGTTCTCTTTATTCTCTTTTCCAAATGTGACCCTATAAGAACATAGAAATCCTCATGGAAATTAGGCCAAAGATCCACAATTGCATCTTGATGTTTCTAATGTTGACCAGATAAGTTTACAAGCAGTCTAAGAAGTGTTAGTCTTCTTTGTTTCAAATATCCAATAATGAGAACTGAACTTCTGTTTCTATCTGTGATGACTAATTGTCACTGATAAACCTATCCTACATTAATTGATTTGATTTGTCAAGATACCTGGCAGATGGTTGAGCCACAATAGACATTTTTGATAAAGTGAGATCTGCAATCTCCCTCTCAGTTTGTTAGCATTAAAGACAATTGGCATTAAAAACTGGAAAACAAGGTAAGATGGTTTAAATGGCACTATTTCAGACACTGAGGCAATTTAATTTAAACTCTGTGTGGAGAGACCTGTCAGATTACAAACAGGAGTTTTCAAAATTTTCCATTTGTAACCTGTTGCATGACTAGCATAAAGTTGCAGTATTACAGAAAGGAAGCTAGGACTATATTAGTGCAAACCTTATGGTCTGTAAACATAACCTGTCAGCTGCTGAGATGTTCTACTCTTCAATACTGTCTTATCTTTGTCATGAGGCAAAGAAAGGATTTGACATCATACAAAAGAAACCAGTGACACAGCTAATATCATTCCACTTCATTCCTGGAGTTCAAAAAACATAAACGTGATGATCATTCAAGGAAAAAAAACAATAACAACCCAGATTTATTTGATTGTTTCCATTTTTTTTCCTTTTCATTATGATGACTCAAAGGCTTTTACTCTCCTCTCTAGAATATATTACAGGGACAATATTATTCTTGTCTGTGTGGAGAACTTTGTAAATTATCATTTCACTTTATAACACTTATACTTTTTCTCTTCTCTCCCTCTCTCTCTTTTTGCTTTTTTAATGCTTTCATTTAAAGAGATTTTGCAGCTGTTCCTGGTCTATTTACATCATCTTTTGTTTAATGCATTGCTTTATTAATAATAAATCCATATCCATAACTATAACAAAAAGAGAAAAATAAGAGACAGATGAAAGGAGAAGAGGAGAATCTAGTTCCCAAATTTAGCATCCAAATTGGAATAATGCCAAAATAACAGCTGTTACTTTCTATACCAGTCTGAAAATGAATATATCCACCCCCTAGAAGTCAAAGAAAAGACACTTGGATATGTTGTAGTTAGATTAGATGGTCATCATCAATAAAAGAAGGACACTGTCACTTGTCCCCATCTCTTCTTTTGACTTAAAATGAATGCTGCAATATCTTAGTGAATCTTGGCTGACCTTGAAAAATTAAATTGGGTTAATATTCTATCCCAATATTAACCCAATTTAATTTTTCAAGGTCAGCCAAGGTTCACTAAGAGCACCATGAAATTCCAGAACTGTACAATAGACTGGGCATATACAGTATATACTGTAGATGTAGATGTAGATGTGTGTGTGTGTGTGTGTATACACATACATACATACATACAGGGAGAAGAAGAGGGAGAGGAGAGGAGAGGAGAGGAGAGGAGAGGAGAGGAGAGGAGAGGAGAGGAGAGGAGAGGAGAGGAGAGGCAGGTGGTGGCAAATCCACTCTTTATTCCACAAAGTTACCAAGATCGAGTTTAATTCATAGACTTTACCTTTTACGTGCATATTTTCACATCCATATAGGCATGTACTTACATAAACAAATAGCACATTACTCAAACAAATCAGAATTTTAAAACAAAACAAACTAACTCTTTTTATTCATTGTATTCCAATGAATGAATAACTTGATTGTTGGTGAGAGCAGGTCTCCTGAACATGATCAGTTAAAGCAGAATAAAGTCTTCCTTTAACAGGCAAGTTAAATATATGCCACCTGTCAGGACACCACTTTTCTCTGTGCCAGACTTCAATTTAATTATAAAAGAAAGAAAAGATGCTGAGAAGACTAATATGTCAATAACTATCAAGATCATTAAACCTAATTCCCAAGAACAAAATGCTGAGTCATTCCCAGAATCCTAAAATGGAAAGGCTCTTGGCCTTTTACCAAGTCATTCTGAATCTCTGCCCAGAGCTTCTCTGGTTATCAATTACACCAATCTGCTCACATAAAAATTACAGCTGCAGAAAGCATTGCACCTCTGGTGAAGGGAAAATAAGAGGACTTCCAGGATCCAACAATTTTTGTCAAAACAGACTTAGGTTTCTTTTTAATCACAGACTTGAATAGTTCATTAAGTTGTAATGCTGCCAGGGAACATTATTGTTGACCTTCTGATTGGTCCACACGGGCTTACTGGAACTGCAAAATGTAGCAATGTCCTTGGCATTCAATCTTGTGCATTCACCAAATAACTCAAATGGATGTGCTTATTACTGGCAACCAGAACATCTCCTGGTTTTGATTTACACTATATCACTTTGACAACATTCATTAACTTGAATTGTGGTCACACTTGGTTTGTATCAATATAAAAAGAAAAATGCATGGGAAGAGATTTTTTTGTCCAAGGGTGAGAACAGTTAAAGGAAAGTCTTCAATGTCATTGTGTCCAAGGTTCACTACATAGTTGTAAGGCTTACCTCTCCTTTAAGAACTGAATGGGTTTTCTACTAAGAACAAAGGGAAACAGTGATGCAGATGGTTGAAATAAACCATTACTTATTCCCAACTGTGTACTTTCAGGCTAATACTCCAACTGAATTAACATTTTTATGTAACTTTCCTAAACTCTCTGCTCAAATAGATACAGACGAAGTATAAATGGGTCAAGATACCATGCTGAAGACAAACAGTGTTATATAATGTTACTTAACTGCAGGAAAAGCTGTACTGATTTAGACAAATAGCACCTGCAGCTAAAGAAAATGAGTGCAATCATTTTGACCTCAAATATGCAAACTGAAATTATAACAATATCTCTCAAATTGCAAATGGTAACACTGCATAAAATGTACTTCGTAAGAGAGCACCTATTACACCATTGAAATATGTTTTCCCCTCCCAAACAGAACTGTTATTTGGTTTTTAAAGATCACACTGAAACTGCTACATTATCGGTGCATTCAAGCAACTTGCAAAATGGCTCATTGAGCCATACATTTTTTAAGGAGAGTGATGATGCAACTACTGATCATATGCTTAAAACAACTGTTATACTTGTTACATTTATTAAGCAACAATATTTGAGAAGGTATTTAGTTTTCAGAGTATGCAGCATGCTTACTCAGATGTCACTTAAGTCCCATCAAGCTGAACTTGCTTCATAATAAACAGCTTTAGGGCTGTAAATGATATTTGGTATAACGAAACTTAGATTTCCAGAACCAACTCGTTATTACCATGTGCAACATCATGTTTAAAAGTAATATTTTATAAAGTTTGTAGCATGACAATTCTGACTATTTTGTACTTAGAGGTAGATATTGGACTACCTGCTTAAAAAAAGAAGAAATATATTTCTGACCATAGCTCTGAATTGGATACTTCATGTTAATAACTTTTAGTTGTTGCTTCTAGAAGTTACTGCTAGGAAAACAACTTATTGTTAGGGTAATGAAGGATTGCTAGGTTTATTGCTAGATTTAATGAAATAATAATAGCCATAGCTATGGCAGAGAGGAGCCTTCATCTGTGTAACCACATGATTGTTATATAGTTACAGTAGTCTATTACATAGTTGGAGCTAATGTGGTGTGATGGATAAGGTGTTTGACTAGAAGCAGAGAAACCAAGGATCTGAGTGACCCTTAGCCATGAAAGCTCACTGGGAAGCATTGGACCAGCCACTTTGTCTCAGCCCAAACCAACAAACTTGTTTGGGAGAAAAATGGAAGGAAGGAATTGTACACATGCTGCCTTGAGTTCCCAAAAGGAAGGCATGCTGTAAATCTAAGAAAAAAAAAACAGAAATTAATATTGTAGCTAAGCTGCATCCATCCATCCATTTATTTATTTATTTAGCTATTATACCAGTTCAGTCTTATCAGACTCTCTGGTGTACGATAAGTGAAATACATGCAGCAAATAGTAATAATAACAACAAAATCTAGTACAGCATTCATAGTGCCACATCTCTCTTGGAATAATAAAACTAATCTCCAAGTGTCTTTTGGAATGACCAGGTCGTCACAGATCTCCAAAGGGTCATGTTGAAAGGGGCCACTGGAGGCAAACTGTTCCTTAGGAGGGAAACCCCCAGAGACAATGTTGTTTCCTTGCCCTACTGCTGAATGTTCCAATAGATTGCAATCTTCAGTAGACACTTTCTAAAGATATCGGGTAAGCAGGTTTTAACCAGACAGGCAGCTTCAAAGATACTCAGATCCTAAATCACATAGGGATTTATGGATAAAAACTAATACCTTGAAAGCCAGTGCAGCTTTCACAGCACAATATTGCATGACAATATCAAATCTGGTCTGTAAGCTCCAGGCTGTCACAGCCTCCAGACATTGGGTCAGGACTTCTACTACAACATTCTTTTAGCTCACAATGGTGATGTATACTTGAATATAGTCAACATACTGACAATCTCTCATCCTATAGTAACCGATGACATCACCAGTGGCTTTATGTAAGTGTTAAACAAAATGGAAGAGAGGACTGACACTGGAAGCTTTGAGGGCATGAACTTTTCTCCCCCATAACCATAATCATCCACTGAGGAGGGAGTGGAACCACTGCAGCATAGTGCTGTCTGCTCCCAAGCTATGTAAGCAACCATGAAGGACAATTCCAATGGTATCAAAGGCCACTGAGAAGTCCAGCAAACCAAGATGGTCATTTTTTTCCCATTCAAGTCCTATTATAAGTCATCCATGAGAGTGACCAGTACAGTTTCTGTTCCATGTCCAGGCATGAATCTGGGTTGCAAAGGTAATCCGTTTCTTCCAGATGCCTTTATATTTGCCAGATATACATTAAGGCAATTGTTATCTAAGACCATTGGTCTAAGACTTCCTCCAAACTTAGGCAGTGGCCACTAGCAGGACCCAGATCCCTGACCCATCCCAGGTAGCCATTACCAAGGGAAGGAAGGGCAAGAGCGAAGCCCATAAGTGGAATGTCGACATCATAAAAGACCCTGTTCACATCCTTAAAATTCACAGACACAAAAAACTGTCAAGTAGCAAAAGAAGATGGCACCCTTTCAATTAATCAGACTCTATCTGCTTCCAGCTCAGATTGAACATGAGCTAATTTATCCACAAAACAACTAATCAGATCATTATAACAAAGACTAAGTGGATCTTCTGGGGCATCTTTCCCTAATAGGATCCAGGTTACTCTAAATAATCATCAACTTAATAGTCCATGATAGTAACAAGTGAATATCATTGTGAGAGTCATATGTTTAATTTCAGTAAACATTTTGCCATTGTTATTAATTCAGAACACTATATTTATATAAAATAAAAAACTAAAAAAACTAAACCTTTCTTGTTTTTTCACCATTTAATAATGCACATTCCATTATTCCTTTGTTCTGTGAACATCATGACAGTTCACATTTGGAAAGGTCTCCTTTTTTCCCTTGAATTCATGACTTTGTTCTCTGATGTCAAAATATAATGTTTATGTTAAAATTTGTTATATAAAAGTGGCTTTATTTAATGGACCAAAGATCAAAATGCTTCATAATTTATTGTGCTGGGAGGGAGCAATCATTGCATATTTCTGAAATGATGCATAGCTCTTAAATGTCCTCACTGTTAAACTAGGATGTAAAAACAACTCAGAAAGTGATTTTGCTCCTACGTTATAAGGAATGCTGTTCAATATCTTATGCAAACTTCAGTGTGAGATGGATTTTAAATTTCATATTAGTATTCAGATTCTCCTCTTATTTAAGACTTCATTTCCATAAGGATTCATGCTATAATGCTTCTAGGCTGCAGTAGTTTTTACTTGCATTGTCTCTACTTGCAGAAATATAATCACTTTTAGATAAATTCCATAATTAGACAGAATTTAATAAAAACTTGCATTTCTTTTTTATTAGTGAAGATATACTATTGCTGTTGTAGGATGACTTTACGTCAAGGGAAACCTTTACCTTTACCTATACTAGGGACGCGGTGGCGCTGCGGGTTAAACCGCTGAGCTGTCGATCGGAAGGTCGGCGGTTCGAAACCGCGCGGCGGGGTGAGCTCCCGTTGTTAATCCCAGCTCCTGCTCACCTAGCAGTTCGAAAACATGCAAATGTGAGTAGATCAATAGGTACCGCTTCGGCGGGAAGGTAACGGCGTTCCGAGTTGTCATGCTGGCCACATGACCCGGAAGTGTCTATGACAACGCCGGCTCCAAGGCTTAGAAACGGAGATGAGCACCGCCCCCTAGAGTCGGATTCGACTGGACTTTACGTCAAGGGAAACCTTTACCTTTACCTATACTATTGCTGTTGTAGGATGACTTCCCTAGACTACTAAAAAAGTCAATGACCTCTCATACATAGACATTGTAAATATGATAGACTTGCTGTTACAGAGAGGCTTGGAAATTTGGCCATTTATTTGACACATTCTAGGGACTTTGGCTCAGGAGTTCTACCTGATTTTGCATTCTGTTCTAAAAAAGCTTGCTCAGCTGGGAACAGGTAGTGGAAATGACAGGAATAAAAGTCTTTGATTACTATTTTTTAACTAGTCACAAATTTATGGCTGCAACAGGGTCACAGTGGCACTCACAGGACTCTTCCCTTTTGTCTTGGCAAACAGTTAAGCAATCAACTTGCAACGGATTTATTTTCATAGTTAATATGGGCTTATTATTTTCATAGTTAACATGGGCATATTGCTTTCATAAAATATTTGTACGGTGTGCTTATATGTTTTCAAAGTATAGACATAATATACACTGTATAATGTTATTTCATTGACTGACTGCTGGCTATATGGCTTCATTTCTCCTGAGTTAATTTAGTTCCAGCAAGGGGTAACACACTTATTTGCACTTTTTTCTCATATCTAACTGTAATTTCTGGGACTCGTTTCTTTTCTTTCCTATTTTTGGGGGGTTATGTTTTATTTTCTTGTTGTTGTTGTTATTTATTTATTTAGAAATAACCTTTTGTTTTTCATTTGTTTGGAAAATAACTTTTTCAAACTACATTTTTATCTCTGAATAACACCTGTTGGTTCCACGTTGGTCTCATTTATTTATTATTTATTATTTATTAAATAGATTTATAAGGCCGCCCAACTCACACATGGTGACTCCAGGTGGCTTACAGAATTAATCATTCCATTCCTTGATTATGCAGCATGTCACAAAGAACGAAGTAATGGAATTGAAGTCATAATTGTAATGTTCAACAACAACAACAAAAATTGCTTCTATGAAGTATTTTGAACTGGGACAAGTGAGTATTTTTAAAACTGCTTCTTACCAAATTGTTTGGAGTTCCAGGATCCCTAACAGATTTATAAATTTGGAAGAGGCCATTTAGAGCACTGAATTCAACCTCCTGCTCAGTGCACAAATCCAAATTAAAGCTATCACTGACAAATGTTAAAAAAGTTTCCACTTCAACATATCCACAAGAGGGAGTTCATTAACTCCCTGGGTAATTGGTTTCACTGTCAAAGTGCTCTTACTGTCAGGAAATTGTTTCTCCCCCTTCCTCCGCCACAACATTAAACTAGAATCTGCTTTCCTTTAACTTAAATCCATTATTCTGTGTCCAGCACTGTAGAATGATAGATAACAGGTCAGATCTTGAAGAGGGCTATCACTTCTCTCTTCTCTTCTCAAAGCTAAACACCTCCACATTTCTTCAATTTGTCTTCAAAGGCATTACTTTTTGGTATTACTCTATGAGGTGACTTAGATTCGCCTTAACAAAGATTTGCCTTGTAGAGACAATGTGATATTATTCTTTTTATTGTAGTAGCAAAGAGGTATGAAAACTTCACATTGTGCTGAAGTTCCTCCCTGCAAAAAGAGAAGTTTATCACATTTCCTCTAATCAGGGAAGGAGAACACAACTCTTCCCTAAATTCTGGTTTCATCTGAATTATATCTTGTTCCCACACCCTTTTTAGAGAATGGCTTACTATGCATCAATTCCAATATAAACAATGACCTATTTCAAACTTTAGTTCATTCAAATACATTTTGCAAAAATAAACATTGATTCAAACTCATGTGCACAAAAGTATAGAGAAAACCCTTTTTAAAGTAAATGCTGATATTTCATTTTGAAGATATAGCACTACAATATCTACTATAGTATATACTAGAGTACTGTGGTATCTCTTATGTTTAAAATGCCTCTGACAATTGAATGCTTGTAGTAGTAGAGATGTGGTTCAAATTATATAGGTAAACTAGACAACCTGTGACTTGACAGGTCATCATTTCAGAGATATTTCCTTACCTAAACAGAGAAACAGAAGGACCATGGGTGGGAAAAAAGCAGTGGGAGTGGGAGTAACTTCTGACTTCCTGCCGGCTTCCCCATTGACTTTCCTTGTGGAACCTGGCAGGGAGCTTTGGAAATGACTTTGTCAAATTTTAATCCCATGGCAGTAATGGGTCCTGGCCACAACTTTGCCAAATTTCACTTCCTGGAGTATACAGTGCCGTCATCACCTCAGAAGAGTTCACACTTCCTGCCGGCTTCCCCATTGACTTGTGAGAAGCTGGCAGGAAGCATTCTTCTTTCCACAAGTAATATACGCTGGTGCTGTTCAATCTCCCCTCATAACCCTTAGCAGAGCCCCGGTGAAGCTGCCTCCTCCTCCTTCTCCTCCTCCTCCTCAGCTGACCCTGCCTGCCAATTTGCTGTGGGGAAGGAGAACAAAGGGAGCCACAGACCATGAGGAAAATGCATCCCTGCTCTCCATTCCAGCATGTCCCCAAGGGCTACCTCCCTCTGGGGAGGAAGAGGGGTCACCCATTGACTGCCAGTGCCCCCCAGCTAGCCCTACCTTGCCAGCAGGCACATGAGTTGCTCCCTCATCCTTCCCTTGCCACCCACCGCTGTTAAGAGGTTAAAAAGTTCAGCCTCGGTTCCAAAGAAGCCAATCGCTACTCATATATTGGACTTTGCCATCAGCTGATTGGGCACAGGGGCCAGAGGGAGAGGGGAAGGAGGGCAAGGATGTTCACATGACCTTGGCTGAACACAGCAGCATGGTGGCATGGCAGTGCAGTGGCACTGAAGAGGCCACAAGTTTGCCAAATTTCAATCACACAGGAGTCATGGGTCCTGGATTTTGGACACATTCTGTAAGCCCATTTGAGGTACCTTGGTTCAAAAATTGTTGCCCTATGACCCACTGTTTCACCTAATTAAAGGTTTCAAACAGACACAAGAGTTTTAGTAGTATATAGAACTTTTAATTTTAGCCTTCATACCCCTGGTCATTTCTGATACTGTTTTGTGGGTAGATTTTGTGCTAACCAAATTCTTATTTTTTATCAATGTGAACACACACACACACTTCTGATTTACCTAACATTAAGTATGCTGAATTTTAAATATGAAGAACAGTCTGCCTTCTCACTACCATTTCAAAGTTGGCAAGTAAAGGTTTTGGAGAAAAGCTCATTTCCAGGAAACTTATAGCTGGGAGACAGATAAAGAGAGAGACAAATAATAATAATGAGAAAGATGTCAGATAAAATATTTGATGATGGATCTTTTTTTTTTTTAATAAGAATTTAATTAAGTTTCAAGCAAAGATAAAAACTACAGAAAAACAAAACTCTACAAATAAAAAAAGAAAAAAAAAACTAAAAAAGTATAGAAACACAAGACAAAAAAAGTTAAAAAAGAGGTGACTTCCTACTTTTAACAGCAATGATTCCATAATCAATCTCCTACTCTTTATTAAACCAGAATCACATTATTTCTATAAATTATTCCATTGGCACATTGTAAAAATCACTAAATACAGTTACTCCTTCCCCTTACATTAAAAAAAAGAAAGAAAAATTTATATAAAACTCCTAATCAACTCCCCCCAGATAACATGTATTTAATTATTTCCTTCCTAATACTATTCTACTGTATACATTTCTCTCTAGTATAATAAAGGTCAAACTAAAAAAACATATAAATTGTCTGCCATTGTAATTGATAATACAAGTTTAATAATCTTAATCATATTAAATCCAAAACCAGACATTAATTATTTTTATTATACCTTAATAATCTTAATCCAAATTGTTAAAAATAAATGAAATCAGCCAAACCCTAAAAGCAATCCAGATAAATATACTTTAACCCTTATCCCACTTCAAAATAAACCAGAGCATTTAAATATCCCCACAATACGCACAGAGCTTGTTTCTTAAAAAAAAAATTGAACAGTCCAACGGCTCCCCTTAAACACTCCGACTTCTCTTCAGGAGACCTTCCATACATAATAACCCCTTCTTTTCCTTCAATTTCACTTGTGGCTTGCAACTCACTCTCTCCCTTAAATTTCTCCAACTCAACTTTCCAATCTTTATCCAGCATTTCAACAGATCTCACTCTTAGAAGAAACATTTCTGTCACTGTTAAATTCCTCCGTTTCATCCATAACATCCTCAACCAGATGACACATTTTAGACCTCATATTTTCCACAATGTCCTAAATAACTTGCATAAAAACGTGATAGGAATCAGACAGAATCTTGGTGGAAGTCAGAGAAAGTCTGTTTAAAATTCTTCATGTCTCACGCAGTAGATTATGGCATCCCTAGTTGCTTGACCAGCAAATGTTGAAGATATGAAAGAATTCCAGAATGTGTTTACATAAACAAAAGTGAGATATGCAGACAGTTCCCCAGGGAAAGTAGAAGCAGAAAACTGAAAGTTCAAAACAGCCAATTCAACATGTAGGTAAATGATAATATCTTCAAATTTAGTACAAAAATAATAACAGGGAGACAATTATTTACTCTCAATCCTCCTTAATATTTGGAGGGAAAGCAAGGTCCAAAACAAAAAGATATCCCAAAAATAATGATAAGCACCAAGAGAACCCACTTTTCCTTGCTGTAGAAAGCCTTTCTTAAGGTATATGTACTTAAAATAAATATAAATTAGGTAATTTAAAAATGGGTTGGCCGGTCTTAGTGTCCCTTTAAGGCTACAGCACGGCTTGGAAAATGGTGACATCCCAGCTCCCAGCTAGCTCTTACCAGTTGAACATGAACACTGTTTGCGATCTTCTGGCTAAAGCAGGCAGCCGGGACAGATGGGGTGATTCCAGGTGCTTTCCTTTTTCCGGAAAACCACTCCTGGCCTTCAGGAAAAACCTGCCTGAGCCCCAAAAAACTGCCACATTGTCAGTTCTGCCCATTGAGCCCACGGGCACAGCTGTTCAGTCCACCATGTCCCCACCGGAAGTCTTGATGGTAGATCTTAGATTATGTTTGTTTGTCTGTTTATTTATCCAATTTGTCCCCACCCATCTCCTCCCTTCGGGGGACTCTGGGTAGTTTACAGTAATCAATTAAAACAACAATCATACAATGAATAAAATATACAATATAAAATTACAGTAATAAATAATATAATAATATTATAAAATAATATATATTAATAATAATAAATAATAATAAAATAATATAAATAAGAGTAAAAAGTAAAATTAGATGTAAAATTAAATAACCAATGTTATTTAATATTCACAGTTTTAGGTACAATGAAAGCATTAAAAAGTCCTGTGGCTCATATTGCTTCATCCTTGCCAATGAATTCTTAAATCTATAAATGTTAATTGTTTTAGGCAGGCATGGGGAGAGGGTGAATTATAGATCATTTTATGACATTTTATTTGTAGGATTTCTTATCAATTCCTAGAACTTCTGTGATGAAGAAAAGGATCGTGCCTCAGTATAAGATGGCTGTTGCTGTTGGCTCAAATGGCCTTTTTGAACTTCAAAGGTATTACACTGAAACAGGTCCAGCAACATAGCAACTGACAAACCTACCTGCCCCTCTCTGCACTTCCAAAAGTCATGCTGGAAAAAAGTAACCAGCCTTCTATGAAAGCTTCAGCAGAGCAGCCTGGCCAACCCTGCCCCAGCACTTGCGCATCTCTGCTGGCATTCCCAGCCAGCCAGTTAGTAAACTAGCTTTTTAGGGGATCCAGCTGCATCTGCAGCTGACTAGTTTAGTCATATCCTGGCCTCTTGAAGGATACTGACTACATGCATAGCTGGCCAGGTTATCCCCCTTCATCCAACCCAAGCCCTTAGGCTAGAAGGAGACCTATCTGAGGAGGAAGCAAACAGAAGAGAATGGAAAAAGGCTATGACAGAAGAAGTGAAAATCATGTTGGAGTGTCTTTAACAACAACAGCTATTACTGCTACAGGATAGCAAGGCATAACAGGATTGAAACATCCAGCTGCCAGGAAAACCTGTTTGAAATATTGTTTGGAGCTTGTTCAGCTTAGAGTATGGCAGCAAACCTGCCTTTCAGCTCAAGGCAGCCAGTTGTGAAAAAAAAAGAAAAAAGATTCTATGACAATCAAACTAAGACTATACCAGACCCCAGTGTGGGCACACAACCCTGCTAGGGGGAAAGAATTAAGCCCTGAACATTTGAGAACTGAAAGGGCTGAATAAACCAAAGCCCATGGACCTAGTGATCTGGCTAAACCAGCTGGCTGTAACTGGAAAAGCAAGGTTAATTCTTTCCAAATGATCCAGAATATACAGTATTTCTCCAACACATGGATTGGGGAAATTTGAAGCATAATAAAGTTTGAAAAAAAAAATCCTCTGTTCAGCCTATGTATGTGTCTTTAGTAACAGGCAAAAGAAGCCACTCACAAATTCCTTCATCCTTTTCCATGCCTGCACATGTCCACTCCAAAAAGATTTGTCAAATTCCTGGATTTCACTATATCAAATTACTTGGTAAAGTATCCAAATGTTGATTGATTGATTATGTGCTATCAAGTTGTTTTTGACTCCTAGTGACCACATAAATAGATTTTCTCTATGACAGTCTATCCCAAACCTGGTCTTTTAGGTCTTCCAACAGCGCATTCATCACTACTGTAACTGAGTCCATCTACCTTGCTACTGGTCATCCTCTTCTCTTTCCTTCCACCTTTTGCAGCATTAGAGTCCTTTCCAGAGAGCTGGGACTTCGCATAATGTGTCCAAAGTAGGATAATTTGATCTGATCCAAATGTACAGTATTGAACTCTAAACATAATTATTTCTCTTTGACAAGCCTAAGATACTTCTTTATAACAAACACTATTTTTTTCAAATAGAAGAAAAATCATGGAAGAAATTTCTATCAATGGGCTAAAGTGCATTTAGCTCTGTGATACATTGTTACCCATTTTCTAAAATTGGAATGAGTGTGTGTGTGTGATTTTTCAAGAGTAAGTAATGTAGGCTAGGAATTATCGAAGAGAACCTGATAATTCTTTATAAGGCCCATGTAATTCATTTGTGTGCCCCCTTGGTTTCTTCCTTGAAGCTGCAAAGCATCTGTAGTCAATCAAAGCATTTGTGCAGCTGTTTCAAAGCCTTCCTAAAGTCTTCTGGGCATCTAAACTGAAGAGCCTTTAAGTGACTCAGCTGCTTCATGGCTTCAAGGAGCAACATACAATTTGCACAGGATGCAATTAGGCAATAACATCTAATTATAAGACAGATAAAACATTATAAAGTCTTGGAACAACCTATTATGTCCTTGGTCATTTACATATGAACTATGGATACATGAATATTGAGCAGTTCATGCTTATAGAGTTAAGCTTTAGTGAGTGTTCAACTGAATACTTGCAAAAGTTCAAACCTTTTGAAAGTGTTTGGCATAAAGGCTTGCAAAAAGCTCAAGGGTGCTCTCAGAGCACTTGTTTTCCTGTTTCCTCAACATTTTTCTTTGGTAATGTGAAGTCTATAGCTACTGTCATAAGGTACAGTTCAAATAAACTCTTAAGTATTTGAAGCAAGTGAACTGTAATTTTAAACATTGTTTAATGGGACATAGGAAATTGGTTCCCTGAGAGAATGAGTTGAAGCTTAGGATAAGCTAGCCAAGGGTGGACAGATTTTTTTTTTCTTTTAGAGGCACAATTTTACTTTATTTTATGTTTATTTTATATTCATGAGGGCCACAGTATAAGCATCTTCCTAGACCACATGACTGATAAAAGTTCTGATGAAAATCCACTGTACCAGAAAATATCCAAGTGAGATTCAAGGTGCTGCTTTGAGCCAGACCAAGATCATTTCAGAATGCTTTTGTTGTTCATGGTAGGGATTAAATTTATATTAAAAAAAAATAAAATTGCAGATTACTCCTGAACATTTTAGAATTAGATAAGTAGCTTTTTAGGTCTGATCTTGTTTCCATCTCTGTTTACTTATCTACTACATGACTGATCCAGGTCAACAAGATTGAAAGGGTCAAGCTGAAACACTGAACAGTTGACCTTTAAATCATCAAGTACAATCACTCTGTTGAGTTACTAAAGTCCTTGCAATTAATATGATGACAGAATAATGGTGATCAGTCATTCTACCGCAAGATGAAGGCCTTTTCTGTCGACTAGATTGAAGGTTGTCTTGTAAACCTGTCAGGCGTGAGCAGCACAGATTGGCAAGGCATAGTATAATAAGACCCCTCACGTAAAGCAGACTAAGAATCAAAAGAAATGTAACCATCTATATCCTCAGATCATAGTTTTCACATCAACAGTCTGCATTTTTTTTTTCTGCAGTGACAGTCAAGTACAGAACACTAAATAAAGATGGTTATAGATAAAGCCTTTGGCAGTATCAGAGATTTTTTAATAAGACAGATGAGATAACATCCCCATTTTTATAGTATGGGACAATGAAAGAGAGTGTATATATCAATATACAGCCAAAAAACAAGAGGAAGAGGTTAATATTTTATGTTTAGGCACATTGATCAATTTGTCATGAAATGGGTGCCTTGAAGTCCTTAGCTATTTATTAATACTAGAGAATATGGCTCCTTTCCATAATAACTAAGTAAAATACTGTATGTGTTTGTGAAATGGGTCAAAGTTAGACAGATTTGTTTCACTAAAGTGATTCAGAACATAAAGTGACCTAATTTTCTTAACCAAAGTGAAGTCCTCCCACCATTCACTTCAAAAAATCAGTACAAGCAGCCTTGAATTACTTCTGCCAGCACAGCTTCATCTCACACTGGGAGACAGACAACAATGTTAAAGGATACATGTTATCCTAATGATATTTAGGAGATCATGGTGTGTGTATGTGAAAGAGCCAATTTCCTTTTAGTTATGGACTCTCTCAACTGCTTGTGAGGTGGCAAACAACTGGAAGAGCCAGGAATCACCAAAGGAGCTTTTCCACACTGAAAGCCTCTCTCAACCGGGAGGAAACACTGGGCTGGATTGTTAACTGAGATCTAATGAAATGCACATTACCTGCACACAGAGTAAGTCCAATGGACTACTGCTAGATTTAGCCTTCATTCAAATATCAATTGACCACATGTTTATTGTCCTGGCAATATTCAAAAAAGAAGAAAAAATGTCTAAAAAAGTTGTATATAGGGTATAGCTCAGGGCTAGCCTTTCCTTTGGCAGAGGGAGGAGGCTGTCTCAGAGAACAGATTTTTAGTGTCAAAAGGGCAGTGACTTACTAGTTCTTGATGTATTCTTGTGGTAGTGGTTTTGGTATTTTAATGAGAGCAACAAGAAGAAAATGTGTAATGTTTTTTTTTTCTAACTCAGTTGAAGAAATAACTGGCCCAGGCTGCCACAGCACCATGACTTGAGAAAGGGGGGTGGGGGATCATGCTCTGCTCAGGCAGCAAATGTTTAAGTCAGGTTCTTCTCCAGCACAGGTTGGCACTCAAAGGCAGAGAAGCAAATATGGTCCCTGCTCCATTTGCAGCCCAGAGCATCCCAGAATGTCACAAGGAAAAAAAAAAAGATGGCAGATCTTTTGGCATAATCATGTTTAGCTTTTCCTGTTTGATTGTTTGTTGTTGTTTTTTAAGTGAAATGGTTCCAGCCCGCCCAGTCAGTGATGCCATCGTATCATCAAACATACTGCCTGCTACTACTAGACACAATAAATATAGCAAAAATGTGTACTTGCCTGGGTTAAAAATTACTGTTTGCTCTTAGGCTATAGCCTCAAATGGCTCAAATCAAGAGAAAAAACAGTGAGTATTCTGATGTGAAACATTATTTGGAATGTGAAAAAAAATTATGAAGTGTTATCCTGGGCATATTCATATGATGTGCTAAGCCAGCTTAGAATCAATCATAGGCAAAGTACTTGGTTGCCATGTCAGATAATACTGCAGACTGTTGTTGTCTTCAGTATTGGCTACAATCCTAGTTAAGAGACAGAGAGAGGGAGGGAGGGAGGAAAAATGAAAATAAAAACAAAACTTCCAGTCCTTTGATCAAGGCAAAATTGGATGCAGGCTGAGCTTCTCCATGTTCTTGTTTTATCTTTAGGGTAAAAATACACATTTAAAAACCTGCACAACCAGTTGCCATATTTTTTTTCCCCATATAACTCTGTGGTGAATTTAAATTGTATAAATTTGTTATTTAATATCTGTATAGAATGCCAGAATAAAATGTCCTTTAAAACAATTGGAAATTGTCATTTAATGTGCCTTTTTCATATGTCCTTATTACGGATAATAAACACTTAATAAATAAGCACATAATATTTCAGCAATAGTGTAGTAGCTTCCATATTAATTCTGCTATTGTGTGTGTACTTGCGTGGAGTAAGTTACAGTGGAACTTACTGGTTTATTATTATTATTCTGAGAAAATATGCATATAACTGTGTTGTGGCTGAG
The DNA here is from genome assembly GCF_035149785.1 of Candoia aspera. Classification (NCBI taxonomy): domain Eukaryota; kingdom Metazoa; phylum Chordata; class Lepidosauria; order Squamata; family Candoiidae; genus Candoia; species Candoia aspera. The sequence goes on along the minus strand of NC_086157.1, from coordinate 51,652,779 downwards.
TTTCCATGTTACATTAAACCTTGATCTTTTTAATTATAGCTCACTAAATAAACCACAATTGGCTGGATTCATATCATATATTAGCCATGATTTAAACAAGTGACAATATGGTTAAGTGCAGTAGTTAAATCAGATAGTAGCACAGTAGCTTCTTTAGAGTTTTTGAAATAAAGACATGATGAATAACTATCACAAGAATTATAGCAAATGCTACTTTACTGTATCTTGCATTTCTTCTTTACCAGGATGCTCATAAAATGAGCATTGAGGGGATAGAAATGGATATACTCAATGTGGTAAAGTGGTACAATGTTGGATGAAGACCAGGGAGACCCAGGTATAAGACCCAGTCATGGAAAGTTACTCAATTACTTTTTGTTAGCCAGCCTACTCCACTGGATTGCTGTTTTGTTTGTGTGTTCATCACTGCAGAAGTGGTTTACCATCTTAGGGACTTTTTTTTAACTTTCCACTTTTAGTTCACAGAATTCAAATTTCCTAGTGGGTCCACTGAAGAACTAATCAGCTCCCACCTTTTGTAGCTTTTAAAAGCTGGCAAAAATTAGAGGAAATGCTATGTATGCTGCCTACAACTCCTAGAAGAATGCGGGGGGGGGGATATCAATCAATCAATCAATCAATCAATCAAAGAAACAAATATTAAAACTGCACTTTGCTAAAATATATTGCTTCTTAGTAGCAACTGTAACAACTTCACTTTCTGTGGGATGCAGATAAGTCCAGAACATCTCACTTTATGTATATAATGGAATCATATTTATGACGATGTTTACTGCGATAGAATTTTCATTCACTCAATAGTCATTTCTGTAGCTACAAGTCATTTCTGTAGCTACTCTGCATAACTGCAGACAGTAGGAAGTGCATCATCAGTTAAAACTAGCCACTTGATTTTGGTGGCAAAACAGAGGCTAACATAGAGTGGCCCATAAGAAATACATGCAGAGAAATCTAGTGCTCCTGTTAGAATAGATGCACGTAGACATTAAACCAAGGGGAAGAGCTTCAGCTGATTTTAGATTTCACTAAATACAAATCTTGGAGATTGCACTTTTCACTGCAGTATTAAGACATTCCACTAAGCCGGAACTCTCCCAATGATAAGCACAGTAAAACTGAAAATTAATTTTAAATGTCATTGCTTATGTAGTAATAATGGCATTTAACAAAGTATGTGAAAAATCTGTTGAATTTATATGGACACATATACTGAAGTCACAACCAGTTCCTTTACCACCTTCTTGGCTGAAGTAACAATGTCAGCTTTCCTGCAAGGGTAAGCCTCAGGCCACTTGCCAGACATGCAAACAACAACAAGCACATACTTATAACCTTGGGCAGGTGCAATACAGTCCACTTGAATGTTAAGAAAGGTTCCTTCCAGCAAGGGGATGGACAAAGGGGAGGCCATAAAGGTTTCCCAAAGTTGTGTTGTTGACATTTAGGGCAGGTCCAGATCCCAGATGCCCACCAATATTTTTCCATTTCAGTTTGCATCTCCTCCTTTGCCCTCATGTCCCTTTAAATGGTCTTAAGTGGGTGAAGAGAAAAGAACAACCAGGCTACCATCCAGAGCCTGAAAAACTCCATGGAGACCATAAAAAGCTCCTTGCTCAAATCCAGTTTTTCCAGGCTGGGTCTAGTTACTGAGCAGTCAACAAAGAAGATAAAAAAGAGGTAAAGTAGCACTCTGTATAGAAACCTCAGGAGACTGGATTGCAGCAAGAATCAAGAAGTTCATTGCTAGGCAAATGAGAATCACTTTTTTACTTTAATGACAGCAACAGCAGAGGGCAGGAGAATAGCATCAAGTAAAGCAGAAACAAAGTCAGCATTCTGAATCACAGAACCAGATGTAAGAAACCCATGATTGGCCATAGTCATGTACACTGCTAAAACTACAACAGCTGACAGTATATATATTAATAGAGATACCAAAGGCTAAAATACAAATTTGAGTCCCAGCATGTAACTCAGTAGCTTAAGCAGAGACAGAGGAAGACAAAGAAACAGATCCCATACATTCAAAAGGAGTAGATAATACATATTAGGGACTTGGTAAGAAGTTCTATAGAAGTATAAATTTCAAAATCAGCATTTGCAATGGAAATTCCCTGCATGAGAGAGAAGTTCAGCAACAGATAAAAGAAGACAACCATAACTGGAGAAAAAAAAATCAGCAGGAGACAGGGTTAAATGGCAGAAGGGATCAAGGGAGCAAAGATAAGGAATAGTAACATTTGGGGAGTTTAAGAATGCCATTTCCAAATTGTTCAGCCATTTGGAAGTTGAGAGCAAGGCAAGGCAATGAGACAGGAGAGGCATCACCACATGGGAAACGTATACATCAAGGGTAGGTTCCATAACAAATTCAGAGAATTTGTCCACTAAGAAGTCAGCAGCTTGGACAGCATGGAGACAGGACAGCTGCAACTGTTTCTACCTTGCACCTGCAGTATGCCATTGGGCAAAGAAATTTGCCATGGAATTGGGCAAGTGCACCAGAGGCCATACCATTGTGTTCATAGCAAAAGAGTCAAGGGTAAAGAATAATTAGGGAGGAAGATGTGTTTCTTAGGTGATGGGCTGATTTAAATGGCCAATGAGATAGTAACAAATAATTACCAATACCCACTGCAGTGTCACACTAAGTGGAAGAGCTGGTAGAAAGAAACAGAAAAGATGGACATTGACATTCAAATGCCCAATACAAAGGAAGAGGTTCACCATTTATTGAAAGAAAGACAGAAGCAGTAGAATCCAGTGGTAAAAGAGAAAAGAATGGTCTTGCAAGGGAGCCATATTGGGCAAGGGCCCACTGCCAGTTGTGAAAGGGAATACAATTTTGATGAGTCTGGACAAAATTCTGGGTGCACTGGGCTTTTTGGTGTCTCATTTGTCCACACTGAAAGCAAAGTTGTTGGTTTGTACCTACATTCTACAAACCAAAAATTTTGCTTTCACAACTGGCAATGGGGCCATTTGTAAGGGTGTTGGAATGCCAGAAGGTTGTTTGAACATTTTAAAACACTATTCATAATGCTTTTGGATATTTTAACTAGAAAACCTGTTTATTGGTGCTAATTTTAACCCAATTAGAATGCCCAGGAAATATCTCATCAATGGTATTTAACAAGCTGGTATAATGTTGTACAAGGTCTACAGGTTGTGGGGTTTGTATTACTTAGTAACTAATATGTTTAAAGGCAAATCACCTGATTTGTGGTTAAAATAGCATTAAAAAATTGGTTAACATCTGCATATGTTTGATCATAAACACCAAAGGTAGTTTTCAATTCCCTTTTTAAACTTTGTAGATCTTGACTTAGGGAACTGCAAAATCATATTGCAATGATTACAAGTTGTCCATGGGGCATGGTGATTTCAAACTAGACCATCACCACCCAAAACCTTATGCAGGGGATACTGAGTCAACCACTCAACATCAGAACATTTCTGAGAGAGGCAACAGTGTTAGGAGTGACTGGCATCAGACAAAGCCAGTGATGCTAGGGTGGGGTTGGAGAGCCCCACCCACAGCCCTCACTTTATAAGCTGGTGGAAGTGGCCAAGGAAGAGTACTTAAAATAGCCCCTGGAGTGCAGCATTGTATAAGATCATCCTTAGCAGGAGATAACTGAAGATACATACATGTTGCTTGGGCTGGAGAAGGTACTGTTGGAGTCAACATTCTTTCTTTATTTCGGGCGCTAATTTCTCTAATTTCTCATTAGTTTCCCACAGACTCATCATCTGAGACTATGTTTTTTTTTTTCATGCTTCTCCTTCCCACAAAGAATAATGTCTCTCTACCTCTTCATCTACTTTCCTATACCAAATCAAAACAAATACCACATCAAAATCTTTTTTTTTTACAAAGGAAGGTTCAAAGAAGGTACATGAACTTAAAGTAAAAGCATGCCTATACAAAATTTTATTTACCTTCAATGAACTTTCTCTACAGAAGAAGCGCTGTAGAAGTATACACTGATTTCAGTAGCATATGCCTGATAATTATTTTTATATTTATATATGCCCAAGTAGTTGATAAATTGCTTTTTTTTAAAAATGGAAAGATAAATATCTACCTCTATAAATGAATCCATTTATAGAGGATTCCTCCTGCCCAGAGTCCCTCCGGTGGGAGGAGATGGTCTGTGACAAATTTGGCAAACAAACAAACAAACAAATAAATATTGCAATAAAGAAAACTATACAGTAGATAGAAATTACCCTTAACTTAGATGTGAATGTGATAAAATGTAACTTTTGTGACTATAGTTTAAACCTCTCTCATAAAATGATAAGAATGAATTTGTTTTAAAGGTTACATCTTACCAGAGCAAATTAGGGCCATAAAGGTTTGCTCCCACAAAGATGGTTAATTTTCATGGAAATATATGTATTTATTTAATAAATTTATATGGCTGCCTAACTCACACACAGTAATTCCAGGAGGCTTACAAATTAAAACCCACAATGTAAAAAACTCATTGACACCCCCCCACACACCCATTAATGCCATCAATTTTAATAAAACTGGATTTATTTTAATTTGGATCCTTTATTATCAGGATCAATTAAAAGCAGACTTGCCATTTTTTTCAATTATTTCTAAAGAACTCTTGAGTACAACTGTCATATTAAAAAACATGATGCTGCATGTCATTGAAGTAATATTTCATTGGCAAACAATGGGTATGTAGATATCTTCAAAGTACTGTAGTGATACTTAAAAAGGTTTCTTTCACACTTTCGCTTACATCTTCAGCCTACTGTATGAATCTTTTAAATAGTAATATTTGAAAACTATTTGAACTTCAGGTAAGTAATGGATGCTAATTTAGGAATACTAAATGTCCATGCATTCATTATGGTTATCAGATTTATTAGAGGGCCAAGTTATTTAAACTTATCTAGTCAAAGCTGATAAACACTCAGTAAAACTCTGATCTACATTTAATTATAAATGGGTGTGTTCAATCTTTCTGCTCTGCTTTCTTTGTCCAAGAGCCACACATCTGTAATTTATGAAGTTCTGAGTTGCATAAGAATTTATGAAACTACGTCTGAATGAAAAACCATTTGTCTTTGGAATATGTGGCATATTGTTTTTTATTTTATTTTACAGTAGATTTATATCCTGCCTTTATTTTATACAACTTGCAGAATATTCCCACTTCCTATTTTTTTCCCAAACAGTGTAAAGTAGGTTTTACTGAGAGAAAGTGACTGGCCTTAAATCCAACATAATCAACAATTGTAGATACTTGCAGCATGTCTTCTGTGTAAATGATGTGTGTGTGTATGCATCTATTGCTTAATTGCTGGAAAACACATGAGATTTTGGTAAGTTAAATGTTTCCCCTTTAGCCACAGGTGGAAAAGGTCAGTATGGATTATTTGATTTCATTTTTAAATGTGTATGTTAGAGTGAAGAATTCTAAAACTTCAATGGCTGTGAGCCAAGGGTTTAAACCATCTCTTCTATTCATAAGAATTATATTTTAAAATTCAATTTCTTGCATATTTTCTTTTATATCTATACGGTTTTCTTATTTTTCATAATAGATGTTACAAGTAACATTCTCAAACATTTCTGCATTTCAGCAGACCACTGTTTTTCTGTTATGTTAACAGTGTTTCTGTTCCAGAATCTTTTCCTTTCCTTTTAATCTCACAGTTTTCTCAAATGTTCACAAAATATGCCCATTTATTTCCCTTGACACTTGTTCCACATTTCTTGTTTTTGCTGAAGAAAGGCAACACATTTCAAACCAAATGTCTTGCATATCAGGCAACACTACTGAATTGTATTAATTCTTCCATTGCACAAAATCCTAGAAAATTAAGAAGCATTACTTCCACAATTATTCAACTAAAATTTTTCTGCACACATGGTTCAGACACCACAAACTGATCCCACAGTCTGCCATGCCCAGGAGAATTCTTTCTTTTTTTATAATATGGAAAATAATTTATTCTCTCTACAAATAAACGGGGTGCCATATACAATTTTGAACTATAATTCACAACATCCTTGCCCATTGACGGTTCTGGCAGGGACAACTGGGAGTTAAAATTCAATAGGTCATGCCCCATCTTGGGATTACAGTTCTAAAAAGATAGCCCAGTTAATCTGTTTCCATTGACAATAAAGAATCTTATGATTCATCAAATACTGACAATTTACTATGTCATACATTTCCAAGGATTTAAATAAAAGCCAGCCATTATAGTCTTGGTTTTGGTCTTTTAACATGCCTTCATAATTGTTCCTGCATACCAACTATATGTTTTATGTCTAAATCACAGTTGGTGGAAAGAAGTTTGTTGAAATATCAGTGTTAAAGGCAAATCATGTACTTTATTTTTTTTTAATGTGGCTAATCCATGCTCTTAAATACATAACAATGGTTTTTAAAATTTATTTTAAATGACAGACATGATCTTACTTACATGCATTGTAGATATATCTTCTTCCCACCCTGATGGCATTCCAGAAGGACTTAAAAGATCTGACTTTTCTCACAGGCTTTGGCCAGGGTTGGTTTGAGACCTTGCTATGGACATGTTCTTAAATCAGATGTGGAAACAATGCAAAATGGTTTGTCATTGCCTTTTACCAGGATGTTTTGGTTCTGTTTTACCTCCCAGTCTAGGCTATGGTTCCAGAATTCCACAGCGGTCTCTTCTCCAAATATTAACCAAGCCTAAACCTGCTTAACTTTCAAGCCTAGGCAAAATATAAACCATCATGTAAGGTTTGACAACTAGTGTGGAAGAACAGTGGCAATAGGTGTGCATATATCTGCAAATCTGACATTTTCATTCTGAGAGGTTTCCTACTCAAAATCCAAATCACAGATTTTTGTCCTTGAGAATGATCAGATGAATGGGAACTTTGTTGCATATAATTACCAGTAACACAGCACCACTGAATGCAGGCAGGACTTTCTTCCATATGAACAATCATGGGTCATGCATGATACCGTTCCTCTCAAATACTATTGCTACTGAATTAATCATTCTTTGTTAGTAATGCTGATAAGTTCATTACTGCAGATAAGTAGTCTCTGCCCACAGGAAGCTAACCTCTTTTGTTTAGCTTATTACTCACACTTATAAGGACTACAAGTGGTTTTTATGAATATTGTTAATGTGATCTTTTGTTTCAGTGTGCATCAAATGCTACAGTTAGAGCTGTCAGTTTTTCTGCTTGTTATTTTTATACAGCACAATTGTTAAATAAAACAGAAGGTATTTTAATTTTAAAAGAACAATGGAAGACTATATATAGTTATATAGTTTTATACACACACACACACACACACACATATACACAGTATATATACTGTAAACACAAACACATAAACACAAACACACATACATATACATACACACTCACACATACATACACATACACACACACATACACACACGCACACATACATAGGTCGCCATGAGTCGTAAATGACTTGATGGCAACTAACAACAAAAACCATACATACATACACTACATACTTTTCCCTAACTTGCACTCTGGGAATTTTTTAACTAGCTGTGATGAATCACATCACTGGCATCTCCGTGTTAGGGATATGTAAATCCATATAATTCAGTTCACTTTATTAACTGTGCTAGTAAAGCAGAATTCCAATCATAATTATTTTTAAATAATCTGCATGTATTTTCATATGCAACTTTTCTTAGCTCACAGATCTTTTGCATGAATATATTCAGCTAAGCAGGTCTCAGTAGGTATAATAAAGCAGCTGACCTTTAGCGTTAAGAATTGTCAAGTGTGGTTAGTACTGGTATGAGACACTGCCAGGGAAAACCAAGGCTGCAAATTACCGCAGTTGAGCTTGACTGGAATATGTAAAGAAAGGCAATATTAAGATTATTTTGCCCCACTCGCACTACCCACGAAGATTACATAGACAGATATTTTTGCCTGCATATATAAAATACAGACATACAAAACTGTACAGTGCCATCTTCCCTACCTTTTCGACCCAGCACTAGCTGAAAACCAACCCCAGATATCATCCCAATCAAAAACCCATATGTGTGCACACAACTCATGTATAAATGGGTATTTGCATGTGTGCATGTTCACTTAAGCAAAAGGGTCAAACTCTCCCTACCAAAGAAGGAAAAGAACTAAACTACAGAGGGAAAAAGCAAGACCAGGCCAAAAGTCAGCCAACATGGGTCATTTCTGGGTTTACAAAGCTATGAACAACAGTGATAAGTAGCAAGTTTTAAGTAGAGAAACCAGATTAATCTTATAATTATATAGAACAGACATAGTATACAATATATAAAGCTTGAAACAATTCCCCTATTGATTAAATATAAATATCTACATAGTTACAACTTTAATATGACTAAAAACTGTATAAATCTAAATTACAACCTAGCCAGAGGTCTATAAGGTATAACAGCTACATATTTTTTTCTAGTTGTAACAGACACCAGAACAAAATGGCCACTTGATCACCTCTACCAGCAAAAAAAATAATTAAATGTTCTACTTCAGAGCCAGTGAAGTTGTCAGGAATCTGGCCCACTTTTTTCTCCTGATCACATCTAAAAGAGTTCGTGTACGTCATGATATTTGATGTCCTTTACCTATTCTGGTCCACAAGAGCAAAAAGCCTCCTGTTTTGTGGAACATTTGCGGAATATAATGTGGACATCATTTGGATGGATAGATGTATGGATGGATGGCTTCAAATATTGCTCAAAGCTATTGTCCAACTCTATACTCCTATTATCTATGTTCTAGGAGATAAACTTTATGCAACACGTCTCTTTGCATATTCAGTTATCAGGAACTGTAGCAGTTGGCATATTAACACACAAGTGCCTTTTTCATGATCAAAGCATATTAGCAGCTTGCCTTCAGTGATCAGGTGGTGTGGGAAGTTCTATTGCACTCGACTTTCCAACTCTTTGACATCAGTTGCTAAACAGTTAATATTCTCTTTTTCTACTAGTTGAACCAGTTCTATTTCTTGGACTGAGCATTTGCTGAGAAAAATAAGTTTCTAGTGTAAAGGAAGGGAAAACTTGCTGGGTCCTTGAATCATTTTTTGATTGTTATAAAAACAATTTTGATAGTAATCCCTTTCAGGGATTAGTGTGTTGAGAGCGGTTCTATGGAGTGGCACAAGTTGGTTAATGGATTCTTAAGATCCACAGTGATTTCATCTTTTTCCTTTTTAACAATATTTCAAAGCAATCAGTTAGTACTTCTCCATCGAAACACCGAAATCCTCTTGTAAGTTGCTCATAGGAATACGTTTCCCTGTATATTTATCTTTCCCAGCCTTTGTACAGCTGATGACATGTTGGAAGCCACAGTATCTTTTTTTGCTAATAGCTTATTTTTGAATAAGGAAGAAGTGCTCATACAATCACTACTGAGTGAGATATGATATGCACATTGGGAATATTTCATCTTTTTAGTCTATGTGGAATGGTAGATAACCATCAATTGCTGATGTGCAATAAATTTCAGATCTGACCATTCTGAATTTGAAACAGGACTGTTTCAAGCATTAAACACCCTCTTCTGGGTGTGAAATAGTTTTGAATGAGAAATAGAATGTTTAAAATATTTTGGAAATGTTTGGGGCTTAAAACAGCTGTGTCACAAAACATCTTCCAAGATGCAGAGAACAGCCTGATTCATACTTAAAAGTAACAGCTTTTTACTCAGACTGGAATGATTTGAAATGAATTGAAATACTTTTATACAATTTTGTGTCCCCCAGAGAATCCTTTGACTTTATAACCAAGTATCGGTTCCTTTATAACCTTTTGAGCAATACACACTAAAGTATGTGTAGACAGAATGGCAAGGCATAGGTAGAGTAGATGAGATGAGATGCAATAGATTCTGAGGGTTGGAATGAGTGCAACAGTTTACTGGCTTTACTGATATCAGGTTAAATAATAGTAAAGCAGCATAAAACTACTGCAAATAGAGCCCGCATGCTGTATCAGATAAAGCAGAAGTTCAGATTTTTCCCAAATGAAACTGAATGTTATCTGAAGTAATACTTTTTCAGTTATATGACAAGTAACTCAAGGTTTGTTAGGATGTTAAAATGCTTATCTAAGACTGATCTGCATAACCAGGTAGCTCCAAGGCAAACATAGCTTGGTATTTTAGGGAAGAAAACATAGTGTCACCCTCTACCTATATGCAGGACCTCTGGAAGGCAAATTTGCCTATCTTCTCATACTATGATTCAAAAACAAAGTTCTTTGACTTGTGCCATCATAGTGGTTCTGTAGTTCTTCTGCTGCACTTCATTTCATTGTAAGAAAACAAACATATTCCAATTGGAAGAGTAGACAGACAAATGCTTTGCCATTTCCTTATTCCTGGATTAATTGGCTTGCCAATTAATGCACCTCAATATTTCTTGGTGAGCTCTCATCCAAGTACGATCCAGGCACACCTGTCTTATTTGCATTTAGGCTGAGCTTAGTAGATAGTGCTACCAAGCTCAGCCTAAATGTGTAAGGAAACATAATAAAACAATACAGTATGTAGAAGCAATTATATTGTTACACATGTAGTAAATTAAACTTACTAGTTAACTGCTTTGAAAGAATAGCATTATAAGGGAGACTTAGCCACTCTATCTTAATTCCATGTCTTGTCTTCTGAGATCAATGATCGATCAGGATACATTGCTTCACTTCTATCACAGTGCAATTTTGCATATTCTTTTGTTGTTTTCCTTTTTTTATGTTTACTTGCCTCATGTTTTGTCACTAAGGCTTCCTTTCTTTTGAAACATAACTATCTTCTCCTTTTAGTCTGATGTGTAGTGTAATTCTTTTCCAAAATGCAATAAAAGTTTTAATCTCACTCACACAGATCCAGCTGCAATATACAAAATATTTGGTTATCCAGCCACTTTCATATAAAAATAAATCAAAGAACTGGTCTGCTACTTCATTTTAAAAATATTTGAAGTATCACAAATAATTGTTCCTAAAACATTTTGAGCATTGTATATTTTTTTATAATATATAATACTGAAAAAAGACTACTAAAATCTGGTTGTTTTAGTATCTGAAACAAAATACCTAATGATCTATAGCATGAACACCACTAAATAATTTTTGCAGTATATCATCTTTCAGAAAAGAATAAGTAATAGCTAATATTGTTGGGACTGATATTTCCTTCAAAATATTTTCTGTTGCAGAGAAGATACTATCATTTTTTCTTGTCAAGAGAATTTCATCGTATCTTGGTCAACTTGGAGATATCACCCTAACCTTGACAAAAAGCTTACAATATATCTCTGAGGAATAAGCGCTATCTACTAAATCAAGTTTTCTTGTTAGGATTGATATGTACTAGAAAGTCATGGATTATTACTACAGCATTACTTCCTTACCAAGTTTTATGTCAGCAGTTACCTAGGAGGAATAATCTTCAGTATGCATTTTTTGAAATACAATCAACAATAGTACTATGGAATGGAAATTGAAATGAGACAACTGCTGGAAATATAATTCAGTGTTAATTATCAGACAGTATAGTGTGCAAATGCTAAGTAAATAGAAGTAGAAGGAATATTATTTACCCCTATCAGAGATGATCAAATAAAACATGCTAAATCCTATTAAGGTAGGTTTGGAATACTGGCATAGTAGAGTTTTATATTTCCATTATTAAAGCAATCAGTACAGGTGCATGATCCATCACATTCAAGGGGGACAGCAACATAATTTCTGTTGCTATAGTAACATGGATGCTGCCATGACTCCCCTGTTTTCCACTTGTGTGCTGCTGTGCAACGCCTACACCCAGCAACTATACAAACTGAATCAGCTACATCTATTGTTTTTTTCCCCAATGACTCTGTTAAGAGTATCATAAGACCGATATATTGCAGTTTCCATTGCTTTCTCTCCCCTTTATGATGATTCCAAAGATTATTCTTTAGAGAAAATTCCATACTCATGAGTTTTGAAGCACTATTTTGCATTTTCCCCCAATAAAATGATAAATTTAGGTACAATGCAAATAATTTCACTTTTTAAAACTAGATTGAAAACACAATGAATATATGTGAATGAAGCCTACATTTGAATGTTATGCACAAATAAATAGAAATTAACAGTTATTGTATTAATAGTCATTTAATAATGAAAGCTGAAGACGTGTCTTTCTTTGAACAGATCATTGTTAGTTTGGAAACAAAAGAATAGCTGCAAAAAGCATTTATCTATACAGCTCTTGCCTTTTAAAAAAAAATCAATTATTTAACCTGAAATATAGTTTAAGAAGTTGATTGGGAGATATAACTCAAACAGCTAGGAAATTATTCATGGTTACTGAAACAGCTAGAAAATTATTGAATCTGACCACTAATTTAAAGACTAGATTTATTTTGAGCAAGAAAAGAGTAAAAACAGGGATGCATGTTACTTTTTCTCCTTCCTGCTAGTTGATTTTTTTTTCTCACTTCAGCTTCCTTGCCAGTTGTTTTATCTGTTAGAGGATAAATAAATGGTGCCTATTGTTTATTATCTGAATTATGTAACTTCATAAAATCAACTTATTAATATTAACCAGGGAACTGGCTTAACTGACACTGACACTGGTAGGTACCACAATATGAAGTAATAAAGCAAAAGGAGAGATAAACATTATCTTTAAGATATACTTGCTGCCATAAAAGGATTAGGTTCTGAGTTACTTTACATTTTTAAATAAGCAATTTCATATAACAGTAAAATCACAAGCTCTGTGACCAATTAAAACAAGTCCCTTTTCCACATATTAATCACCTTTTAATGACAGCAATTGTAGAGCCAGATGAAGCCTCTCTGAGGGCCAAGATAGTTATATATAAAAAACAAAACAGGGTCAAAATACATATAGCCAAACAACTAAGGTGACTTCTATGAGTTGTGCCATTTAATTTCATATTGGACATTCTGGATATTTTTAGACCAGTATGATGTGTAACAAATTATTGTTAAGTACATTCTCCGCATGAATGTATTTGGAACAAAGCAAGGTTTACAAAATAGTTGATCTTTACTCAGAGTTTAGAAAAGCCCTAAAGACTATGTGATATTTACAAGCCTGAACTATTGTGCCCTGCTTTAAAATACAAAAAACTGACATCTTGCTTTGTTCATATTCCCCTCCCACCCCAAACTCCTTTCATAGCCCTCCAGACAGACTGAAGAGTCCAGGGAAGAGGAAAGAGACAAAGACAAATGAGGTACCTCCCTTCATTTCAGCTGCCTAGAACCAAAAAATAAAAATAAAAATGAATTGCTTTGAGTTAAGTTAGAGAGAGGCATATGAGAACAGCAGATTTCTGCTACTTAGGACACTGGATTTTACTGTTTGTAAGCAGGCTGTAGTATCAGTATTGGATGACAGTGACTTATGAAGCCACAATGGGACACATCAAAAACATGACAACTTAATAGTTTCTGTCTGTGATTATTTGCTGAGATTCTGTCACCCTTCAGATAAATAAATAAAATGGCTTTGTAGTATTTACATGCTGATTCTTATTGGGAACATACAACAAAGGAGAAGAATATGCAAATGTATCATTCTATTTTTCCCCTGCTCTTCTGTGATCATTGTTGCATTACAAGCAGATTTTTCATTAAAAAAAAATCCCACACGCTTCTTTACATATCCTTCCTGCTTAATTTTAATGAGTTTTTACCTACATTTTCTCATAACTTGGAGCTTAATGTAAGCTCTTGACATCTGCATTTGTGGGTGTGTAGTTCATAACAAATACTAAGCTGCATTACTTTTTCTGCAATAGTACAATCAGGACACTATGATTTTCCTCTAGTGCCTTTGTTTCTCAGTTTGCAAAAATGATCAGGCATCTGTAGCTCTCATCTTACAGTTTAGCAGAATGAATAAAGTCCCAGTTTGTATGTGAACTCAGTACTAAAGCAAGAGGAGTATATTAAAGCTCTGTTTAGTACAACTGTATTTTCACAAAGCCAAGAAAGGCTAAAGAAAGCTTTTTTCACTTTGTTTCATATTGAACAAATCTCTTCCCATTTCAGTCTCACAGCCAGGCCTGGTTTCCCTTCCCACTATGGTGCCTTGTCAAGAAAAGATGATCCCATCCATCTATCCATGTATAGGATCCTACAGCAGCATTTTAAACCACTGTTATTGACCCTGATATTCAAGCAACACACGGATGTTTCAAGGGTTTGGAGATTTTGCAGTTGATTGCACAATTTATATAGACTTGGGACTTCTACGGGGTAAATTAAACACACATTTGAAATTGTGTGGCTTTTTAAAAAAATATTATTATTGCAGAATTCAACTTCACAACATTAAATAATAATTGAATGTGCCTATAAAGTGAACTTTTTGTTAAGTTCAATACTATTTTAAAACTATTAAAACAACCTTGCCCAAGCTGGGCATTGTCCAGCTATGGAGGTCTAACTCCGTTTAAACAAAACAAAACAAAAGCCCCATACACACCCACTTGTGGGGTGCACTGAGCTATATCTTTGGCAGGCCCTGGTCTATACAAAACAAGTAGGCTTGAAATTGGCAAGGGCTTTATTAGTGCATTGTTCCAAACTACTATATTTTTCCTACAGTATTTTATTTCTTTTCCTTTTTTGTTGCTGCAGAAACTGCAACAGCTCATAAAAGGCTATAACTCCATGTTTTCAGCATTAATCAGCAGAAAAGAAGACAATCACAGTCTGACTACAATGGCTTCTGAGAACTGGAGAAGTAAAAGAGTGATAGTACAGAAAGGACATCAGTCCAAATTTCATGATACCAGCACAATCATGTATGATATTTGTACAGGCTGGTGACTGATGTGTTATGAACCACGAAGGGGATATGGCTTCAGAAAAGGAGGGTTGGGAGGAAGTGAAGCCAAAAGTATCAGCAATCCTGTCTCTGGAGATTCCATCAGTACTATAGTCAGTGACCCTAATCTGACTTGGATATGATCTTTCACCTTACAGTATAACCACTGACAGTAACTCAGACTCAGAAGTTCAGTCGTTTAGTTCTATGTTAATGAATTAATAAAGACCCAGAACTTTGCAGATATGACAGGCTAGCCAAAAACATGAGAGTGCTAACAGGAGAGCAGACACTGCAGGGACTGTTTGATAAGACCTAGCCATGCCTCAGGTGGAGAATCAGCATGGTTTATTTATTGTTCTCAGTCCCTTTGGACAGTGCTAAGAACAACTTATCAAAAACTTAGCTCTTGATGGGAATATCGTCTGTTGCTGTGCTTTGAACCTTGGATTTCCTCTGACCTCATCTCTTGCTTCTTCTGTGAATTTGTCACCTGAATAAGAGTTTGCTGGTGTTGATCCATGCTTGCCTGTTTGACCATGAGTATATTCAGTCCTCAGAGGTACTGCAAAAGAACTTTTTCAAAGGCTGTTTTATCCCAGCTAGCTGTGACAGAACCTGAGCTTACTTATCTCTGCCATGTGGCAAATTTATAGCCTGCTACTTTGCTTCCTGGCAGCCAGCCCTGTTGGCACAGGAAATGATGGTGAGAACCATCATTGGCTTTAGAAGGAAGCATCTTAGCAACTGTGTGTCCTATACTGGCAACAAACTGTTATGATGTTCAACATTTCAAACAGAAAAGGAAGGAGGAGGAGGTAGGAAGGGTAATTACTTAGGAAGCTTAGGTTCAGGCAGACTGGAATGGATTATAGGCTAGGAGGAGTCAAACTGCTTTCCAGGAACAACTTTGCAAATCTTCAAGATGCCATTTCTTCATCTTGCAGGTAAGATATACAAGAATTCAATGATTTTGAACTCTGGGAGCAAGCAAACCATAACAGTAAGAAGAAAATGTAGACACAGAGTTCAAAGTGAGAACTTCAGCCTTAGAGTGGTAACCAAGCAATGGAAATCCTTCCTTAGTTAAATCACTGGTTAGTGACCAAAATCAATTTGATTGATTGATTTCTCAATTAACAAATGGCTACAGACCAAAATAGAGGCCAAGACACTGATCAAGGTGGAAACTATGCCTTTACATTTGTCTGGTCTACATGTTGGAGAAGCCTAATAGTCCACTAAGATATTATAATACATATTTTGAGGGAACTACTGCATTATGTAAAACAAAGTTAAAGAATATTGTAGTATTCAGGCAGTTCATAAAGATGAAAAGATGCCATTGATATATTGTGCTTTTGAGAACTATGTACCTGTCATGAGCACTGATGGTGAGCAGCAGGGGGCCCCTATCCAGGGGGGGGGGGGACACATGCGTAGTAGAGAGAATTTGAGCTGTCATTCAAAGAGACACAGAACAGACCTGCCTTGACTTTGGGGGTTTATCTGCATGGGTTTTCTCATGCTTCTTCAGTTTGGTAGGATTTTCTGTCTACTGTAGCAGTAATAAAATACTAGAGACTTATTCCTCGTCTTGGTGTGGTTCCTGCTTGTCAGGACAGTACCAAAGTTATCACCAACAAATGGCCCTAATATGAGTTGCTAAAGTTCTCAAAATATAGAATGATTTCTTTATTGGTCTGGTGCCATAATGATTTCCATGTAATTCCCATATAATTATTAGAGGGACTGCCTCTCCCTGATTATATCTGCCTCTCCCATCAGATTTGGCAAGAGAGGCATGCTGTGGGTCCTGTCTGTCAGGGAACTACTCTTGGCAGCCCAAGGAAGCAGGCCTTCTCTGCCATGGCACCTGCCTTATGGAACCTTCTCCACCCCGCATCCACCCCCCCCCCCAGTAAAGTCATCTTCATCCTTATTTTTCAGAAATCCCTCAAGACCTGGCTATGTCATCAGGCCTGGGGAACTGATGAGATCTTGAGGTGGCTCCCTTGCTGATCTAATCTGTTGTTTGTTTTATGCTTTTTTTATGCTTGTGTGTTTCATGCTTTTTAACTTTTTAATATGACTGTTTTTGACATGTTTATTGTATTATATTTTTTTGCTGTACACCACCTGGAGTCACTTCTTGTGATATGGGCAGCCATATGCATTTGATAAATAAATAAAATAATTGCAAAGATATTTTTAAATGAAATTAATAGATGGTTGTTGCTGTTTTAAGTATTGTTTTGATTGCTTGCACAGAACCTTTTTTCTGAATCAAGGGCTTCTTAGTAACCATATATGGGCTCCAAATTCTTCTAAACTTAATGGGATCAAAGTGTAAAACTTAAAATAAAAATCAAGTAATGTTCTATTAAATAGAAATCTGACTAGAATCCTGAGTGCATTACTCAAAGTGCTGTAACAGAAGAGACACCAGGTGGGTTCATGATTAAAGATGCTAGTGAGAAATATTGAAAACAGCTGAATTTTTATTTTTCTCAAGTTCAGTGAATGTTATTATCTATACTTTAATAATTGTTGATTAAGCAAGTTGTATAGTGAGTGCAACTTTGAAATCTGCTGCAACCATAAGAATGTAACATGAGTCTTCCTGGACCAGACTGAAGGTCCCATCTAGTCCAATATTCTGACCCCATTCCCACATGCCAGTGGAAAGCTTTTCAGCTTTTTGGTTAAGATCAAGGGATATAAATTGTGTCTTTAGGGTTATGTTCCACCAAACTTGGTAAGCAAATGCCTATTATTCAACATGCAAAAAGCAATCACTGAGGAAAAACCAGCTTTTGGAGCCCTAAAAGTCATCTAAATATAAGCATTTTTTTCAGTGAATAATTGAAATTTGACTTTGTATAGTGAAATATACAAAGGTTTGAAAAATCATTTTTTTAAAAATCATGAAGATTTCCCCAACACTTCATTCATTAATTTCTATACTGTGCTCTATAAGATATACTCAAGAACACAGACGATCCATGGTATTTTAATTGGGATGTTATTGGTGACTTCGGCTGCTCTGGGCATTTCTTCTTCCCTCTGTTCTTTGCCCAATGTTCTGCAGGGCCATTCCACCCCTAGAGCTGGCTTTTAAACAGAGAACAACCTAGCTCTTGATAGTATGGATGAATGGGATTCATGGCATAGCAGTAGGCTGACTTCCACCTTGCAGTGCAACCCATCCCCCTGGCAGCTGATGGGTGGAATATTTTAAAGCACAGCTTTAGAAGAGTTTTCAGCCCCTGTAGCCTAACAAATGCACTGTGAGTTTTATAGTACAATGCAAATAGGGTCTCTCTGCAATTGCAGTGTGCCAACTTTTCCTTAGTGTCTCTCTTCTGTAATAGCTAACAGTCAACTGACAGGTTGTGTGATGCAGTAGTGGGGATACGGTGAGCTTCTTTGCTGCAGAGGGAGTTTCCTTTTCACTATATCTTGCACCCAAACAGGCCCTCAACTACAATCTGTGTCACATGAGGCAAACATGGATTCCACACCCATTTTGGCACCCCCGTGCTCATTTTGGTTCCCCCCAGAGCTCATTTTGGCACTCCCCCAATGTGGCGCCTGGGGCACATGCCCTGCTTGCCCCACACAGTTGTGGCCCTGCACCCAAATGAGCCTTCAGCTGGTACATATGTGATGCAGCAGGCATCTCTTTCCTCCTGCATTTTACATTTCTTTTGAACTGATATTCAGGGGAGGTCCTATGTTGTAGGAGAAAGACCAATATTGCATCATGCAATTGGTAAGCCTCCCTTCAGCTACAGTGTATGGCTGCATGGTTTGTCAGGTCTCTGAGCCATTCAGAATATTCCTTCTCCTACCGCTTTTCCAATATGGCAGTCAGCTCAGGGGCTGGAAGAGGTATCAGATGACTGAGCAAGGAATCTTCAGAAGCCCACAGGTATCCAAATATATATATTTTTTTATCTTAGCAATTTTATGTAGTGTTAAGGCAATAATTAATAATTTTAGTTTCACTAGTCATTCCTGTATACCTGAAATAGAAAGTGGTGCTGTTAAGCAGCCTTAATTCGCATAATTAAATATATATATATATCCCAATGCTTTTATTACTTAATACACCAGTCTGCTAAAAATCAACTTCCAACAGTTATACCAGAAAGATAATTTACAGTGTAAGTAAGTAACTGTAAGTAAGTTTTACTGAGTTCAGTGAGATTTACTCCTAGTTAAATATTTATAATATTACAGCTGCAGGCTGGGAAGCCTGTTGATTTTTTTATAGTCCAGAATATTGGATGACTGCTCTATTAAAATTCTCCAGAAAACTTGAGTCCCAGAAGACCTGATTTCAGAAACTCAAACATGGTTTATTTACAGATATGTCAGTTTATATCTGACAAATATAGAAAGTTAGCAAATAAGCAACAAAATCCATTTTGGCATCCCTCATTATTTTCTGAAACCAGTAATGAAGAAAACAGGGCTGCTGAATCTGAAGGTACAGTATATTTCAGAATAAAGTAGAATAATACAACAATGCCCATTTTTCTTCTCCAAATAAGATAATTGAACTTTGATCTCCTGTACTTTACCTTGTTGGAAACCTGGACAGAGGTTGGTAACAAAATTAAGAATGGAGGGAAGTGAAAAGTTGAAGCAAACTCCAGAAAACAAATAGTAATGGAGAAGCAACGATCAAGAGAGGGATATTTGTGGCAGCAGCTGGCTAATGACCAAAGGAGGGTGTATCTGTAGCTTTCAACTCAACTCTTATCATACTCAACAATAGGTAAAATGATCTCACCTCCAAGAAAATAGCTTTTACAAACCTTGACACTGTGGTAGGACAGCATCAGTTTAAGGGAGGAAACACAACTTTATAACTAATACATCTAATGATAACCTAAGACTGTTTCAGTCATGGTTTGGGGATTAGGTAAGGATAATATAATGGGATGACAGAGCCAGTTTGGTCTAGTGGTTAAGGCAACGGGCTAAAAACCAGGAGACTGAGAGTTCTAGTCCCGCCTGAGGCATGAAAGCCGGCTGGGTGACCTTGGGCCAATCACTCTCTCAGCCCAACCCACCTCACAGGGTTGTTGTTGTGGGAAAAACAGGAGGAGGAAGGAGTAATAGGTATGTTCACCACCTTGAGTTATTTATAAAAATAATAAAGGCGGCATAGAAAATAAATAAATAGATAGATAAATAATATGATGGGATGAAAAAAAGTAAATTAGTATTATCAAGATATATCACTGTATCATATTAAATGAAAGGGAAACAGGACCAGCAGGTCAGAGACTATGTCTATGTGTGCAATTTTAACTGTTACTCTGATTTCTAAGAATCCTCCAGTCATAGAGTGTCTGAAAGATGTCTTATGGACAAAAATTATGAACCAAAAAAGATGGCCTATTTCCAGCTATTTCTCCTTCATCGTCCTGAAAAACAATTTTTGTGCTGCCTTTAATGCAAGTTCATGAGCAACTTATTTAATAATGGCAAAGAAAACTAGTTTCTACAGCTTCCAAACTGGCTTGACCACATACATCTTAATTATGGCATGCTGTGCTGGTTACCATTCTTGCTAGCATTCCATTATACTTCTCTACCAGTATCTGTCTTGCAATTTCTCTCTCTCTCTCTCCTTTTGCAAAAGAGAGTCATTTTGTTTTGCTTGCCCATGCAAAAGGGGGATGGGCCAAAATAGCTATCTTTAAGGAGGAAAGATTTGGAGGATTTTATATTTATTTACCATACATTGTGTTTTTAACAGAAAACTCAGAGTGGCTATAGATATGTGTGTGGGAGGAATATATGTCCATATGTGTGTGTGTGTGTGTGCATATGGGTGTGTATACAGAAAAATGTACATTCAATTGTACTGTGTCAATAATTAACAATTAAATAATGTGTTGTGTATCTGTGACATTGTCAAGCTCAATACTTCAGGGCACAATTAAGAAAAATCACACAGACTTCAGTAGGAGTTCTTATGTAAGAATTAGTAACTTATAGCCCTATTTTACTAATGAGTTCATTAATGTGTGTCTCTTTGAACATTTTAATCTTTTTTTTTCTTGCAAACCAGACTGAGCTGCCATTTATAAAGAAAACTACTAATTAAATCTTCTCCCAACTGTGGATTATTTATTCTAGAATTCTTTATTTCTTTCTCATCAAGAGTATAGCAAGAAAAATACAAAATGTAGTAAAAAAGAGAGCAAGGAATTGTTAAAATCAAAGAGGTAGAGAAAATACAGGGTGATTTTGATCATCATCATCATCATCATGTGTGTTGAAAGTAGGTGGTGATTGCTAAAGGATCTTCTAGCAGACTGAATGGAATTAAAAACAAAAGTAATTAAAAGATTTGGGATGGAACTGAACCTAAAGGTGGAATGCATATTTTAGATATTTATAAAAGAACAGCAGTGATATGTTAAAAAGTGGATTTAGAATAAACACCAGTTGATGTTCAAAGGAGAAATGGTGAAAGGGAGTCATAAATACTGAGAGAATATTGATTATTTAAACATTTTAAAAATATGTGATTGCGGCTCCGGCTTTGTTTTAGATAATACAGTGTATGTTATTATTCTGTGATACTAAGTTGCCATCTGCCATAAGTAATATATTGAAATGAAGGGTTTGACAGAAATTTTTAGATGCATAAAAAAACATAAACCATTACAAATGGTTCAGAAATAATATTACTGGATTGGTGCAGTGTAGGCAATACTTTGGGACAAGTGGAAGTGTTTAAAATAACTATAATACTATATCTTTCTTCCCATTTTAAAAATATTTTTACTTTTTTTCCCAGATTGTTGCCCTTTTGTAACACACTGGCTTGTTGTTGTTTATTCGTTTAGTCACTTCAGACTCTTCGTGACTTCATGGACCAGCCCATGCCAGAGCTTCCTGTCAGTCGTCAACACCCCCAGCTCCCCCAGGGACAAATCCGTCACCTCTAGAATATCATCCATCCACCTTGCCCTTGGTCGGCCCCTCTTCCTTTTGCCTTCCACTCTCCCTAGCATCAGCATCTTCTCCAGGGTGTCCTGTCTTCTCACGATGTGGCCAAAGTATTTCAGTTTTGCCTTTAATATCATTCCCTCAAGTGAGCAGTCTGGCTTTATTTCCTGGAGAACGGACTGGTTTGATCTTCTTGCAGTCCAAGGCACTCTCAGAATTTTCCTCCAACACCACAGTTCAAAAGCATCTATCTTCCTTCTCTCAGTCTTCCTTATGGTCCAGCTCTCGCAGCCATATGTTACTATGGGGAACACCATTGCTTTATCTATGCGGACCTTTGTTGTCAGTGTGCTGTGTCTGTTCTTGACTATTTTATCACTGCTCTTCTCCCAAGGATTAAGCGTCTTCTGATTTCCTGACTGCAGTCAGCATCTGCAGTAATCTTCGCACCTAGAAATACAAAGGCTTTCACTGCTTCTACATTTTCTCCCTCTATTTGCCAGTTATCAATCAAGCTGGTTGCCATAATCTGGGTTTTTTTGAGGTTTAGCTGCAAGCCAGCTTTTGCACTTTCTTCTTTCACCTTCATCATAAGGCTCCTCAGTCCCTCTTCACTTTCAGCCATCAAAGTGGTAACATCTGCATATCTGAGATTGTTAATGTTTCTTCCAGCGATTTTAAATCCAGCCTTGGATTCCTCAAGCCCAGCATGTCGCAAAAAGTGTTCTGCGTAAAAGTTGAATAGGTAGGGTGAGAGTACACAGCCCTGCCGTACTCCTTTCCCACTCTTACACCAATCCATTGTTCCGTGGTCTGTTCTTACTGTTGCTACTTGGTCGTTATACAGATTATTCAGGAGGCATACAAGATGACTTGGTATCCCCATACCATGAAGAACTTGCCACAATTTGTTATGGTCCACACAGCCAAAGGCTTTAGAATAGTCAATAAAACAGAAATAGATGTTTTTCTGAAACTCCTTGGCTTTTTCCATTATACAGTGGATATTGGCAATTTGGCCCCTAGTTCCTCTGCCTTTTGTAAACCCAGCTTGTATATCTGGCAATTCTCGCTCCATGAATTGCTGAAGTCTACCTTGCAGGATCGTGAGCATTACCTTACTGGCATGTGAAATGAGTTCCACTGTTCGATCGTTTGAACATTCTTTAGTGTTCACCTTTTTTGGTATGGGGATATAAGTTGATTTCTTCCAGTCTGATGGCCATTCTTGTGTCAAGATTAAAGATAGACATTTTGGGTGTCACTGAACTGAAATGGACTGGAATGGGCCACTTCACATCAAATGACCACCAGATCTACTACTGTGGACAAGAGGACCACAGAAGAAATGGAGTAGCCTTCATAATTAATAGTAAAGTGGCTAAAGCAGTGCTTGGATACAATCCAAAAAATGATAGAATGATCTCAATTCGAATTCAGGGCAAGCCATCTAACATTACAGTGATCCAAATATACGCCCCAACCACAGATGCTGAAGAAGCTGAAGTAGAGCAGTTCTATGAGGATCTGCAGCACCTACTGGACAACGCGCCTAAAAGAGATGTTATTTTCATCAAGGGAGACTGGAATGCTAAGGTGGGCAGTTAAATGACACCTGGAATTACAGGTAAGCATGGCCTGGGAGAACAAAATGAAGCAGGACATAGGCTGATAGAATTTTGCCAAGACAACTCACTCTGCATAAGAAACACTCTCTTCCAACAACCTAAGAGATGGCTTTATACATGGACTTCACCAGATGGACAACACCGAAATCAGATTGACTACATCCTTTGCAGCCAAAGGTGGCGGACATCTGTACAGTTGGTAAAAACAAGACCTGGAGCTGACTGTAGTTCCGATCACGAACTTCTTCTTGCACAATTTAGGATCAGACTAAAAAGATTAGGGATGACCCACAGATCAGCTAGATATGAGCTCACTAATATTCCTAAGGAATATGCAGTGGAGGTGAAGAATCGATTTAAGGGACTGGACTTAGTAGATAGGGTCCTGGAAGAATTCTGGACAGAAGTTTGCAACATTGTTCAGGAGGCGGCAACAAAATACATCCCAAACAAAGAGAAAACCAAGAAGGCAAAATGGCTGTCTGCTGAGACACTAGAAGTAGCCCAAGAAAGAAGGAAAGCAAAAGGCAACAGTGATGGGGAGAGATATGCCCAATTAAATGCAAAATTCCAGAGGTTAGCCAGAAAAGATAAGGAATTATTTTTAAACAAGCAATGCGTGGACGTGGAAGAAGACAATAGAATAGGAAGGACAAGAGACCTCTTCCAGAAAATTAGAACCATAGGAGGTAAATTCCAGGCAAAAATGGGTATGATCAAAAACAAAGATGGCAAGGACCTGAAAGAAGAAGAAGAGATCAAGAAAAGGTGGCAAGAATATACAGAAGACCTGTATAGGAAGGATAACAATATTGGGGATAGCTTTGACGGTGTAGTCAGTGAGTTAGAGCCAGACATCCTGAAGAGTGAGGTTGAGTGGGCCTTAAGAAGCATTTCTAATAACAAGGCAGCAGGAGATGACGGCATCCCAGCTGAACTGTTCAAAATCTTGCAAGATTATGCTGTCAAGGTAATGCATGCTATATGCCAGCAAATTTGGAAAACACAAGAATGGCCATACGATTGGAAAAAATCAACTTATATCCCCATACCAAAAAAGGGAAACCCTAAAGAATGTTCAAACTATCGAACAGTGGCACTCATTTCACATGCCAGGAGGGTAATGCTCAAGATCCTGCAAGGTAGACTTCAGCAACTCATGAAGCGAGAATTGCCAGATGTACAAGCTGGGTTTAGAAAAGGCAGAGGAACTAGGGACCAAATTGCCAATATCCGCTGGATAATGGAAAAAGCCAGGGAGTTTCAGAAAAACATCTATTTCTGTTTTATTGACTATTCTAAAGCCTTTGACTGTGTGGACCATAACAAATTGTGGCAAGTCCTTAGCGATATGGGGATACCAAGTCATCTTGTATGCCTCCTGAGGAATCTGTATAACGACCAAGTAGCAACGGTAAGAACAGACCATGGAACAACGGACTGGTTTAAGATTGAGAAAGGCGTACGGCAGGGCTGTATACTCTCACCCTACCTATTCAACTTGTACGCAGAGCACATCATGCGACATGCTGGGCTTGAGGAATCCACGGCTGGAGTTAAAATTGCTGGAAGAAACATTAACCATCTCAGATATGCAGATGATACCTCTTTGATGGCTGAAAGCGAAGAGGAACTGAGGAGCCTTATGTTGAATGTGAAAGAAGAAAGTGCAAAAGCTGGCTTGCAGCTAAACCTCAAAAAAACCAAGATTATGGCAACCAGCTTGATTGATAACTGGCAAATAGAGGGAGAAAATGTAGAAGCAGTAAAAGACTTTGTATTTCTAGGTGCGAAGATTACTGCAGATGCTGACTGCAGTCAGGAAATCAGAAGACGCTTAATCCTTGGGAGAAGAGCAATGACAAATCTCAATAAAATAGTTAAGTGCAGAGACATCACACTGACAACAAAGGTCCATGTAGTTAAAGCAATGGTGTTCCCTGTAGTAACATATGGCTAATAGACCTGGACCATAAGGAAGGCTGAGAGAAGGAAGTTAGATGCTTTTGAACTGTGGTGTTGGAGGAAAAATCTGAGAGTGCCTTGGACTGCAAGAAGATCAAACCAGTCCATCCTCCAGGAAATAAAGCCAGACTGCTTACTTGAGGGAATGATATTAAAGGCAAAACTGAAATACTTTGGCCACATCGTGAGAAGACAGGACACCCTGGAGAAGATGCTGATGCTAGGGAGAGTGGAAGGCAAAAGGAAGAGGGGCCGACCAAGGGCAAGGTGGATGGATGATATTCTAGAGGTGACGGATTTGTCCCTGGGGGAGCTGGGGGTGTTGACGACCGACAGTAAGCTCTGACGTGGGCTGGTCTATGAAGTCACAAAGAGTCGGAAGCGACTAAACGAATAAACAACAAAGTAGGAGACACGGCAATCAGTTTGTGTAATGGAAAAGAAAACAGGGTTAGGATGAGCAGGATGAACACAAGTTTCAACCACAGCAAAAACAAAGGATAAACACCTCTGATTTTTTTTAAGGAGAAATAAGCAGTGTTTGTGACCTTGTAGTGCATTTCCAGTGATTTATTGATTGAAATCATAAGCATGGGTAATCATTAGCATCAGTAGAATGGGGATGGGCCTTATCTCCCTTCCCCTGCAAATGTTCAAACGGTATAGATTCTATAACTTCTCCAATGCAGATTTTAAAGAGATGGGTGAGCAGGAGAGGAAAAAAGCATGCTAATACAAGAGTAGAGTCTGATGCCAGTGCAATTTTAAATCTTTCCATCTTCTCCTTAGTTTTATTGTTTCATTGTTTGTTTCTACCTTTTACTTAAAGGAGTTTATTTAGTAATTTTCTTTCAAGTATTATTATACTAATAAGTTAATTAGATATTTTTATTTTATACTTTGAGCCATTTTTACTCAGCATTTATTTATATGCTTATGATTCTCAATAGTAAGCATCCTAATGAGCTCCCAATTAAATAATTTAACTGTAGTTGGTTTATTACTTTTCCTTGATGTCCTTCAGATATTTCTCTTCTGTTAAACAACAGACCAAAGCTAAAGCAGATTACGTTTTCCCCTTGGGGCAAGTGTTTTTTTTTTTTTCTTCTTAAAATGCCAAGGAGAATTTTGCAGAAAACTTAGTAGTTATACTGTATTATTCATGAGAAAAGAGAGAGAAAGAGAGAGAGAGAGAGAAAGAAGTGGAATAGATGATGTGACCCAGTGTGGATAGTATATTTGAATCCAGGATGTAATTGCCTTTGGATTAACAGCATGGCAACTTTCCAGGGGTACAAAAATTAAACAACCAGAATTACACCTTTCTTACCAAGTTTTTCTGTCTAAGTAAGAAGATACCACCCAATCCTCCCTCCCTCCCTCCCTCCCTCCCTCCCAAAGAGTGCTTATGTATATAAAAGAAAAAAATAATTCATGAAATGAAAAACTTATACCAGAATAGACAATATGTTTCATGATGTGCAAGAGGTCTAATTAACCAACCAGGCTTGCCCTACTCAACCTAGACAGCCTAGGATGAATACAACTGGGACTGCTTGCACTAGTGTTGTGACTGCACCTTTCTTTTTCTCCCCTTAGTCAAGGATAGTAGAGCAAGGCTAAAGAAGAAAAAAAATTCTTCTTTCTGACTGATTATGTGCTATCAAGTCATTATCGACTCCTAGTGACCATATAGATAGAGTTCAATCCATGTGGTTTTCTTGGTAAAAATACAGGATTGTTTTACCATTGCCTTCTCCCACACAGTATGAATTGATGCCCTTGCCACTGTCACTAAAGTGATCATCTGCTTCTGGCATCTTCCTATACCACTGCTGCCCAATACAGGTGCCTGCTTGCTTTAGCTGGGCAGCTGGGATGATCTTCACACCTTGGGTGACTGCTGGGAATATAGACTCTTGGCATAACCTCCTGATGTTCTTCGCAATGAGCAGTTTGCAGAGGTATGGGCTGTCTATGTTACATTACCAGATTATAACTGGCATTAAAATTGTCTGTTTAAAATAACATTTACTTTATTAGAAAACACACAGTATCAGAGAGAAATACAGATAGATGTTGGGTTTAGAGAAAAAAGGAGAGGATTCAAAGAGTAAGTGATAGGCAGGACCAGGAGACCCAGACCCATAACAAATCACTGATAACTTTGAACCCATCACTCTTTCTCAGCCCAACCTCCCTTACAGGGTTATTTATATGGGAATAAAATAAAGGAATTCCACATGTAAACTTGGCTTGAACTCCAGCAGGAAAGGTGGGATGTTAATCTAATAAATGAATGAATAAACAAAGGAATAATACATAAATTCATTCAAAACAGAGATTAAACCTCATGGCAAAATATGTGTTAAAGGAATTGGGCAAGACTTTGAGCACATGCAAAATAAAAGAAAGTAAAGTAGTACTCTCTTGCTAATTTACTACTACTGTTAGTCCACGTGTGTCATTCTTTCTTCTTCTTACTCTGCCTTTTATGAAGGCTTTTCCCCCCCTTCTTTTTTCCAGAACAATATTGCTCTTTTTCTAGAGAGAGTTGAACATGAAAGCCTCTAGCAAGCTCCTTCCTGGTTAGTTAACCTCAAGGGAAGTAGAGAGATACGCTTGTACCAGAATTTAGCCAAATTTGGGGGAGATGGGCAGTGATAAAAATGTGAATAAAAAAATAAATAAAATGCATCTACCAAGTTGCCTTACTAGAAGTAAAGCTATTATGCGATCCAGCAACTTCCTTTAAAACCTTATCTGACTAGAGATGCCCATTATATCATATCTCAAGGGTCTTCGTTGTTTTTGCTAATTTCACCCGGGAATTTAATAATGAATGTGAGGTTTATAAAAGGTATGAAGCCAAGATGCAGTGGTAAGAGTTTAAACATATGTCTAACTTCAGTCATGCTTAGTTTGATGCATCAAATGCTTCAACAAGCAAGGGTTGTATATTATTTTGTGGCGGGAAAAGCCTAATAGACAAAATATACCCTTGTTAATATTAAATAATGCTACAAGAGAGGAGGAACCCTAAATCAGAATTTAAATAACAAATTAATGTTAATATGCTGAATCTAAAAGTAAAATGTAATACATAACTATTATATTTTTATTTCTGTATTTTACAGTTATTTTATTTATAAACTAACAACTCAGAATATTCAGTGTCTTAATATATTATTTTTGGTATTTTCAGTATATTGTATATATTATGTAAAGACATTAGTACTTCAGCATATGTGTGTGTGTGTGTGTGTACACACACACACACACACACACACACACAGTATGTAATAAATATACTCTGATACCTGGTCATTAACATTTTATAGTAGTAAACCATGGTTCATGTGCCAATGGATTTATATGTCCAATTTCTAGATGTTCACAGTTTTGGCTATGATTGCCATTTTTTACAGTCCAATACATGATACTCTACACTTTGCTTTCTTTTCTTTCGAATGCTTTGTTCTCTCATGTTCATTTAGTATGTGTACATCTTGAGATGGAAACACTAGAGGTATCTTATAAATATGTTCTGAATTCTGCTTTAATTTAAATTCCAATTTTGCCATTTGATAGGGTTTTATCTCATTTCATGCAGATGAATTTTCACATGCAACCCACAAAGTAGATAATGAGGTAAAATCATGTTTGACTCCTGGTGACTGAATCCCTAAAATTTTCTTGGCAATGTTATAGAACTAGTTTCTTTTAACCAAACATATCATTTCATAGTTCCTATGTAGTAACTCCATGTAATAATGTCCCAAGCAACTTTCACATCCTTTTTCCTTGCATCTCCTTTCTAATCATTCTATTGGGAGATTAATTTGTTTTGTAATAAGTTTTTTTTGTAAATGACTCATAGTATATTCCTAGAATCATTCTATTTTCATTTTCTTTCTTTTCTTTCCTTTCATTCCATGTCCATCTTTGGAACAGCCACTGAAGCTCAAGAAACTGATGTGAGCTATATTCAGCATCCTTTACCTTTGTGTCATTCACTGTAGCCTAGTTTCATACACATCTATAACAACCAAGATGACATCAATTCATATATTCTGATTTAAATTTTAACTCACTTATAATTAAACTCACACCTTCTTCTCCTTCTTTGAATATCCTTCCTTTATTTTATACAACTCAAGGCAGTGTACCCAATGTTCCTGCCTCCTATTTTCACTTCTAGAACAATCCTGTAAGCTGGTCTGGGCTGAGAGACTGTGAGTGTCCAAAAATAATTCAAGTGTTTTTCATGCCTAAGGAAGGACTAGAGCTCATGTGATCCTGGTTTCTAGTCCAGCATTGTAAGCACTAGACCAAACTGGCTTTCATACATGATCTCTATGTACAACAGAGATATACTGTATGATATTTTAAAGATGCATATCAAACTGTCTATTCAAGTGCAGACTTTCATTAATTTCTGTATTTCCACAATATCTTTTATAGATGGGATTTATACCAAAGTGAATGACAGAAATTACAAGCCAAGATATAATGACCAGATTACAATGTTGTAATTATTCATACCAGTTAAAAGTTGGTTGAACCTATTTGTGTCATATCCTCCCAAAGTATTCTGTGATTTTTAGTGCATTCACATTTTTGTTTTTCTTCTCAATCTATTTCCCTTTGAACAAAAATATTCAT
Organism: Candoia aspera; assembly: GCF_035149785.1. Classification (NCBI taxonomy): domain Eukaryota; kingdom Metazoa; phylum Chordata; class Lepidosauria; order Squamata; family Candoiidae; genus Candoia; species Candoia aspera. The sequence goes on along the minus strand of NC_086157.1, from coordinate 51,622,647 downwards.
AAGTGAAGTTGTCACATACCTACAACAATCAAGATTATATCAATTCATATATTCTGACAATTTTTGATTCACTCATTCATAATTAAACCTACACTTTCAGTTCCTTGCATGCATTCCCATTCCACAATATCAGGACACCTTCATTCCTATCTATCCAATCATTTTTCTTTCTCTAAGTTTCATATACAAACAACATCAATTTCTAAAAAAAATATATATTTGTTAATTTGTGAGCTTTTCTTATATTCCATATGCTATGCTCATCAGCAGATCCACCCAGAAATACCGATCTCAGTTTCTCATCTTGGATTTACTCATTGAAGTTCTTACTGAATACTTCTTAGTGTGACAGAGGAGCAGACTTGGATACATGCTTCAGTGCTACCCAGGCCACATGAAGCACTTCCTGCTAATGGTAAAGCTACTAATCAGGTACTGTCCTACAGAAATTTCACCACTATAAGATAAAAGATCAAATTTGCTCAGAACTAAGAGCCATTGCAAATCCTGTCACAAAGCTGGCTAGGATTACAGCCATCATTCTTTTTTTCTTTTCTATTACAGTTAAGCACCATTTTCCTGAAATCTTTTTCCTGCCTCTTATTGATCACAGGTCAGGTACTTGCTGAGTGCCAATCTAAGAATGGTTTTACTATTATTTCATACTTGCTTCTTTCAAATGACAAGGGAGTTTTAATATAATTATCACTTCATTCCATCACATTCTTCTGATGAAAAACGTAATTTTATCTGTATTGCCTATATTGTCTGTTACTACCCCCCCCCCCAAAAAAAAACACTTGAGCTATGACATTGAGCTAAAACTAAAATAGCTGGATTACAAAAGCATACAGATGGCAAATATGATAAACTTAACTTGAACATGCAGTATTAATTTGGTATAACATGTTCCTATATACTTCTGAAAAGTGTATGTGCTTCCAAAGTTCTTGACTGTTAATACAGGTAGGCCTCAATTAGTGTGGTTAATGAATCCCACAAAATGGTTGCATTATTTGAGCTTGCACTGTTCAGAGTGATATATCTATGGAAGATATGGTAATTGGTTCCAGCTCAATGGAAATAGGCACTGAAAAATGTTAAACATAAATGATTATATGTATATGAATGAAATATTACAGTAAAGGATAAAAAAGAATATACTTTAAATTCATGGTTAACAAAGTCACAGAATAGTTATAGAAGGCAAAATAAAAACCAAAAAAATTTACTGTAGATTCAGGCATCCCAACATCTAGTCTAATTTTAGCATTGCTATGACCATGTTCATGTTGTTCAATTCCATCAAATTTTTGCTCTAATGTATTAACAAGTGTCTTCTTTTTTAAACTTGTACTGTTTTCCTCTGATGGAATCTTCCTTTTCTCCATTTTGTACACATGAAGATTAGCAGCATCTAAAACCCCAACAGCAACTGTACACACGCAAGCCTTGTGCATGTACTAGCATCACATTAACTGAATTTTGGGCCATATTAAACACAACCTTTTACAGTCCACACTAAAATGAGCTTTCCATGTGATTGTGGTGATTAAAAATGTAGTGTGTGTTTGTGTTTGTGTGTGTGTATCTGAGCTAAAATGTCTCCCACAAGCTGGTCACTCTTTTTCCTAAAAGGAGGTCAAACTCAAAATTGTAAATTCATTGCAGTGGCATGAATATTCCCCTGAGCATTCATGTCTGCTTGTTCAAAATGGATATCATAAATGAGAAAATTTCCAGTATGTGGAATAGAACCTCTATAGCTTTTTCTGATATATGTTGAAGCCATTCCTGCATGCTTTTTTTTTTTTTTTTAGAAAGGCAGAATGTTTTATTTAAATAAAGGTAACAAGGAGCTGTTATACCACTGTGGTTATTTAGTTTTGCCATAGTTGTTTTATCATTTCATTTTTAATGTTATAACCATACTGATCACTAATAGCTTAATTAGGGTCACATTCACTAATTAATTGAAATCCTTAAAATGAATAAATAACTACAAGACAAATTGTTTGCCAACTGGTCAGGAAAATAAAAGCAGAAATTACTATGGGGCAGCAAGAATGAAAAGTGCTAAGTGAAAAATATTTGAATGGTTACTTAAAGCATTTTTTCTACTAATGGATCTCTTGAGACTCAGGCCAATACTGGACTAAGTTACTTTGATGCAAAATAAACCTAAATGAGTCCCAATTCTTGACTGTTTAGCATAATTTTGTTTCCTTATCTTGATTTTTGCTTCTGTTGTTGTTGCTTTAAGGTATCTCAGTATAACATTTCTTTTGCTACTGTTGTTCTAGGATTTTTAAAACTTAAATAATTAAATAATGGATTAATAAATGACTAATAAATAAAGTAAGTGACTTTCAGCAAGATATATACCACCAGCACAAAGAAAAATCACAGTGAAAATTAAAATGCACCAAAATCATAAATGTACAGATAAAATGTCAATGTATGCTTTTATGATTTAGAATTTCTTTACTTCTGCTCTACTTGAATAATGTAAAATAGAACTTTCTGGTGCTAAATATTTATACCACAAAAAAATACAGTAGCTGCCATTACTAGCTTGAACTCCCTCAAAAAAGCCATTGATCAGATTAAATAACTTATCTCGGATTCTTTTCTCCACATGACATCAATATTTAGATTACAATTGTTGCCTTTTAAGTTAAACCTAGCAGTTCGAAAACATGCAAATGTGAGTAGATTAATAGGTACCGCTTCGGTGGGCAGGTAACGGTGTTCCGTGTAGTCATGCCGGCCACATGACCACAGAAGTGTCTATGGACAAACGCCGGCTCTTCGGCTTTGAAACGGAGATGAGCACCGCCCCCTAGAGTCGGACATGACTGGACTTAATGTCAAGGGAAACCTTTACCTTTACCTAAGTTAAACCTACAGTTCTGAATGGGGTGATGATAAATACATTTGTATTTGAAAGGAATTGCTAATCTATATTTTATAATACAGTTTTTCAAATGCTAATACATTAAACTTTTCATTACTAGTAAGAGTAATAGATAGAATTTGTGGTGGTGGGGAGGACAATTTTGGGCTAATAGGAGAAAACTACTGGAATGCTTACTTATTCAAAATATTTGGAAAGGTAATAAATAAGAGATAATCACTTCAACTATCATGTATAGAAAAAGATTTCAGGAAAACTAAAAAAAAAAATCAAAGAACATTAAAGATTTAAAAGCCTAATTTGGATCCTATGCGATTCAAATACAGTATACATAATCTAAACCAGGAACCTCCTCCTACAGTACTATTGCTTTATTATGCACTCAAGTTAAGTGATCTTTGCCTCATGGACCTATTACATTATTACTGTTGTTGTTGTTGTCTTTGAAGTGCCTGTTGTGTTCTTTCCACCCCTTAATTTTACCAAAAGAATTTTCCACCCCTTTATTTTACCAAAGTCCATGTTTGTATTGCTTAAACATGCAAAACTCCACAGTAATAAAATATAGGCCAGAGGAACCTACCCTATCATAACAAAGCATTAACACCTGATAAAGAATTTATTCAGTTGCTTGAATTTCCAGGAAATTAACACATGCATTGTTGTTAAATAAGAAGCAATCTTATTAAAAGGTCAGTTGAATTAGTTCCATTAGAACCACAGTGCATCTCTCTCTCTCTTCCCATATGTATGTGTATATGTGTTTTTATTAACCAGAAAACAAACTCTATTCATTAATTTTACAACAGATAACACAGTTCACATTTACATTTGGGATTGTGTGTGTTTTTTTTTAAATGAGTTTACTGCAACTTGTTTTAATATAGGCATATCACACAGATATATGATCATATATTATAAAATAGCAATTTGCAGGCCATTGAGAAACCAGTTTATGAAAAAACTAATGAGTTTCAGCCTTCTGAACCTGGAGTATTATTCAATATATCCAGTGTTGGAGAGATATTCATCGTTTACATGGCACAGACAAACAACTGAACTGAGTCACATGGAAGAACCTAATAACAAATAAAGGGCATTTCAGTATCAGTTTGAGTTTTGCAAGTTTTTCAAGTTTTCCAACTAGCATTGGAAAAATACTACTCAAGGGAGAAAAAAGTTGAAGAGAAAGTCATGAAAAGATCAACCTCGTATTTCCTGAAAATCTGCTTTGAAGTGCCATAAGTTTTGGTGTGAAGCCACAGTACTGACTCCCCACCCCCAGTCTTATTTCAACATTTGTAAATAGAAAATAGGGTAGTGTATGGAAGAAAAATCCAAGCTCAGAACAGAACAGCCCCACTCAAAATGTTCAGAAAAGTTTGTGAGTGTTCCATGTTCCATCAGAACAAATGCAAAAAATTAGATGGGGTAGTAGTAAATGCTGTGTGCTATCTAATTCCCAAATTGGGAAAAAAACAAAGGAAGGAAGGAAGGAAGGAAGGAAGGAAGGAAGGAAGGAAGGAAGGAAGGAAGGAAGGAAGGAAGGAAGGGGTAAAAAGAAAAAAGACTGTTTTTTTCTGCTGTATTGAAAAATGCTTCAGAAAAGTAAGCCAATCACAAGTCCAAAAACAACAGCCAAATTGCAGTATTTCAACTTTCAAAGTACTAAACAAAGAACACAATTTGAAATGACTTTTTTTGTGCTGTGTTCCGAGCAAAGGATATCCTGAAATGCTCTTGAAAATGGCTGTTGAAGGCAGATCATATTGACATGAAAATGTTTAAAACCTCTCATTTGGAAACCTCTATTATCTCAAAGACAAGGTCTATTGGAGACTTGCAGATGTTTATTTTTTGCTACTGCTTTTACTTTAGAATCCAGAACAAATAATTGCAAATAAATCCATTGATTTTTTATTATTTTATAAATTTATTTTCTATCCCGCCTTTATTATTTTTATAAATAACTCAAGGTGGCAAACATACCTAATACTCCTTCCTTTTCCTTTTTTCCCCACAACAACCCTGTGAGGTAAGTTGGGCTGAGAGAATGACTGGCCCAAGGTCACCCAGCCGGCCTTCATGCCTAAGGCAGGACTAGAACTCTCAGTCTCCTGGTTACTAGCCCGTTGCCCTAACCACTAGACTAAATTGGCTTAATACCCATAATGAAAATAACATTGCAATGCTAACATTCATAGCCTTAAGTTAATTACAACATTTATTAATTTAGCAACTTTCAAAAACTTATATTAGATTCACCTAAAGTGTAAGTTAAAATATCATCATTTGTTTAACCTGGGAATTAGCCAACCATTTAAATTTCCAAGAATGATAATGCATTATAATTTTATGTTTTAACTCAGTTGAACTAATTAATACAGCAAAGAAACACTCTATATAGATAGTCTTCTTGAACCAAAACGAAGTTGCTGAGTATGGATAGAAATGTACTAACTACCACGTCTACTACTATTACTATATTTAACTGTATACAGAGGAACTCTGATGTTCTGCCTTGGAAAATCAGACCTAATGCCAGAATTATTGCTAATCTCAATATCACTACCTAAGAGAAGAATGAACAGAGAGAACAGGATTAAGTATCAATGCTTCTCAGTATAATTTTTCTTTGTCTTTTTCTTTTCTGAGTGCGGAGAAATTCAGCATTTAAGTTTAATAATGTTTACTAAATATATTTTATATATGGCTAATGGTTCTTTCGAATAGATTATGGAAAGGGCAATTAGAAAGTAATGTGTAATCTACCTACCTACCTACCCACCCGCCCAGGTTTTCACATCCCCTTCCCCACTTTCTGTGCCTGATAGCTTTTTTCCTATGAAAATGATATTGTCATGAGTAAGGATGGCGAGCAGGGGGCTCCCATCCAGACTGTCAAGCGCATGCGTAGCACTGAGGAACTGTTCAGCCATTCAAAGAGACACAGATCGGGACCGCCTTAACCCTTGGGGGTTATATGTCTGGGTTTTTCCCACGCTTCTTCAGTTTGTTAGGATTCTTGTTAAGTACTAGTAATAAATATTAGAGACCAGTTCATTGTCTCAGTGTGTTTCCTGGTAGTTAGGACAGATATGCCTCCTTTCTTAGGACTTGACTTTACCTGTACCTGTAGCAGTTCTTTTGATAGGTTATGGACAGGAAAGAATTATGAAGTGATTATCCCAAAAGAATCAGCAAAGCCCCTGCCAAGCTGCTAGATTTCATCAGCGATGATTAGCTCTGAGAGGTAAAGTTTTCAATCTTATACAAGTCTAGCCTAGGATTTCCAATCAAAAGATGATCACAATAATCATGGAATTTATTTTAAAAGAACCATAATGAATTAGCAGGGGAAACTACATTCTTAGTGCCTTGTTAAGCTACAATAAAGTGCATCAGGGACAGAATTGTAATTTCTTTCTCAAAGCTGAAGTTAGGTACAAACAGCCAAAGATTGATGAGAAGTGTTTATTCTGTGACCCAGTGTGTTTAAGAAACTATATTCTATATTAAATTAAGGGCATTGAAAACTCCTCAGATTCCTCCAAAATGGGCTCCAGTATGTATTGGCCACACCAATAAATGCTTTCCTTGTGCCTTTTTCTCAAAAATAAACAAAGACATAAATAAATACATAAATAAATGCAACAAATGGAAAGTGACTCAAGTTTGATAAACATCTTGATTAAAATGTCTGCTGACAAACTATAGAAAAATGCCATCTCCAATTCCTCTCTGCATCAATCTTCACTGCTGATATTTATTCTAACACATTGGACAAAGTCTGAAGATTTGAAAGTCTTGAAAAGATGAGGGAACACTGAAGGATGCTGATTTGTTGCAAAATAGACAGCACTGAATACAGTCCTAAGAACCTGTATTCTTAAGAATTTTATTAAGTTCCAAGCAAAGATAAAAGCTACAGGGAAAAAAAAAACTACAAAGAAAAAAAACTAAAAAAGTGTAGAAACACAAGAGAAAAATTTTCAAAATTACAAAAAGAGATAACTTCTGACTTTTAACAGCAAGGATATACAATTTTTTTTTCCATAATCAATCCCTTATTCACATTATTTCTAAAAATCATTCCCTTGGCACATTATAAAAATCGCTAAATGCAGTTGCTCCTTCCCCATATATATATATATATATATATGTATGTATGTATGTATGTATGTATTATACACACACACACACACAGAGTATATATATACCTCCTAATCAACTCTCCGCCCAAAGTTACATTTATTTAATTATTTCCTTCCTAATACTATTCTATACATTCCTATACATTACTCTAAAACAGATCAATCTAAAAAAACATATAAATAGTCTGCCATTGTACTTGATAACATAACAATTTTAATAATCTTAATCATATGAAACCCAAAAGCAGACATTTATTATTTTTTATTATACTTTAATAATCTTAATCCAAATTGTTAAAGATAAATGAAATCAGCCAAACCCTAAAAGGAATCCAGATAAATATTCTTAAACACTTATCTCACTTCAAAATAAACCAGGGCATTTACATATCCCCACAATATGCACAGAGCTTATGTCTTAAAAAAATCGAACAGCCCAACTGCCCCCCGGCAAAAACTCAAACTTCTCTCCAGGAGACCTCCCATACATAATAACCCTTTCTTTTCCATGCCATTCCATCAGCAGATCAATTTCACTTATGGCTTGCAACTTGATCTCTCCCTTTAATATCTTCAACTGAACTATCCAATCTTCATCCAGCATTTCAACAGAAGTCCCAATCTCACTCTTAGAAGAGACATTTCTGTCGCTGTTAATTCCTCAATTTCATCCATGACATCCCCAACCAGATGACACATTTTAGACCTCATATTTTCCACAATATCTTGAATGCCTTGCATAAAAACTTGGTAGGAATCAAAAAGAATCTATCTAAAATCTTGTTGGAAGTCAGAGAAAGTCTGTTTAAAATCCTCCATGTCTCAAGCAGTAGATTATGGCGCCCCCTAGGAGCTTGACCAGTGAAAGCCGATGATATAAAAGAATTCCAGAATGAGTTTACACAGTGAAAGTGAGATAGCAGATAGTTCCCCAGGGAAAGTAGAAGCAGAAAACTGAAAGTTCAAAGCTGATCCATCATGTAGGAAAATGCTAGTATCTTCAAATTTAGTACAAAAATAACAACAGGGAGACAATTGTTTACTCTCAATCCTCCTTAATATTTGGAGGGGAAACAAACTCCAAACTTAAAAAGATTTTTTTAAAAAAAAAATTAATCCCAAAAATAACAATAAGCACCAAGAGAACCGGCTTCTCCCTGCTGTAGAAAGCCTCTCTTAGGGTATGTGTACTTAAAAGAAATATAAATTGGGTGATTTAGAAATGGGGTGGCTGGTCTTAGTGTCCCCTTAAGGCTACAGCGCAGCTTGGAAAATGGTGATGTCCCAGCCTCCCGGCTAGCTCTTACCAGTTGAATGTGAATGCTGTTTGTGATCTTCTGGCTGCAAGCAGCCATCCAGAGGACTGATGGGGTGATTCCAGGTGTTTTCCTTTTTCCATAAAAACACTCCTGGGCTTCAGGAAAAACCTTCCTGAGCTCGAAAAAACTGCCACGGTGTCAGTTCTGCCCCCTGAGCCTGCAGGCACATCTGTTCAGTCCACCATGTCCCTGCCTGAATTCCAGAACCTGAAATTTCTTGAATTTCCTTTAAGTAGCACTTAACTTGACTTCTATGTATCATTCTAGTTTGAGCTAAAATAAGTTGTTTTGCCTTGGAAATAAACAGATAGTATGTTCATCTTTAAAAATATCATACTAAGATTTTGCTGCATAGAGCGCCCGATTAACATTATAGTTCCCTGGAGATCAAAAGGTTTCAGAACACTATCATGTAATGCCACCAATCACCAGTTCAGTGTTGTATCCCACAAAGATATCTCAATATGAATGCTCTCTAATGCATGATTTGTACACAAATGGTCTGAAAGACAGATTGCTCCAGAAGGACTTTTCCTAAAATCAGTAAAATGAATATATAATCTTATTAGGGATAGTGACTGATAAAATACAACATAGACTTAAGTCAGAGGAAAACCTAAACTATATTTTAAAAAGACAAAAATTGAATTGTATATTAGTAGTCCTAAATGTTCAGGAAATAATTTTCTGTGTTAACAATGGTAACTGAAAGAAATTTTGTGACTTACCTAGCGGTAATTGGGTTTCTGACCAACAATAGGAAGCAAGTGAAGTTGTCCAGAGAGGTAGTGGAACTACTATTAGCATGCAGAGTTTTAAGAGTAGGGTGCAAGTTGCTACAGAAACGACACCTAAGAAATATACGTGCTAGAGATTTAGGTTCTTTAGGCCATAGGGGCAGCTTCAATCTGCAGAAGAGATGTTGTTATACCTTGTCTCCAAAATCGCAGAGGGCAAGACATTAAGGTAGACTAAGGAAAGATCTCTGCAACACATTGGCAGGTCATGTTGAATAATTAATTTGTTGATGTAAAAGGTTCTCTTTTTATATATTGCCAGTATTGGTGCCCTAATCTGCATTGCTCACCCTGAAGAGCTGTGTCAGGATCCACTGCCAGATAGTGGTTTGGATCCATTTCTTATATTGCAGGCATAAAGTGGCAAGTATAGAAGAAAGTGGGCATTTAGCACCAAGGGATAAACGGCCATTTTTGTGTTAAGACATGCAGGTCCAAAAAAGAAGACCTACAATTGGGAAAGGTTTTTTTTACCAAACATTCTGCTTCTTTGATTGATTTATGCATCACCTTCCCTACAGAAGCAGCATAAATAGCACTCTATCTTTTAAATTTTCCCTACAATAATCCTATGAGGTAGGTGAGCTTCCAGGTCCTGGTCCAACACTTTAACCACCATTTCACACTGGCTCTCATCTCAAAGAATTTCTCTTTCACCATCAATAGACTGATTGAGCCTTAATAGTGATGGATTTAAATTGTGGATTAATAATAATCTTTGCTGTCTGAAAGTACTTTTGCATTAAAAAAAAAATTGCAGTGGCTTTGCTCATGTCCAGATCATTAGAGATTGAAATGAATAATATATTTTTAAATCCTGTAATGATAGCCAGACACACACCATAATAGCTCCAAGGGGCTATTATAGTTAATTGTGCCAATTCTCAAACTATTCTTTTTCCTGTGTTCCAGTATCAGCAGCTCTACCAATAAGAGCTCTGCTTGTGGATCATAAGTCAAGATTCATTACCTCCTATTTAGAAATTAGATGGATCTTTTATAGCCTTTGCTACTCTGAAATGAATGGCAAAGCATATAGTTCTCTGGGACTCTTCACAGCTGTGGCTTGATACTTGGTACAATTAACAAGTTTAAACTGCTGCTAGATGTTGATGGGAAAAAGGGATCTAAAGGTACAAAGCTGTGATGAGCTTATTTCATTCAATGGTGATTTGATCAAATCACCTCACTGAAGGATATCTGTGAGGCAACCTGTCTTCCTTTCTTCTTAAAGAAAAACAAACTGGATGTGTAGTGAAACAACAAGCCAGGACGATGCTAAGCAACAATTCAAAGTATCTAGCCAGGTAGAAGGGGAGAGACTTCTGTTTGTGCAAAGAAGAATTAATCGCTGCACCCTATCCATACCTTCCAGTCTGGACTGTCTTTCCTGACTTCCTTCTGAAAAACAATACAGGAAGTTATATTAGAATGACAACTAAAAAAAAAAAATGTAATAAGAATGGTGTTTGATGCTAAATGGAAGGTCACTGCTGATTGAATTTGCAAGGCTAAATTTGGCTTCAAGTATAGAGAAAGCTGAAATATTGTATTTTCTATTTCAACAGAAGCTGTCAACAATCTGCAAAAATGCAGCCTGTCCTTACTTTGGTAGTTCTTGCCAGTAGGATTACTACACAAAATGCAGATTTTTGAAGCCAAATTGCTAGTCTGTTAAGCCAGAATATATATATATGCGCACACATGCACAAACATATACATACACATACAGGCATACTTTATGTGTTTCTATGAAAGTTCACATCATTGAATGTTAATTTCAAGCAGACATGATGAGTCAGTGGATATAGGAAACCAACTGGTAAGTAGGTGGGAGCAGGAGAAGACTGAACATGTGTTGTAGGTGGGTGAGTTAGAGATAAGCCAAGTATGTTCACTGGATAGGAGAATCAGACCAGGCATGGTAGGTGGGACAGCAAAAGGTCAAATATGCATTAGTGGATTGTTGGAGTGGGAAATGCCAGAAATGCACAATGGATGTCTGGGAGGGAGCAAAAGCACAGATAATTGGAAAGTGAAAAAGGATGCCTTTTTCAGATTTATTTCTCAGAAACAAATTTCCTATGGTCTGGAGTTATCAGAAAAGGAGAGACAATAATGGGATTTGTTCAGAGCTGCTGTTCATGCCCAGAGGTGGACTCCATTTGACAGAATGGATACTGTTGTCATAGAAATGAGTACGTAATTTCTTTTGTGTCTCTAGCAGCAGAACATTCTCCAATTCCATAAACCCACAGACTACGCTGGCTAAGATAGGAGGTGGCATGCTATCCTTTTAAGCCTGGCATAGTTGTTTAGCATCATCATCATTTAAAGCATCAGCGGAAATTTTATTATAGAAGTTCCACACACACCGTTCTTGAAATATGATCTACAAATGTCATATATCTCAAATATAAGCAAGAAAACTGCCTGGTAGTTGAAATGAAAAGTGAGGAAAATACTGTATAAATGGTTGCTTGTTGCACACACTCTCTCTCTCTGCATATGGATATCAATATTATATAGATAGATAGATCACTGTAAACCATCTTGCCCTTGTTATTTCTATGAAAGTTTTCTGCAGGCTTGAAGGCAAGTGTGTATGTGGGGGAGGGGGAAGAATATTACTGCAACAGAAGTTAGAATTTTGTAAGTATATCCAGTGCTTGCAAAAAAAAGTTGAATAGTCTCTTGAAATTATATTATAGATTTATTGAGCAGCATTGATAATTTAACTTTATTCCAATGGGTATTTTTATCAGAGGCTGAGTATTACTGAAAGCAGACTACACAAGAGCTACCTAAATATGATTGCTATGGATGTCTTTGCCAAAACTTCCCATCTGAATGGAAAATTGTATCAAACTGTTTGGGAGAGATGGAAATCCAACCTTCAAAGCACAAACCGAAAGATGCAGTAAATGTGAAAAAATACCCATCTTTCTGTTATACGTAAGAAATTTGTTTATATAACATTTATGTTATAAGTTCATCATATTTTTTCTTGATTTTGGAATGTAAGTATTTGGGCAATCACATATTTATTTAAAAAGAGAATGCAGGATTCTAAATCCAAGTATTATACCATGGGAAGGGAGGGAAGGAAGAAAAGATCCTTCCAGTATTTTGTTTGTAATAAAATACAAGTTATATTATGAGTACAGCCAAGCATTTTTTGTAATATTTTTCTCATATAAAATAGTAATAGGTATATTTAAAAAGGCCTCGACTCTAATAATTTTAGAGTTAATTTTAATATAGTTAGAATTATTCATTCATTACTGGCTAATTTTGTTTAATGTATTTATAATTACCTAACTTAACTGACTAATCCACCCAACATCTTTTAAAAGACTTATTGCTTTATGCAGTATAATAAATCTACTATAGAGTTAGAAAGAACATTTTGTGTTGTTAAAGTTGCTTAAAATTAAGCTTACCTATTTTTGAAATGGTAATTTGCATTTAAAATTAATTTACAGTTAACGAATTCCAATCTTAAGATTTTGATTTCTTTGCATATTAGAAGTTAATGTGCAGAACTGGGGATTAATTTTAGCTTTACTTTAACTTTCTAAAGTTTTAAAAAAAATCATTCAAACATTGGCACAAAATGCTTTATTCCAGCCTTTAACTTCTTTTGCTAAATCAGTTAAAACCATTATACAAGTAGAGTGTAATATACAGTACTTAACTTATAAATGATACAAAGAATTTGTTGAGAAGTTCAAAAACATTTTAAAATCACAAGTAAATGAAATGAATTGGGGAGGGGGAAGAAACCAATGTTTTGTTAACAATTCATTGGCAGACTCTCTCTACAGATAATAAAGTAAGGTATATTTAATCTTGTTTAGATAAGTATACTATAGCAAAACAGTCTTTTGCAACTGATAGCAGTTAAAGTGTAAATCATAAAGTATTAATTCAACTTGTTCTCATACACTATACACTAAATAGTTGGCAAAGTAGATTATGACTCCCTTTGATGTTCCAAAATAAACAAACAAAGCCTTTTTTAAAGTGATCACTGAAAAAAAATACATATAAAAGCAATTAACTATTACCAAAACCAAAAGAAATAAACCAAAAAAAAAAAAAAAAGAGGAGATAAACAATTATTGTTAACATTTTGTAAGAACCAATATCTTCCTGATCATGCATGTTGTAACACAGAATTTGGACAGAGTATCTGTTGTGATAGAACAATAATCAGGCAATAGGACAGATACAGTTTGTAAAAATTGCTGCTACAACCCGGTAATTCTATGAGCAATGATGTTATATAGATACAGTACTACTGTGTGTGTGTGTGTGTGTGTAGAGAGAGAGAGAGAGAGCACAAAAAAATAATATGGCCATACTTTAACAAAAATACCAGCATTCTCCTGTATGGTCAACAGTGAAGTATAAAATGTGAGAAAGATCCTGAATTAGAAAGCCTCTTTCACAGTGAAAGGACTTTTTCAGGAAATTGGAAGAAAGATTTCTGTACAGTATTCCCCCACAACAACTATTATCTGCTAGCATACATACATACATGTGGGTAAAGCACACTTTGGACATAAATATTTAAACACCAGTGTTGGATTTACACTCTGTTTGCTATCTGAAAAAGATCCATAGCAGATTGAAATTTATGAGAATAATCATGATGCTTAGCTTTTTACATGAGTTTTATTCTGAAAGTTAAATAAGGGAAGAAACCCCAGCTCTATTTCTTGGCTTCTTTTTGCCAAGTCTCTGCTGATCAGTTGGCTGATTGGAGAAAAGCAGTACTTAGACAGGAAGGATGACAGGCTGGCCTATGTGCTTCTGCGGCCAGTGGAGTTCAGTATTGCCTCTGCAGTTTCAAAAGCAAATGGTATTTACAGTATAATGCCAACAACTACATAATACAATCTTGCTTAATTATTACTTTGGACTTTTGTGCTGTGCCCTTTCTTTCTCTCTCATTTAGAATGTCAACCTTATTTTTAATTAAGTATAAACTTTTCATGGTACAGGATTAAATTATTCAATGACATGTGCTCAAAGCAATAATGCAGTTGAAAACAAAAAGGAGACCTGCTATGATTAAAACACAAATAGAATACTTCTTTAGGCCCTAATAAAATTGTAAGGAAAATCCATTTGGTCACTAATTCAGTTATAGTAAATGTGGTAGGGAGCATAAATTCCTACTGTATATAAAAGATATATTAGGTAACTATGCTGAAAATGAATTCACAACATTTATTTACTTCATTTTATTTTACTACTTTTATATCTGGACTTTCCTCTGAGAGTTCAAGGTGCCACATTTAGTACTTCTTCCACCATTTTTCCCAACAACCCTGTGAAGAGCTTGGGCTAAGAGATAATGACTAGCCCAAAGTCACCAAGTAAGCTTTAGTAGTTGAAGATGGACTTGAATCTATCTCTCATGGCTCATAGTCCAATTCAGTGGCTAGGGAATCCTGGTCATTATTCATCATTAATGGTGATTTAACAGTTGTAGGACAGTACCAATGAATGTAATAGGTTAGATCTGGACTTAGTAATATGTGTACAGTAAGCTACTAAGGAAACCACTAAATGAGAATTATTTCAATCATAATGAACTTATTTCCTATTTGTTTCAGTTGGTCTCCTATCAAAAGTATCATCAGGAAACAATATTTTTAATTTTTTTACTGATAATTTCATAAATGAAAGCATTGATAATATATCCATGGGAGTTGTATCCTGTAAACCAAACCTCGAGAATTTGTGATCCTCTGGAACTTGGTCATGAATAAATGTCAGGATCGTTCACTAAGATCATAATGTCTAGGGCTACTAAAGCTTGTGGTTCAACAATGATTTGAAAAATCACTGGTTCCCTACTCACATTATAAATGAGGAGTGGTCTTTGAAGAAATGCAGTTATTAGGACTGATCAAACTACTTGTATAGCTATATTTAATACGAATCATCCAGGAGAATCAACTCTTCAATTTCTTTGAAGTCATTTTGTATAAATAACAATGGCATTATTTTAATCTAATAATGAAGGTTTACTTTCTCTACTCTCATAAGAACTTCTCCTTCCCTTTATAGAATACAAATGTACCCAATATTGCACTGAAGTATTGGATTTAAAAATCCATCATGTTTCAAAAGAAATCTCATCTGTCTATATAGCTCATATTCCTATTTATTTATCCTAGGCAGAAATTAAATTTTGGGAGTAGTCAGTAATGTTTTACTATGGTAAGTGTCTCTTTTGCACAGAAATGCTTAAAGCTCGATGGCCACAAAAAAACCCAAAGATCAGAATTATCAGACAATCAAGTAATGCATTTTCAACATCATTTTCAATTAACATTTAAAAAAAACTTGACTATTCAAGTGATAAAATATATTAAATATTTTTGTAAGAAAAATATATAAAAGCACATAATTTAATCTTCGGCAAAGGATCGTTACCTTGTCATGGTGCTGGAGCTTGAGCACCTCAGTGATGCCATGAGCTAAACCGTGAAGGGCCACCCAAGACGGGAAGGTCATGACAGAGAGGTCAGACTAAATGCGATCCCTGGGGAAGGTAATGGCAACCCACCCCAGTATTCTTGCCGTGAAAACTAAATGGATCAGTACAACCAGAGATATGTCGGTATACCATCGGAAGATGAGACCCCCAGGTCAGAAGATGGTCAAAATGCTATGCCCCAACCACAGATGCTGAAGAAGCTGAAGTAGAGCAGTTCTATGAGGATCTGCAGCACCTACTGGACAACAGGCCTAAAAGAGATGTAATTTTCATCACGGGAAACTGTAATGCTAAGGTGGGCAGTCAAATGACACCTGGAATTACAGGTAAGCATGGCCTGGGAGAACAGACGAAGCAGGACATAGGCTGATAGAATTTTGCCAAGACAACTCACTCTGCATAAGAAACACTCCGTTCCAACAACGTAAGAGACGGCTTCATACATGGACTTCACCAGATGGACAACACCGAAATCGGATTGACGACAACCTTTGCAGCCAAAGGTGGCAGACATCTGTACAGTCGGTAAAAACAAGACCTGGAGCTGACTGTAGTTCAGATCACAAACTTTTTCTTGCACAATTTAGGATCAGACTAAAGAGATTAGGGATGACCCACAGATCAGCTAGATATGAGCTCACTAATATTCCTAAGGAATATGCAGTGGAGGTGAAGAATCGATTTAAGGGACTGGACTTAGTAGATAGGGTCCTGGAAGAACTCTGGACAGAAGTTTGCAACATTGTTCAGGAGGCGGCAACAAAATACATCCCAAACAAAGAGAAAACCAAGAAGGCAAAATGGCTGTCTGCTGAGACACTAGAAGTAGCCCAAGAAAGAAGGAAAGCAAAAGGCAACAGTGATGGGGAGAGATATGCCCAATTAAATGCAAAATTCCAGAGGTTAGCCAGAAAAGATAAGGAATTATTTTTAAACAAGCAATGCATGGACGTGGAAGAAGACAATAGAATAGGAAGGACAAGAGACCTCTTCCAGAAAATTAGAACCATAGGAGGTAAATTCCAGGCAAAAATGGGTATGATCAAAAACAAAGATGGCAAGGACCTAACAGAAGAAGAAGAGATCAAGAAAAGGTGGCAAGAATATACAGAAGAGCTGTATAGGAAGGATAACAATATCGGGGATAGCTTTGATGGTGTGGTCAGTGAGCTAGAACCAGACATCCTGAAGAGTGAGGTTGAATGGGCCTTAAGAAGCATTGCTAATAACAAGGCAGCAGGAGACGACGGCATCCCAGCTGAACTGTTCAAAATCTTGCAAGATGATGCTGTCAAGGTAATGCATGCTATATGCCAGCAAATTTGGAAAACACAAGAATGGCCATCAGACTGGAAAAAATCAACTTATATCCCCATACAAAAAAAGGGAAACACTAAAGAATGTTCAAACTATTGAACAGTGGAACTCATTTCACATGCCAGTAAGGTAATGCTCAAGATCCTGCAAGGTAGACTTCAGCAATTCATGGAGCGAGAATTGCCAGATGTGCAAGCTAGGTTTAGAAAAGGCAGAGGAACTAGGGACTGAATTGCCAATATCTGCTGGATAATGGAAAAAGCCAGGGAGTTTCAGAAAAACATCTATTTCTGTTTTATTGACTATTCTAAAGCCTTAGACTGTGTGGACTAAAACAAATTGTGGCAAGTTCTTAGTGCTATGGGGATACCAAGTCATCCTGCATGCCTCCTTAAGAATCTGTATAACGACCAAGTAGCAACGGTAAGAAAAGACCATGGAACAACGGACTGGTTTAAGGTTGGGAAAGGAGTACGGCAGGGCTGTATACTCTCACCCTACCTATTCAACTTGTACGCGGAACACATCATGTGACATGCTGGGCTTCAGGAATCCAAGGCTGGGGTTAAAATCGCTGGAAGAAACATTAACAATCTCAGATATGCAGATGATACCACTTTGATGGCTGAAAGCAAAGAGGAACTGAGGAGCCTTATGATGAAGGTTAAAGAAGAAAGTGCAAAAGCTGGCTTGCAGCTAAACCTCAAAAAAAACAAGATTATGGCAACCAGCTTGATTGATAACTGGCAAATAGTGGGAGAAAATGTAGAAGCAGTGAATGACTTTGTATTTCTAGGTGTGACGATTACTGCAGTTGCTGGCTGCAGTCAGGAAATCAGAAGATACTTAATCCTTGGGAGAAGAGCAATGACAAATCTCGATAAAATAGTTAAGAGCAGAGACATCACACTGACAACAAAGGTCCGCATAGTTAAAGCAATGGTGTTCCCCGTAGTAACATATGGCTGCGAGAGCTGGACCATAAATAAGGCTGAGAGAAGGAAGATTGATGCTTTTGAACTGTGGTGTTGGAGGAATATTCTGAGAGTGCCGTGGACTGCCAGAAGATCAGACCAGTCCATCCTCCAGGAAATAAAGCCAGACTGTTCACTTGAGGGAATGATATTAAAGGCAAAACTGAAATACTTTGGCCACATCATGAGAAGACAGGACCACCCTGGAGAAGATGCTGGTGCTAGGGAGAGTGAAAGGCAAAAGAAAGAGGGGCCGACCAAGGGCAAGGTGGATAGATGATATTCTAGAAGTGTTGACGACCAACAGGAAGCTCTGGCGTGGGCTGGTCCATGAAGTCACAAAAAGTCGGAAGCGAGTAAACGAATAAACAGGACACAATTTAATAGTGCCATTAAATGCATAAATGAAACTGAAAATATATAATAGAGTTAATTATTTTACATAGCAAATTAAATGTGCTCAGTAAGTACCAGTTACAAGGCAATTCTTAAATAGGCAAGTCTTTGGTCTTAAAATTTGGCATTCTGCAGCTATTTCTACTTACAGTGCAAGAATTGTACAAATGGCAAACTACCCTAAGTATACTGAAACTAGGTACAGCCTAATACTCATTAATTATACTTAGTACCTAGTCCAGACAATGACAACAGAGTATTTCTTCTTGCATATATATACCCAATCTTTGATCGCAATAAAATAGTTTGAGAATCTTTGATCTTTTGTAATGTAAAATACCTAACTATATTTTGCCAATTATATTTTCCTTTTTTTCTGGTTGAACAGCCATTAAACTTTTGTTTTATACATATATGTAATAATTACACTATTTGTTTCAGCTTATCAACAGCAGGATGCCTGGTACCCCACAACTGCTTTATGAATGTCTACTGTGAAAAATATTAGAACTCTCTGTATCTTCTGCATTTCATTTCATCCTGACCTTTAACCACATATGCCATATGTCAGCATAAGATGTCACACATCTAATCAAGAAGATTACATTTGTGAAATTATCATGAGAACAATTCAGAAATACTCCTGGGTTTTGGACTATTTTTTTTTAATGAATATCAAATATTGTTGTTAATGAACCACATCTTTTCCTGGTTGTCCTTTTCAAAATCTTTTGGCGTTTACCGCAGTGATTGCTGTATATTCTCATGGATAAGCCCATCTATGATTTTTTAACCTTGAAGTTTTAACCAAAATATCATGAAAAATGTGCCACCTGTGGATAAAAGGACCCTCAACATTTAATAAATATCCAAATGATTTTTATCTTGCATCCATTAAATTTAGAAACAAGAGCTCATGTGAAATAACTTTTCAACAAGAGACTTTCCATATAGCTCAGCAATGTTCTGAAATTAAACATGAGTAGATGGGAATCTTTCTTCAAATATAGTATTTTTCATAGCACACTGCTGATTATCCTGGCTCTATTTCCTAAAAAGCTGTTTGGTCTTATACAATGGCACTTGGATATATTGTGCCATAAAAACAAATAATCAGCCTCTTGTTGTAATATAAAAAAAAATACTTTGTATGTAGATTCAGCAATTTTGATTTTTCATTTAAAAAAATTTCCACTGATTGTAACAGAAGAATATTACAGTTCACAGATTTTCTTATAATACTGAATATCAAAACCTCTATTTATCTTAATATGGCACTATTAGCATTCAGATAATAAAATGAACTATTATGAAAGAGATATTTAATAATAGGACCTTCTTTCAGAAAAATAGTAATATCTTAAGTTGGCAGATTATTTATTATGGTCTTTAGATATGGTACAACCATATCAAAAGTAAACAATACATTGAAATTTCATGTTGGTTTCACGATGCTTATAGATGTATCACATTATGACCTATTCTATACTGTTTTGTGTAATTCTGGCCTATTTCTTGCTATTATTCCTTTCTACCACCTATATGTGTGTTACTCTCATCCATGTTTTCAAACTATGAACCGACCAGTCCTCCTGATCTGATAAAAGCAAGGATGACACATTTTTGGTATCAGTTTCACAAAGAAGTCACTGTCTACCTAGAATAAAAAATAAGTCCCACCAAACCTCTGCTGCTAATCCCTCTTAGTTTACTTGCTCAGAAAGGTGACTACAAACTAGCTGCCTTATATTTCATTTTGTCAGATTCATTTTTATGTGTGGTGTTATTTCTTTTTATAATCTATAGGATTTTTCTATTACTCAGACTGGTGTTCTTGTTCAGTCAGGTGTATCTAATCTGTATTCCTCCTTTTGCATATTAACAGCAAGATACCCCCATGTATTCACTGAAGCATCTTGTTTTGCACTATAAACTACAAATGCCTTATTATATGTGGATCATTTGTGGATCATTTTAGCAGATTCTGAAAGAACTTCTCTTCCATAAACACAAGAAATCTTTTATAACCATATACTTAAGCTAAAGCCTAAGGTAGTAGTTGTTTCCATCTTAAGCATTATTTCATTTTCTGAAGTTGTGTTATTCTAATTCTTCCTTTTGATGAATCAGTGGACTTTTTGCACTGACTTTTAATATTGAGTATTCACGGGACTGTTTTATCTATCTATCTATCTATCTATCTATCTATCTATCTATCTATCTATCTATCTATCTATCAAATTTGTCACCGCCCATCTCCT
Source organism: Candoia aspera (assembly GCF_035149785.1). Classification (NCBI taxonomy): domain Eukaryota; kingdom Metazoa; phylum Chordata; class Lepidosauria; order Squamata; family Candoiidae; genus Candoia; species Candoia aspera. The sequence goes on along the minus strand of NC_086157.1, from coordinate 51,601,995 downwards.
CCAACTGGAGAGACTCTGGGCGGTTTACAGCACAGAAAAAATATACAATAAAAACTCAGATAAAAACACAGTAAAATTCCAATAAAATCCCATTAAAAACCAAAACAATTTCCCAACTACCCCAGTTCATAAAATCCAGATGGCTATGAACTCTTCAACCATCATGTAGGAGGGGCACTTCAAGGCACCAGCCAACCCCAAGTATGTCGATTCTCCTCCCTGCCCCAAGCCTGGTGGCAGAGCCAGGTCTTCAACTTCCTCCGGAAGGCTAAAAGTGATGCGGCTAATCTTACCTCCGGGGGCAAGATGTTCCAAAGGGTGGGCGCTGCCGAGAAGGCCCGCCTCCTGGACCCCACCAGATGGAATTCTCTTATTGACGGGGTCCGCAGCATGCCCTCTCTGCATGAACAGGTGGGACAGGCTGATGATACGGGGAAGAGGCGGTCCCTCAGGTAACCCAGTCCCATGCCATGTAGGGCTTTAAAGGTGATAACCAACACCTTGAATTGGACCCGGAAGCAAACTGGTATCCAATGCAGCTCACATAGCAGAGGTGTTATGTGCGCCCTTCTAGGGGCACCAAAAATAGCCCACGCAGCTGCATTCTGGACCAGCTGAAGCTTCCGGATACTCTTCAAGGGTAGCCCCATGTAGAACGCATTGCAGTAGTCTGTATGGGAGATAACAAGGGCATGAGTGACCGTCCGAAGGGCTTCCTGATCCAGGAAAGGGCGCAACTGGTGCACAACACAAAGCTGTGCAAAGGGCCTTCCGGTCACGGCTGCCACCTGCTCTTCCAGCAGGAGCCGTGAGTCCATGAGGACCCCCAGGTTACACACCAGGTCTGTCTGGGGCAGTGCAACCCCATCCAGAACTAAAGATGACAAAGTCCTGGATATGGAGGAACCCTTAACCTACAGCCACTCCATCTTACCAGGGTTCAGCTGAAGCCTGTTGTTCCCCATCCAGACCCCTACAGCCCCCAGGCACCAAGAGAGGGCAGTCACAGCATCACTTACCTCACCCAGGAGGGAGATATACAATTGAGTATCATCGGCATACTTTTTGCACTGACTTTTAATATTGAGTATTCACAGGACTGTTTTGATTAACTGCCTTGGTTTCACAGTCCATATCTAACTGACTATCCATATTCACTATGTAATTCTGTTGGGGATAGTACATGAAATAAGTTTCATATTTAAGTGACTTAATCCCCTCCCTGTCCTAACAGCCAGGAACCACGCTGAGACAAAGAATAGGTCTCTAGTGTTTTATTACTGCTACATTAGACAGAAAATCCTAACAAACTGAAGAAGCGTGGGAAAAACCCAGACAGATAAACCCCAAAATTAAGGCAGGTCTGATCTGTGTCTCTTTGAATGGCTGCTTAACTCCTCAGTAGTATGCATGCATTTTCCCCCCTGGATAGGGGCCCCCTCCTGCTCACCATCAGTACTCATGACATTCCCCTAGAACATCATACAAAGCATTCAGGTTCATATTCACCTACATAGTTATAATTCTGTTCCATCATATTTACATTTTCTTTCATGACTGGTACAGTGTTACAGTCTGAGTCCAAACATAATATATACCAAATTTCAGATCAGCCCTAGAGCAAAAAAACTAATATTGAACTGAAATTCTAAATTTAAAGAAGTGGTGAATTTTGAAATATACAGGAATTTAATTATACTGAAGTGGAAATTTAAATTTAATGAACTTACTTTTTTTTTTTTTATGCTGATCCTGCTCACTTTTACCTGGTGCCACTGACTTTTTGGAGACTGGCCCCTTGGAAGCTTTTGAAACTGTAGCCTTTTGTTATGGAAAAAAGCTTTCATAGTCCTTATGTAGGGATTCTTTCCATTTCTTTAGGGGTAGAACTTTTAGTGCTGTCCCAAGGGTTGTCTTATTATGCTTCATTAGAGTACTGATGCTTCTCTCTCCACATGTTAACTTCTATTTACAGGTTCTCAGTCAAGCAAATAAATAAACAAGCAGACAAACTAATCAATATTGAAGCTCTTATGCAATATGTAGCATTCACCCACTGCAAAATATGGTGTAACTCTGTGTAATGATCTGGATTGCTTTTTCATTCACTATATCACACTTTCTTCTTCTGACTCTTTTTGCTTGTCTGCTCTCTAATCTGTTTAAAGTAGTGGCATGTGGGTTTGTATTATTTTTAATTGGTGTATTCAGCTGAAGTTGAAATGACTTGAAGTAGGAAAAGATAGGGTAATCAGCAATACAAAAGACCGTTTCCCTTAAGTTCTTACTGACAGGTCGGCTGTCATGAAAAGCCATATACAACAGTGCCTTGCTCAGATAACTCTATTTTATTTATTTATTTATTTAAATTTACCCACCGTCCATCTCCCCCCAGAAAAGAGACTCTGGGTGGTTTACAATAGAACTAACAAGATTAAAACGAGTTAAAAACAATTATCATAAATAATATATAAAATATAACTAGAAATACAAATAAAACATATAAATATAAAATAAAAATCCAGATCGCAATAAAAGATCATATGTATGTGAGAGGCACTCTAACATGCCAGCCATCCCCAGGAGTAACTGCTCCCCTCCCCATCCCAAGCTTGGTTGCAGAGCCAGGTCTTCAGGGTCTTCTGGAAGGTCAGGAACGATGGAGCTTGCTTCACTTCTGGGGCCAGCATGTTTCAAATGGCGGGAGCTACTGCAGAAAAGGCCGTTTCCTGGACTCTGCCAAACTCCTCTGCATGGCCCTGTAGGTGGGTCACTGGGCCCACCTTCCCCAAAAGGGATTGGGTGATCTTAAACAGGGCTGTCAGGCAGCATTATGCAGATGCAATAAGAGCAGAGAAATATTGACATTTCACTGCTGTTACCATCACAAGGTAGGCCTTAATAGCAGCTCTAGCTTGTGTTTGGTTCAATTTGGTCTTTGTCTTCCTCCAGCAGCACTCTAGATTCTCTTAATCCTCTTCAGTTCCCTTAACTGCTCCATAAACCACAGGGAGTGTCAGGTTTGATGGGGCAAGAGAGGTCACACAGGTGCAATCCTGTCCAAGGCTGCAGCCGCTTCCCTGATCCAGGCAACAGCCAGGGCCTCTGCTGGACCGTGCTGCAGATCCTCGGGTATAAACCACAGCTCCCTCTGAAACCCTGCTGGGTCCATCAGTTGCCAGGGGTGGACCAATTGAATGGGTCCTGCCTCCCTGTGGAGCTGGTATAGGAGAATCTCAAGGTCACCAGGGTGTGAACTGACCATGACAATGGGGACAGATGTAACTCTCCCCCCAGATCACATTGCCACTGCTCCGACAAGAAGAACCAAATCTGGTATGAGGCCACTGTCCTGAGTCAGGTCCCGAATAATCTGGAATAGGCCCATGGCTGCCATGGTAGCCAGAAACTACCGAGCCGCCTCCAAGGCATGCCCCAGGGATGGGAGGTTGAAGTTCCCCAGAACCATAAGTCTGGGGAACTCCACTGCCAACCCTGAAACAGCCTCCAGCAGTAGGACTCTGCAGGAATGAAGGAAGCCATTCTGCTGAGGCAAAGAAACTCCAAAAGTGAACCTTGAAGAAGATAAGGACAAACCTTTTCTGTTTGTTGCCAAGAAAACCATATAAACATAGCTATAATGTTTAGATTTCAGGTGCCAGATCTCCCATATGGAAGGAACGCCTCTTCTTGTTTCTGGGACCATTCATGATTCCTTTTTGTGCTTTGTAATTTTTTTTAACTTGTAATTGTTAGCCAAGAGTTGTTGGGGGTCGGGTAGCCTATAAATTATATTAATATTTAGAAGAGTGGCTTGAAATGTGAGGATGTAGTAGCTCAAATGTAGTAACTGTTTAAACCAAAAGCATATTTTTTCTGAGGCTGCACCTGCAGAGAGCAGCCATGTGATCCAAGAAAGGATGTTAAGGATTGCAGAAAGATACTTAGTTCTATGAAAAGGTGGAGAAAACTGGAAGAAGCTGTTTACATGAGAAGTGTCTGAAAAGAATATTTGAATCAAAACACCTGATTAAACTATTACATAATTTCATATGTTGGTGGATTGGGAGATATGAATTATATAGGTGACCATGGGAAGCATAATCACTCATATTTCATTTTTTTTTCTTTTAATATATTATTAAATGTGGACTGATCACAAAATGTAGTTTGAGTCTCAGTACTTTAGAAAATAGCCTACTTCAATTTGTGCTAAATCAAAAGTAACACAGCAACTGTTGACTATTTAGTCGAGAATAATCTCAGGAATTGAGATCTAGTTAGCTTGCTAGCTAGCTAGCTAACTTGCAGAATAAAGTGTAAATTATTAAAATTCATAAGCTGTTTATAACATGAGAGTTGTCCTTATTTTTAAGATAGTTAGAAATATGGCAATACATGGAAGGCCAGAGGCAATGTTCTAATATTAGTAGTGCTGAATTAAGAATATGTGTATATTCAGTTTTGCTTATTGGCATATTCAGACCAGATTTACAGATTAGAAAATATAACACCAAGAGAATAAAATTCAGCCTACTGTATATACATTTTTTATATTGACTATGCTGTCAAAAACAAACAAACAAAAAACAAAAGTAAAGCTAAAAGACAAAAAAAAAAACAGTTTCACAGACATATTCTCAAATAAACCTTTCGTGTACTGAGAAGCATTGATAATGTGAATAATAAATTAATAAAATATTTGCTGTTCTTTATTTGTTCAAATGAAAAATCAGTTGGCATAAATTAAAAAGTGTTCATACAACTATATCATTACTATTATTACCAATGTTAGTGGCATTGAAACAATCAAGACTATCAGGGAGCATTGGAAATTATGCTTTCCTACCTCACTGCTTTCTACCAAAGTTAATCAGAAGATTTATCAATGAGATAGTATTAATTGCTTCTGATTCAAATTGATGGTCTGAAGTAGTAACCTTTCAAAGCAGCAATTAAATAAAACTTGATCTAAGGAAGGCAGCTGGAAATATACTGGGAACAAAGGCAATTTAATGAAGATTTATGCTGTTTCTTACTTTTAAAGGGAGGAGGAAAGGAATAACTGTTGTCTGAAAACCATGACAATAGATAATTGGTTGTCTGGTTTCGATAGCTCTTTTCCAAAATCATTCAGTTGAAGAATATGTCAAATAAATGCAATCTGAGGAACACAGAATTAAATATTTAAATATTTAAATATTTTCTTGAAAGTGTATAGAGGAAGTTGGATGAAGCCACCCAAGATGATTGGGTGCATTATAATTTGATTGAACTACTCCAAAGGGTAGTGAACTACCAGTGGGATAGAACTCCAAAGCGATTGAACTACTCCAAACAGCATTTAAGATTTTGAAGTTTGATCTAGGTGGTTTTGTTTCACATATTTTTTGGTATGTACAGTATATGCTACAGCATAATCAATTATGGTAAATGAAGTCCACCACATTTGGAACCACTTGGTTAGGAAAATGAATATTAAATCAGAAACAGAAAATGGATTTTGGGTTACTGAGTAAATGCACATATATTAAGATATATTCAGTTTTAGCCCATGAGCAGAAGATCAGATTGGCATGATTCCTGTCTCAGAAAATTGTAAAAACCACTGGAAGGGTGAACTGTTGAGCTCTTCCACAGTTTATCAAAGAAGACAATATTTTCCTCCTCTTACATATATGTCTTCTTTTATAAGACATAGTCTTGTTAAGCAATACAAATTGCATGTATCGTCGACAGGCAGGCTAGCAAATCCAAGCAATATAGATTATATTACAGCTATACACAATCCATCACAAACACACAAGTAACACAACAGTGTACAGAGGATAACATACCCTAATGTTGCAGTGCAATTTAACATATAATAAAGGATTGTGAAGGGAGAGAGATCTTGTTACTGCTAAGAACTATGGAATATTATTTTCTGCATATTTTATGAACAGTGTTGTCTTCAGTGTTGTCTGCATGCAAGATTTAAACAGATTATAATTAAAACTGCACCTGGAAATGGAAATGACAACAACATGAAGTTTAATTTGTCATAAAGACAAGATGGATAGATCTTGGTTTGGGAAAAATAAATGTTAAGTAAGTAATATGGGGTCAGTTCTGTCAAAGCATATCAAAAGAAAGGCAAGTATAATGCTATTATTTCTCCTGTAGGAATATTTTTTTCATTAACAATATTTTTAATTTTTTTCCAAGTTATTTCATTTCCAAGTTAAAACTGGGAACTGATTTTTACATTGAAAATAGTGATTCTTTATAGCACTATACTATCAGCACTGTTGTACCTGAGCACTGAAAGATTTTACAAGCAGAATTTGAGATCATGTCACAATTTGCACTAAAAGGATTGGGTCGGATCCACTTGCATTGATATAAGGACTAAACTCAATGTAACTTACTGAGCAAACTCCTAGTATTTCAAGGGATGGTTCAAAGGATGATCCTCATTCTGGGGTACCTGCTATATATAACCAAATCTACAGGATCATCACATGTTAATTAATTTTATGATGAATCTGAGGATCCTTTCCTGTCATTATTATCATCACAACATGTAAGTAGGGATGACAAAGTTGGCTAACATTCTGCTGTCTATCTGAGTCTTAAGCTATGCCAAACACCTTGAATTATAATCAATGATGTTAATGGATATTTGTAATTCATTATGATGTCAGCACTTCAAGTAGACCAGACTAAGAAACCAATGCCATATAGGTCAATACTTTATGGTAGAACTATAGTAACATAATCTTGCAAGTCTGAAAGCTATTTTCCCCTCCCTTTAACTTTGGGAGAACTAGGGAGGGACCTGTCTAAGACATTTACTCAAACTACATTTTTGCTCTGGACTCAGGCCTCTTTTATCTGACCACTGCCTTGGTAGTGGCTCTTCCTGCTGTCCCTCAGGGCCATTTCCTCTTCACTTTACATATAGCTCCTGTTTACATATCATATGTTCCATTTATATATCATATGCTGCTGAGAAAGTGAGCATTCCTTTGCAAACAGTTTATTTTTTTTATAAAATTAGATATATAATGACTGAGCAAAATAAGAAGTGACATAAAGGTTCTCCATGATTGCCTTGTAGCTTGTATATATGTATGTATGTAACTATTCCTATGAACAGTACAACAAAACTGTAAAAGCACAAGAGGATTTAACATAGAGTATGCATGGGATCCAGCTAAAGATTGGATCATAAGGTGAAGCAGGGTAATTTTAAACAGATTTATAGTTGCATGCATCATAGGAAAAGCTCTGTTCCCAATCTCCTTCAACAGTCCTCAATTATACTATGGTGTTTTTGTAAAACATGTGGGAAGGGAAGAAAAAGATAGAATTAGATTTAATAAACAGGCCCTCTCCTAAATGAAGGTGTAATTATCTTCCAATTATAGTAGTTGTTGCTATTAATGTCTTGGATTGAAAAAAATCTTGGGTAGAGACATATTCAGAGATTGAATTGGATTGGGCTACCTCAAAGTAATCCAGGCCTTTTCTGGAGCTCTAATTGCTGACCCCATGTGACATGGTAATTTTTTACAACATAATGAAAACCACTAAATTATGCTATTTCAGATTTTGGTTTTGGTTTTATTTCAAATGCTCTGTTTAGCCTTTGGATAAATTTCAGTTTGCCAGTGAGGCTATTTCTGACCTAAATAGGAGCAGTATTTCAAGTGATTCAAATCTGAGGTAAATTCAGGCAGGAAGGACTATTCTGCTGGATCCTGACAGGGATACAAACTATAAGCAGAGCATAATCACTTTCCACCTAAAAGCAGGAACAGCTGTACCAAACATATGGAGCTGCCATGGAATAAAAGTGGCTGGGTTTGTCAAGTGAGACCCCTAATCAAAGTGATTGATGTTGGAGATGATGAACAAATTCAGCAGAAATCCCTTTTGAATGAAGATACTCAGGAGATAAATACAGCAGTCTTGAATAAATGGGACAGACTGCAATACCTGCAATACTGCAAGGATAAATGTTAATATTCTTCTGAGTTATGTTTGCTATGAATCAGTTTCCCCCATCTCTAAATATTTAAACATTGAATGGTGAAGTGACAACTGGGCCTGTATTCATCTAAACATATACCTGATAGCTACATATTATACATAAGTAAAAATAAATCCAGCTATATACTTGATATTCATAAAATATATTACTGAAACATGCAAAGCAAGTAATTTCTGTTAGGGGTTATACAGAATGTATGGACAATGTGTCCTCATTTTTTTGCTCTATATTAGTTCTGCCTCCAGGGATTATAAAGGAAAGCACACACAGAAACAGATTTTGCGTTTTTCCTTTATAAAGAAACGTCTAATATTAAAACATTAGTTCAGCAGAGGACAACAACAATTCACTTAAAAGGAGCTATGGCTCAGTGACAAAGACCACATGCTTTGCATGTAGAAGATTCACATCATGGTTTGACATGGCAAGGTAAATTGAGGAGATTCCTGAAATCTTAGGGGGCTTCTCCCTAACTGGAACTTATATTTTATAGATATACTGTAAATATGTAACCTCATGATGATATTTCATGGGCTGTGTTTATACCAAAAGTAGCCACTTTATGTACAGTATAAATGCAGAAAAGAGACATATGTAAACATGAAATGGAAATTCATCAGCATCCTGAAACCATTGAATCTTACAGACATAAATCCTCTAAACGTGCCAGGTTTATTGAAGCATATGATTTATGACATGATCTGTAACAAGGCATGGGTATTTTCATTTCCAAGAATGAAAACAAATGTCTATAATTCTCAAGTGACTATTGTTCAAGATATACAACTCACAGGAGTAATCTCTAGTAGAAGGAGCAATGTGGTCAGTGTAAGAAGAAAAAGCTGTCTACAACAGAATACATGAGGAATGAAGGAATTTTTAGCAACGGAAATATCACCACACAGATCTATTTTACTTCCATTCTGAAAAAAATCCAGATAACCTAATATTGTTCAGTTTGATCAAAAGAATAAGTTGAGTATTTGATTTCTTACTTAGGGCCTATTCTTAAGTAACCTGAACAGTATGATGGCTGATTATATATTGACTCACTGTTACCAGCTGAAGAGTGGTGAATGAGATTATTGCAATCCTGAAAGGTAGTATGATGAAGAATAATGTAATTTGCCCATTCTAAGTGTTTCTTCTGACCACTGCAATGAGAAACTGATTTAAAAAAAAAGTCAAGCACACTGCAAAAATATAGGTAACCTGGTCTCAGATATAGTCAAATATAAATGGAGACTGAAGCTGATTTTTCTAAAGAAGAAAATGAATCTGAATTTCCAAATATCTATCTAGTTACAAAATTTACTATATAGGTTACTTGGTTGACGTAAAAGGTAGCAGTGGAAATTAAAGGGAATTTTGAGGGCATTTGACATTATCTAAACTTGAAATGGTATTTGTTATGGTCATTAACAGTTTCTGTAAAAATAAAAATATACAGACATTGGAACTGAAAAGCAAAAATGAGACATAAAGATGGCTGACATCCTTTAATTCTAAATACACAATAAGCAGAATGTACAGTTTTTCACTTAATCGACAAAATATCTTGAGTTTGATAATGAAATAATAACAAAACTAGTCATTTAAAATCTAGTAAGTGCTTCATTAACTTTTTTCATATTCTTGCCCTTCTTTACTTGAAGTGTAATGTAATTCTATATCAAAATTTTAATGATATTCATTACTTGATGCAAATGAAGTGAGCTGAAAAATGTAACAAGCATATAAAACCAAATTCATAACGCTAATTAGAAAATGGTTAGTGATTAACTTTTTAATAAAAAATACACAGCACTAATGGATTATGAAAAGTAAGTAAGTTGCTATATCTCTTTATAATAAATAACATTTAAAACAAGCCTACATAATTTGTAACCAATAAGGTGAACAATAGTTATCAGGCAGGAAGTAACAGATGCCATAAATTTTCCTGTATTTTTAAACTGTAAACAAGCACTGGGCCTGGCCCACAATATTTTACTACCAAAAGCAAGGGTAATGAGGGCTGACCACAGTTAATCAAACCAGTAAAAGTAGTTGTTCAATCTTTAATGTCCTGGAATTGCATAGCTTTATCAACAAATATGAGAACCCCCAATACTCTTATTACCTGGAGTAGCAACCTCATCTGCCAATTGTAGGACCAGTCCAGGAGCCTTGGAAAAAAACAGATGTCTTGAATAACTGTGGACATTAGTGACTAATAGGGTATGATTAATTTGGAAGAGGGAAATCCCTAGTTGAACTGGTCAAATCTAGAATAACAAAAATAATAGAAATGCCCACAGGGCATCATGTATGTACGTGATTCTGATTAATCTATTGGTTTCCTTATAATGGTGGCATATTGTCCATTCTTCAAATAATACTTATTTGCACAGAAAAAAAATTAAACAATCTTAAAAACAATGACATTTGTTCTCCAAGGATTTTAAGACAGTAAGTCTTATTTGGATTTTAAGATGATGTTGTGGAAATGGAAGGTACTCATGCAAGCCTCCAGAGGATAATCCAAATTCAAGAGATTTCAGAGGATGCATGGAGCTTCAGGGAAAAAAGACTTCTCTTCAATTTGTAAAAAGAAAACCAGAAGTCATTGGCAGGGAATATCAGCAGCCCTCACCCATTATGCCCCAAATCATAAGAAAGTAGAAGTTTTCATAAAATTAGAGATAAAAAAATTCCACTGAATTTCACAGTATATTTTTTTTAAAGCTAAAGGTTGTATTAAATCTTGTAGGGCAAACTGATGCCTACAGATAAAAAGACAGACACACACACACACAAAGCCCACACACATACTATCTACTTGAAAATGGAAGATCCAAGAACATAATGATATATGCACACACCTCAGCCTCAGTTGTCATCTGAATACATTAAAAAGATAGCAGGTCAGTTTGTATTTCTTGGATATTTTCATGTGTCAACTACTATGTTTTAACCTTGACATCACGAATAGATAAACTCTTTCCTGTTTGCTTCATGCTTGCTGACAGATGAGGAGGCTCCAGGGATTCAGGGAAGGCCACTAATTTCTCTGTGAGTGTTGCTATGACAACAAACACATGATTCTACATTGACCACTCTTTTATTGTAGTACTTTGGATTATTCCATTAATATTTCCCAACTGTGTGCATTAACTTGATGTTGCAGTGAATAAACCACTTTTTATTCCTTTTAGCAATGTACAATTTTATGGCCATTTCTGACAAATAGTTCCACTAACAGCAGTATAGACATTGATGATTAAATGGTTTCCTAATAATAGTCACAGTAGCTGGACAGAAATCAACTTTGCTAAATTAATCTTTTCACTGGTTTTTGAAAAAAAATGCATTCCTGTGATGTTACACAATTTTCCCATTGCCTAACAAGAAGAGCAGCTTGTGAAAGAAACCAGTGTACAGGACTTGTCTGTTCTCATTTCCCAAACTTGTATAAAAGCAAGTAAGTCACTATGTATGTTCTGTGTCTTTGACTGTGTGTGCATAATACCTCTGAAGTAAATACACAGTTTAAAAAAAAACAAAAAACGAAGGAATTATAAAGAATTATTACACTGGTTTACAAGAGCTATAGATTCTCCTTTGTAAGAGACTTTTATTAACTTTTGTTCAAAGACGTACTGGAGGTAAGGACTATCTACTTTAAATTACATTAAATTACATTTTTTTTTGGCATGCTACAGCATTTTTGTTATACCAGTGATGTCTCAATATTTTGTAACATAGCACAACTACCATACATAACACATAAGAAATTGTTCAACAATAGTCTGGTTTTAGCATGAGAAAGGTAAAATCAGTTATCCAGAATTTCTAGGAACCTTATACTTGACCCTATATACTCTGACCTCCATGCAGTTGGTCATAGAATTAGGACAATTTTCTATAAATAAAAGTTTAAAATATTTTGTATGTGAGATTTAAAAAGGCTGTTGAAAAATTATACAGATTTTCATGGCACTCCTAGTATACATGGCACCTTATAATGAACAATTTTTGCTGTTCATCAAAATGAAGGCAACACTAAAAAGAAACCTACAAATAAGGTTACAGAACAAAATAAATAAATGAAATTGTATCTGTGGGTGATTTAATCAAAAGTGATGATGATGATGATGAGGATGATGATAAAAAATGTGACTGATAAGTTGCTATGCACTGCAATAACCTTATTTAAATTCCAATCACATTTGAGGAATTACATTTGCACTGAGAGAGATCTAAAGACCTATATGTGCCTTTAATTGCATCAGTGGTATTAAAAAAAACAGCTGATCATGCCCTTAAATAAACATATTCTAATTAAGAACTTTAGAAAATGCTTCATTTTGGGAATGAAAAAGGATGTGTATATCAAAAAACACAAGCAGCTGATATAAACTGAACTTCATGCTCTTACTGTATCACCACCAATCACAGCTTTAATGGCTTTCATGCAAGCTAATTCTCTGTTAAATTTTGAGTAAGTCTAATAAAAGGTTGCTAAAATTGAGCCCTTAGATATATGTCTAAGATATTAAGACAAATGACTAATGGTGTTTGATAATTCAAAAAACTGATGATTAAAGCAGATGCCCTGTACAAATTTATGGAATATTTATTTCTAATTTACCCAAGCAACAGATATAAATCTAACTGAGGGACATTTAATATTTGTAGCTGACCTCCTCACTATTAATATATTTCTTAGAAATCAATGAGTTTATTCCAAACACTACATTCTGAGGGAGGAAGCGGCAATGATACTTAGTGCACGATACCACTATTGTTTTCTTGCGGTTTACTGATGCTGTACTAAACACTTCATTAATTATAACTATAGCATAGCACAACTCCATTGAATTGAATGGATCAATGTTATTTTAATTCAGTAAGTCATCTAAATCACTATTCTTGTATTTTTGGAGATGACATTATAGTTTCTTTGATGAACTGAGTGGAAGAATGAGATGATATATATATTCAGTAACAAATAACTGCACAGATTTCATTCATGTGTAACAGATCCAACTTACTTAGCAGAAGTTATGAGCAATAATGGATCATATTCCCTTAGCTTCATATATGTCTCATAAAGAGTGGACGATTGTGATTTAATAACAACTTAATAAAACTCCATGGAATTTTCTCTGTTTTGAAAGGAAAACAAATCAAAAGTAACTCAGAACCACCTACTTTTTATCACCTGGTGGCTATTTAAATATATGGTACAGATAAATTTGAGGATATTATTTTGTTCCTCCTGAACTTCATGTTATTTTTGCTACCATCAGTAACTTGTTATCTCAGCTATTGCTTAGTGAAATCTTTTGATAAATGGTTTCCAGTACATAAAAACCATATAGCCTGTCTTCTAAACATGCAGAATCTGTTTTAACTAGCTTCTGACTATTTAAAAATTCAGCACTATCAAATTACCCACTTCACCAATTTTGGAATTCTTGCAGGTAAGTTTATTTCCCAGTTATATTTTCCACACAGATTTTAAGCAAGTAAATAACAGAAACCATTTATCAGGTCACTCTTCTTTTCAGTCCTTTTTCTCTGAACAATATCTTTTGATTTAAAAGGCTGAATATAGTGTTCCTAAGCTTCTCTGAAAGACTTTTTGTGAAAGATATGGTACCTGAAGATGATCTAAATAGTATATAATGTAATCCCAAACACATTTTCTTTCCATTTTCTTGAACAGCTATATAAATATAACTGAAGTGACTACAACCATTCTCAATGTTCTATATACTACATCTCTTCAATCATACTATTAAAGTTTCTGAGTTCGATCTTGACAGAATCAAGAAATTAACTTTCCTTGTTTCTTGCAACATTTCAAAGTAACAACTGAAGCTACTTCACTGAATTCATGGAAGAACAGAAGGTCCCTCACTGGAAGCAGAATAGCTGCAAGTTTATTTCCTCAAGCATGAACTATTTGAAGTTCCTTATGATACACTGATGTCTCTGCTTCCAACAGACTATGAGGAGAGGAGCACTGCTCTGTAACTGCCTTCTCTGAACCAGTGTTGGACCTCAGCTTCTATCATCTAGATCAGCGTTTCTCAACCTTGGCTGCTTTAAGCTGTGTGGACTTCAGCTCCCAGAATTCCCAGCCCACATTCCCCAGCTCCAACACTGCTCTAGAGGAAAGACCACTACAGTTGATGTTATAATGCAATGCTTCTGGAAAATATCACATGGTAAACATATAAGACCATATTCTGAACTTTGGAAGACAAAAATGATAGTAATAGAATTATTTTTTAATAGTAATTTTATTAAAGATTACAATTGCAACATAAAAACTAATACAATTTTAAAAAATAAAATAAAAATAGAAGATACAGAAAAAAATAGAAAAATAGAAAGAAAAAAGAAAGAAAAATAATATATTAAAGAAAAAGAAAAGAAATATATAAGAAATGACTTCATGTTCATCACAAGTATAAGCAATTTTAGTACCACCTTCTCTTAAAATACAACAAATGATCTATTCTTCCCATCTCATCTCTTAACTATAAACAAAATCTTAAAACCTCATCATTCAGTCCTGATGTCAGCAAAAGTTCGTTAAGAGTTACCAGAGATAACTACATATCTATTTTAACCTTGAACCTTGATAAACCAACTTTACATTCCTTCCTTTTACTTTTAACAATCTTGATCTTTAGTCCCTTCAAATAATGTCCTAGAAGTTGATTTATTTATTTATTTATTTTCATTTTCTTCCTTTGTACCTTCTCACAAAATTCTTCAAAGGTTTAACAAACTCTTTCATAAATCCAACATAGGAAAATGATCCAGGTCATTCTCTTGGTTTGTTATTTTTATATCCCTTTTCATTATTATTATTATTATTATTATTATTATTATTATATTTATACACCACCATCTCACTATAAAAGGGACTCTGGGTGGCTTACAAGTAAAAATTATAAAACCATTATAAAAATAGAAAAAGTGCAAAAAAAAAAAAAAAACAGAATATAAAAGAGGGAAACTAAAAGGTGGAGAGAGTGTCTTAAGTCACCAACTACCCCCAGAGCTGCCTATTACTCTTGGACCACCAAGTTAGTTGGACATCAGCCAGTTGCTTTTGTATGTCCAATGCAACATCTTTCTCCATGTCATTCTTGTAGCCTGTCATTTTAAAATCCACTTTCAAATCAGTCTTGATTTTGTGAAGTGACACTTGTTCCTCTTCCATATCATCTTTTAAACATAGTCCATCTTTAATGACAGACACTCTTAAAATTAACTTCTGGGTCCATTGTTAAAAATATCCTTCAATATGTCCAATGTTAAAATATTTTGCTTCATTCTGAATTTGTAAGTCAAGTTTGAATGTTCTTCTCCTTTAATTGTAATCTTTAGTTCCTTCTAGTTCCCTCTAGTGTACAATTTTTAAAGTCTTTTCTTTATCTTATTATATATATTTTAAAAGAATTCAAAACAAAAGCATTTTCCCATGGGAAGGATTCTTCATAATTAATTCCAACTCTTATTTCAAATTTATCTGGACCCTTGATTAAAACCTTATCAAAGTTTTAATCACCCTTTTGCTGTTTATTCCAAAACTAATTTTTTTGAAGTCCTTAAACTTGTATTTAAAACATCTTTCACTAACGATTGAAGGAGACTCACACAGTGCTATAAAACTTGTCGATCCAAAGGCTCCTAATAGCTGAACAGCGGTTAACAAGCAATTCTGAAAGTGATTAGAAAAGGAAGTATGTGAACCCAGTGTCCTTTCAAAGGCACCGACTGCGGTTTGAACAAGATGGCTATTCCCTCATCTCCCAGAGCTCTAAACCTGCCAGACACCACTGTCTTGCAGTCTCCTTACAAGGAGCAACTTTCTGGAGCACTTGTGGGCAATCTCAAGTCTCCTCCTTGTCCTCCATCAGCTTTTTGTGGAGCCTTCTTCAGTCTGCCATTTCTTCTCCGGAAGACAGCGTAAAAGACTAATTATTTTCAGGGTCAGTCCATTTGTGATCTTTTTACTGAGTAAATGAGCATCTAAGGAATTCCAAAGATTCTGTGACTTAGTTGGAAAACAATGATATATACTTAAAAGCTATGCTTAATTATACCCTGAAAGAGACACAAGGAATCAATATTAAATATATTGATTAATTGTATCTCTTTCTGTATATAGTTGTCAATTGTAAGATACCTTTTTGGAGTAGGTTAAGGGGAATAATAAAAAATAAATAAACTGGGTTGCTTGAAGATCCCATAACTTAAATTGCAAGTCAATATACATACTATCACATCCTTTTCTCCTCATTTCTTACAGTTGCTGACAGCAGATTATTTTTACTATAGCATTACATCGATCAATAACATTCATCTTTGCCACAAGAACAAGTCATGCTGGAGCACATCAATCAGCAGCAGGGGCATTTCTATGGTAACATTCTGTCATTCTTCAAACAGTATTAGTTTTTAAATTGTATAATGGAAAATGTCAGAGCCCCTCTCAGAGCAACTTTTTTAATGGAGGACCCACCCAAAGCCATAAGACTACTACTAGCTAGGCAGAGTTGGGAACAGCAGAGCAGGGCCTGCCACGAGACAGTAAAGCAACTAACCTAGGTGACAAATGCTGGGGAAGGTCAGCAGTGATTATTCTCAAATAATTCCTTGGAACAATTTAGGGATTTTCTTCCTCCATAGAAAAGACCCAAAGCCTGTTCTGCAACTCCTAGAATAGAAACCAAGCATACTGTGGCACTTCTACACAAGGTACATTTCTCCAATCCTTGAATTAGTAGGCATATATTGTGCTACCCCTATAGCTAAATTTAATTATACATCAGCAATGAGACTGGTCAGTGATTCTATCTTTACAGTTTTAAAGAGGGACAGTTTGTGGTGGAAATTAGTGGATTCCTCAGCTCCCTTTTCTCTGCCACCCAATTTAGTTGTTCAGAAGTAATGGCAGGCAGGTTGTGGTGAACTCTACGTCTTCTTCCTGCTTCATTCCACACTCTCTTACACCCCACCAGCTAGTCAGGCATAATACTTTTTGTTTTCACTTTTTGATATAGGACCATTAATCCATAGTCCTATTATGAAACAAGTTAATAAAAAAGCTCTTCTCCTCCACTGCCTTTTTCTTAATATTCAGATTGACTTTTGCTTCTTCCTTTGTGTGGGAAAGCAACAGTTCTACTGAGACTTTCAAAGATTATACAGGTAGTCCTCAACTTATGACTATTCATTTAGTGACCATTCGAAGTTATGACAGTGCTGAAAAAAGTGACTTACAGCCAGTCCTCGCACTTCCATAAAAAGACAAAAACAGAAGTACTTTCTGCCCAGGCATCAGACCAAACAGTCTCTCAGCTCAACCCCCATCCCAGCCCAATATATTCAGATGTATTTACCAATCTTGCAAAAGTATTCAGCTTCAATCTCTCAGACTTTGGTACATGGAATGGAGAGAAGTGGCATCATATTTAGGCAGTAAAAAGGTTGGTATATCTCTGGCTAAAAATAGAACAAACCTTCATCATTATATATTTCTTTGGATCGGGGTATTTAAATATTGTAAAAAATAAAATATGTGAGAAATCAGATGAACAAGTTACATGACATAAAGATACTGAAGAAGAACTCAGTTAAAGATGGTTATATTTGACTACTTTTTCCATGTTTTTAACTATATCCACAAAGTGATTCTTAATAACCTTTACCTGAATGAATGAATGAATGAATGAATGAATGAATGAATGTTGTGTTTTTGTGGGTTTTTTTTATAGTATACACATTCTTTTTTTAAAAAACAAACAAAAATTGTTTCTTCTAATAAAAAGACATCATGATTAGCATCAAGGAGTCCTGGATTTTTGACCTGCAAGTTTTTGCTGATCTTTGATCATAATAAATTGCATTGAAACAAATTGACCTCTAAGTTAAAGATCTCTGAATTGGGACTTCTGGAATCTGTCTCACATATTGATTTTTTTTTAATCCGTTCAATCATGTTCAATTCTCAGAGACTACCTGGACAAGTCCCTGAAGTTTCCTTGAAAAGGTTTTTCAGAAGTGGTTTGCCATTGCCTCCTTCCTAGGGCTGAGAGAAAGTCACCCAGCTGGCTTTGTGCCTAAGGCAGGACTAGAACTCACAGGTTTCCAATTTCTAGCCTGATGACTTAACCACTACACCAAACTGGCTGTCATTGGATGATTAGTGCAGTCAACAATCTGGGAAAGAACAGATAAGGATGATAAGGATGATAAAGAGAGCTAAGCTACCGGTCATAGTTCTGGCCATTAAGGTTAATCAGTGAGTGTCCAACTCAGATGATGTGCCAAACTTTTAGATCTAGTATAACAGCCATAGTGATGTGACCCTAACAAATAGATACCTAATCACTTAATTCTTATTTCAATCAAAAAAGGATCATCTACGTAGAAGTTCATTGAAAACTTTTATATTATTTGGACAGAGGATTATCTGTGGTTGTGACCCATCTCAAAAATACAACACCTTCCCCATTACCATTTGGCCACTGGATAAAACTAAATCATCATCATCACTATCATCCTCATCATCATCATCCAAGTGTCTTAAACCATTATTCAGTGGGTTTTTAAGTTTCCTAGAACTGTCTACTAATTTAACACTTCATGTCTTTTTAGCTTACCTTTTCTCCCTTGACATATAGTTGAAGCTTATATGCATCCTACTCACATCCAACAATTCCCAGTTTGGTTAATCATACATTAATTAGGAGGAGGCAAATTCCCAATTAATCCAGGAAGCCCTGAGGTAATTTAAGACAGGAACAACTGTCCTGAAAAGATCTCCTTTGGCCAGCTGTAAGTTCTCCAGGCAAAATGTTATCCCCTTTAGCTAGATGTATGAGGCTTATGCTTGGCTTATTTTTCTTATGGTCTCATGGGTCCTCAAAATTCTAACAGTAAGATCATGTAAATGTTGTTACCCTAAACCTGCCTCTTTCCCTTTTCCATCTTATTTACAAAAGTACCTTTCCTTCTCTTGCTTGCAAAAATAAATCCATTCGTTTTTCCATGGAGTGGTAGAATCACTCGGTCACTTCTATTCAATGACCTACATTAGATGCCATCTTCCATGTATTGATACAATTCAGAGCTTCCTGTCCAATTCCTTTTTGAAGGAAGGGGGCATTCCAAGACTTTTCACAGTACTTTTCTCTAATACTCAGACATGTCTTATGATTTCATATTGGATTTTGTCACATGTGTGTTGTGAAACTACTGCATATTCTTCCAATTTGAATATTTTCCCTAGTATGTTGATATTGCACTTCAGCTATTATTGGTAATGATGCAGCATTGAAAAGAAATTCCTGTAGCATTTGCCTAGTTTAGTTTCTTAGAGTTATCTGAAAAGCATTTAACTTCTCTTTTATCCAAATAAATCCCTACCTTTAAAAGGTAAGGAAAGGGGTGGCGGGGGGGGGGGGAAGTATTAGCCTAAAAAGAATAGCTGATGATTGCTTTTCAGCTATTTTCCTTCTTTCATCCTTCTCTCCCTCCCTTTCCAGCAATTACTCTGTGTGTGAAGTCTTGAATTACAAACCTTATATCAAAAATATTTACATACCTCTAAAAACTATGAGTACAAATTTTATATCTATATCTATATCTTTATCTATATATCTATATTTATATCTATATATCTATATCTAATCTATATCTATACTTTTCTTTCTTTAGTCTAAAAGTCTTGATCATCTTTATGGACTGGAAATGCTCTTTCCACCTAGAGACATGTCTGCCATCAGCAGAAACAGCCATCATGTTTATTTTCAATACCCTATTTATGAGGCTGAAGAACTACCATTATGGGCTGATCATTGCAGTACTGCCACTGTTAAAGAAGAGGCAAAGCTTTGAGGAAGGTGGGCAGGCAGGCATTAATTTAAAGCCTTGTATGGTCTGATCTTAATGGTAAGCAAACCACAAGTACAAGGATTTCATCCTGATTCTGAAAGTTCTGAAATTTGTTAAACCATTTCATGCATATTTCCCATTCAGTGTCCTCCACCAAATACCTAGCAAAGACACAGTAATCTAGAAATCATGCATTTCTACTCTAAGAGCTTCACTTGAGGCCTTTTTCCAGATGCCCATCCAATGAGGCAGAAACAAGGCCATTTGGTGATGGTATCTCTAAAATACTTTCCCCAGAGAAGTTCCTGGTACCCGTTTTATAGCCTTTTTCACACCAACTGAAGATCTTTTTTATTTTCTTAGACATTCTAAGATCCACGTTGGTACTGTAAATGTTAATGTTTCAGCTTGAACATCTTGATGATGTGAACAGGATATCTGTATTCCTGGCAGGATTAAACCTTGGGGGCACTGTTCTGGTCTTTCTGGAAAGCACACCCAGAAGGTCAACAGCTACTTTATTGACCTATCATGTTTCACAGGGTTCTATCTCCAAATAAAGCAGAGATGCTGTTCGAAAGGAAAAAAGCTAGATTCTACTGATATGGGCAGATCGTGATGAAATGATGAAAGCAAGATGAAATGTGTTCTGATGAGGTTACAATCCCTTAGAAAGAACAGAATCACAGTTTGGGAATGCAATGTGTTTAGGTCCTTTGGCATAATTCATAGCTTCATTTAACCATTAAATACATAAATTCCAGCATTACTAAAGAAAGATTAATAATTATAAAAACCTCAACCTATATGTAGTAGTGAGACACCTTAAATCATTAATATGGAATACATAATAGCAATCCAATCACTTTGAAGGCTAGATTGCTGCTAAAAGAGACAGGCTTTAAAGAAAACAATAATAACAACAGGCAATCTGTACTCAGATACATCCCTAAATAATCTATTCTCATATCTACATAATATATTTGAGCTAAGAGCAGAGATCTGGCTAAGAGCTCAAAAGCACTAAATGAAGTCTTTCACTGCTAAAGCTTTTATTTGTGCAGGAGAAAAAGAGAGAGCACGCGCCAGAGAGTTAGATGCTGTTTCCTTCCATTTGCAGCTGCATAAAGCAGTCACTTTAGAAAATGAACACTTTGTTAAATTTATAGCTCTTGTGTTCTCATTTAGCCTAGTCTGTGCTAGCTCAGCAAAATGGCATCATCGACACTACTATTCAGCACCTTCAGCAAATTCTGCCCTGGTTAACAAAAAGAAGACCACAAAGCCCTATGAGAATATATATCATTCATTTGACCATTTTAATACCATTACTTACTGTATTTCACAAACTGGATCATAAAAGCAAGAAAACATCTTAAAATATACCTTTCTTTGACCATTTTCAGCTTTGTGATGATGCTTCCTTTTTAATATTGATACAATCTTAATATGCATTGACCAAATGATTAGAGTGGTAGGGCTATCGATTATTTCCTCACATAAATAATGGTAAAAGCACTGATACATAAACCATTTAACTTTCATAGCTCCTTTCATAGAATTCTACTATGACTTGGTGGAATGGTAATATGTACTATATAATGATGAATTTGGCTAATTAAACATAGGACATTATCTGGTATTATTTAAAAATAAACTTGAATTGTGTCAATAATTAATGTATTCAGAATTGCAATTAAAGCACATGTAGTAACTTGGCTAGTAGTGTCTGTGTGTGTATGTATATGTGTGTGTGTGTGTGTGTGTGTGTGTATGTATGTGTATGTATGTATATATATATATATATATATATATATATATCTCCTAATTATTTTTTCAATTCAGGATAATATGTATGAGTAAAAGATCCAGGTATGCTATGGTCTGTGGAAACAAATGTTTTTTAAACAAATATGGCACTGAACATTATGAAATAGATGGTTTTAGGATTTTATTTATTTTATACAATTTACAGGCCACCCAACTCCCAATGAATCTGGACATCTTACTATTAAAAAGTAAAATAGAAAATTACAAGAGAAAAAAGGAATCAGGAGTGGCTCCCCAGATTACATATAACCAAAATAACCCATCCAACAGGGGCTCAACCTTCACTCTGCCCCAAAGCCTCCGAAAGCCCAAAAGTGTATGGAGACTTTAAGGATCTATATACCAGAGACTTCAGGTAGGGTCGATTTGTTTCCAAAATAAAACAACAACAATAACAACAGCAATAATGTGGCTGCCCAATGCAATACCAGATTTGGAGGACCTTCAGTAAGATGGAATCTTGTAAAATGGCATGGAAGTGGTTGAAGCCCTTTCCACTGACAAAATTATCTGGAAACAGAACAGCATTCTTCACCACACAGATAATTCTGCTTTTGAGAATTACCCTGTTGTCCAATCTACCTACTGCTTAACATGGAACTGTGTTAGCAATATATGGACCTGGCTCCCTGAAAATCTCCTCGGCCTATTCTACCCAACAGTTAAATGAAGCTGCATTAGTCTATGGGTAAACTTGCCTACCTGAAATGAACATGGATGACAAGAAGAAAAACATACAATAGCACTTATAAAATTATACAAACAAAAATCAAAACACCATCATACAATGTTCCCTTTTAGTAAAAGAAGCAAATGAACAAAAGAAACCCAATCGCTATTTTGTTCCCTTATTATTAATAGACATAGAAAAACACAAGCAACACATTCATATTTCATGTCATTTTCTCTTTATAAGAGGGTAGTTGTTATTCTTTTTCTGACAACAAATGAAAAAGATGACTTTCTAAACATGAAAGAATCTTTCTTATAAGTAGCAGTAACCACTGAATAATCTTGGCTGTGGTTTGCATATATGAATAACTATTTCAAGATAAAGCTTCCTTTTGTATGTCTCCCTCTCTGTCTCTCTCCCCCCTCCCCTCTTTTTTGGTGCAGAGCTTAACATATTTTAACAATGAATTAAACCAGGAAAAAAAAAAAAACAATCTCCAATACTCTTTTTTAGGCAGGGGAAAATCTCCACAGCAGACTCCTTTTCCCCAAAATATAGTATTGGCTTGATTATATTTGGTTATATTTACATGATTTTTTAAACTGTCTTATTTCATGCTCTGCACTATATGATGACTAGATCAACTGGTTACAACATCTATGAAGATTTCATGGCAGAAAACTTACAGAAGGTTGTCACTGTCTTCTATTTTGACATCCTAATTTACAGAACAGCTCTGGAATTTTCTGGACTTAATCAGGCATACAGTAGGAGAGACAATTTGGTGTAGTGGTTAAGGCATCAGGCTAGAAAGTGGAAGACCATGAGTTCTAGTCCTGCTTTAAGCATGAAGCCAGCTGGGTGACCTTGAGCCAGTCATTTTCTCTTTACCCTAGGAAGAAGGCAATGGCAAACCACTTCTGAAAAACCCTGCCAAGAAAACTGCAGGGACTTGTCCAGGCAGTCTCCAAGATTTGTAGACAATTGAACAGATTTTTTTTTTAAAAAATCAGGCATAAATTGGGGGAGTTTCCAATTTAGAAAAGGGCTACTGTGGTCTAGCTTGTAAGAAATCACTTCACAAAAGGAAAAAATTTGTACAGACAAATGCATGATAGATATGGGGTGGAATCAGCAAAACAAAAAGCATCCTTTTCAACCCACATCTTTCTATTGACCATTCCCCCACCCCTAATAATTCCCTACTGTCATCACAGGTAGCACACTTCTAACCATTACAACCATCACTCCTTCCTTCAGCTCCTTTTTAGTGCCTGAGCTTGCCGATCGGAAGGTCAGCGGTTCGAATCCGCGTGATGGGGTGAGCTCCCGTTGCTAGTCCCTGCTCCTGCCAACCTAGCAGTTCGAAAACATGCCAATGTGAGTAGATTAATAGGTACCGCTTTGGTGGGCAGGTAACGACGTTCTGTTTAGTCATGCCAGCCACATGACCACAGAAGCATCTATGGACAAACGCCGGCTCTTCGGCTTTGAAACGGAGATGAACACCGCCCCCTAGAGTCGGACATGATTGGACTTAATGTCAAGGGAAACATTGACATTACCTTTACCTTTACTAACATACCTTTCACCTTTTATGAAACCAACATACCTTTATTTTCTTAGCTTTTAAAGTTCTATTGTATTTTCCTTTGTTTTCTTATTGGATTTTTATTTCTTAATGCAAAGAGTTTGACAAATTATACAATTAAGGACATGTTTTGAACAAAGAGAAAGCAATGTAATAGAGTTTTTTTCTTATTTCTTCAGTACACCCTTAGGTTCAGTTTTCATAAAAATTAACCTTCAGAGAAGTCAGTAGATGAACTTTGCATAACCTCGCACGGCTTCAATAAATTCTTTTAAAGAAAACAGAGTATGTCCTTAATGATACCTTGGGAACAACCACATTTTAACTTATATGGAAAACAGAGTAATTCCTTTCAGGTCCTTGTATTTGTGTTTACCTTAATGAACACCTCCAACCATATTTGATTTTAATGCTCTGGAATAATTATGAAGAATAGAAGGTTTTTTGTTTTTAAATGAAAATCTTCTTCCAGTATTAGGAAAATGAATTGTCTGATTATTTCATACTAATATTCCGATCTGAAGATGATTCAGTCTTGGGAATCATTAGAATATTGATTGATTGTGATATATGTGGGTACATCTCATATTAATTAATTACTCCTTTATTATTTGTGGAAGAAGCTTATGAATGAATAACAATAACAACCCATCTGTAGAAGCTGCATCTATTTTTTTTTTTCTGTTTTAAGGGACTCTCATAGAACCTTGCTTGCACAGAGACATTACCTATAAACAGTTCCTTGAGAAGATCAGAGCTATTTCAAAATTAATTAATTGGATTTGAATTTCAAGGAAAAATAATAACATAGTGTCCTCTCTGTCAGATGTGTGACACATACACACACACACACACAACATAAGGAGACAGACTGAATAACTGTTACAAGATTTATAAGATTTATTTCTAATAAATAGACTTTCACACAGTATCTTGGCAAACTATGAAATTGGCTTTTAAAACATGTAGCAATGGTCACCAACCTGGACCTCTGTAAAAAGTTATAGGACTAATTCAAAGAGAAGGGCTACCACTGTATACTACTAATTTATAGCCCTTCGCTGTGAATTTCTCTTATCGGTTTATAACCTGTATACTAGTAACTATATATGTAGTTTTATGTATATTGCAGTGGGCAAACTTTTCAGCTCCAAAACCCACAAGCATTATATGTATAGTCATTATCTCTCTATGCTGGAGTGCCAAGGGCAGACTTCTCCTGCATCAAGGATACACAAACATTTTACACCTGCCAAAAAGCTGTTAATGAATTGGGAGTAGATGATAGACTATTGGAAGTTTTAAAATTTGTTCCTCTCCCAGTGACATTAATTGAAAGTGGTGTTGCTAATGGAAAGGTATCATCCTCATAAAATAAATATTTTTACAACAATAAACTTGCAAGGATTTTGTAGGATGTTATGGTTGTTTATAATTAAGTAGACTTTTATTATTCTATCAATTAGGTCACTGCCCATGGTTTTCAGAAGAACTCATAAGACATAACAGTAATGATCCACCAAGAAAGTTCTAGTCTTGACTCCCAACCACAAGCAAGGTCTTTATTCTTCAAAAAGCCTATTCAACCCTTCTTATTTCCCTGTTATGTTTCATCTTTCATTCAAAATGCATTCTAGGTATTTATATTGTCACATACTCTGTGCTTGTTTTCCTATTAGCATAATATTCAGCTCAGGGCTTTTATTTTTACTGATAACTATTATTTTTGTTGCTTTGGTTTATATTCACTGAGTAATATACTTGAATAAAACTTGTGAATGTTGCTTGCATTTGCTAATGGGAAGGTGTTATCTTCATAACTTAAATTATATATTGTTATGCTATCGATATTTATACCTTTTTTGACATTTCTCTAAAGAAGCCTTTATACTAGCTTTGGAATATATTAAAAAGCAAGGCTGATAATGCACCCTTATCATATTGCACATAATATCTGACTTACTTTCTTCTCCTTTTTAAGAGCTGTTGTTTGCTTTTAGTATGCATTCATAACAATGCATATGGCTCTAACCACCAATCCTATAATTTTTAATACATCTAGCAATTTGCTATGCTCCACTTGATCCAATACATGTTCATACTAAATAAAATAAGCATAAACATCAATAATTACATCTCTACAGCTTTCTGCTAGATTTTGCATACTGAAAAGGGCATCTCTGGTACCTAATTATTTCTTAATACAAATTGGGTCATATTCAAAACACTTTCACAAATCCTGGTGTGTACTATTTTAAGAAATATTTATTAAAACATAAGATCAAACTTGTATGATATTTATATATTTTTCCAAATTATTTTAGATAGATGATTGATAGATAGATAGATAGATAAATAGATACTGTAGATAGATAGATAAATAGATACTGTAGATAGATAGATAAATAGATACTGTAGATAGATAGATATGTACAGTGGATATAAAAAGTCTACACACCCCTGTTAAAATGCCAGATTTTTGAGATGTAAAAAAATTAGACTAAGATAGATCACTTCAGAATTTTTTGCACCTTTAATATAACATACAAGCTGTACAATTCAACTGAAAAACAAACTGAAATCTTTTAGGTTGAAAAAATAAAAATAAGTAGAATAACGTGGTTGCATAACTGCGCACACCCTTAAACTAATACTTCGTTGAAACACCTTCTGATTTTATGACAGCATTCAGTCTTTTGTGGTAGGAGTCTATCAGCACGACATATCTTGCCTTGGGAATCTTTGCCCACTCTTCCTTGCAGAAGCGCTCTAAATCTGTCAGATTGCGAGGGCATCTCCTGGGCACAGCACTCTTCAGGTCACCCCACAGATTTTCAACTGGATTCAGGTCTGGAATGGCTGGCTATTCCAAAACTTTGATCTTCTTCTGGTGAAGCCAAAACGTATTTTGGAGGTATGCTTTGGGTCATTGTCATGTTGAAAGGTGAAATTCCTCTTCATCTTCAGCATTTTAGCTGAGGCCTGAAAGTTTTGGGCCAAAATTGACTGATATTTGGAACTGTTCATAATTCCCTCCACCTTGACTAAAGACCCAGTTCCGGCTGAAGAAAAGCAGCCCCAAAGCATAATGCTACCACCACCAGGCTTCACTGTGGGTGTGGTGTACCTTTGGTGATGTGTAGTGTTGCAAACATACTTTTGAGGGACAGGAGGGCCCAAAAGTTCAATCTTGGTCTCATCAGACCATAACACATTTTCCCACAAGCTTTTGTCAGACTTGATGTCTGTAGGTTTTCTCAAAATGTAACCAGGCTTGGATGTTTTTCTTTGAAGTGAGAATGGTCACTAAATGAGTCAGTCACTAAACAAGGACTACCTGTACATCTTGTTTTACTTGTATGAGACTTGGATCCTGTAGTTTGTTCCTATCAATGCTAGTATTTTCCTTTCTCCCTTTAATGATTTGCAATATTATTTTTATAATCCTCCACCAGATAGGTAGAGGTAAGTAAGTAAATAGGTAATCCTCTACCTAGAATAGGTTCTAGAACGTAGATTGGAGATTTGCTATTTCTAAATCTTTCTCTCTCTCTTTTTTTTCTTTTTAAGTGAGAGCTTAATGTACAGTACTTGATTTATGACTACATGCTCTTATGAATCTGTAAATAATACCCATGAATATCTTCTGATAATTTAAAGAATAAATTGTGATTTCTATTGTAATACTGTATATTATGAATTATATTACATTGCATTACATTATAAATAATTAAGTACAAAACAAGAGGCCTACAAGCAGCCCACAGAAGCCTTCAGCATGGCTTCTAGTAGCCTTTGAACCATTTAAGACTCAAAATCTTTTCCAAGAAGAGAGCAATCTTTTTTTTCTTTTTTTTAATGTATGTTCCACATAATTCCATGCAAAGCCCAGAAATAGACACAAGATCTGCTTTCCCAACTTAGCCAAACTTCACACATAGGTAGCAAAGCTAAGTAGACTCTTTTCAGGGAATTATAGCTACTCCAGCTGTGTGCCAAAAGATATTTATTAACATGTGATGGTAATATTAAAAATCATTACACTTTTAAATTAACACAAAATACTTTGATGTTAATACAAGAGGTAGTGTTAAATTGTCACACAAGTAATAACTTAAAATGAAATTACTATCATGGTTGTTTATAATTACCAAAGTGGTGTTCTGGAGAACCTGAAACTAGAAGAATTGTGCACTTTATTTCACACAATGAGGAATATCTCTTCCCAGAAGTAAAAATACCCTGCACAAATTAATATAGAACATTATGCACTGTACTATTAATCAGTACAGTAAACTGTAGTTGAATCAGGTATATTTTCACACTTTAAATGACAATACAGAAGCTTCCTGTGAGAATCCATATAAATGGATAGTATTTGCACTGTCCAGACTAATGCATATTTTTAATGAAATTAAGTTAAATGTAATAGTTGCAGATTTGTGGATTATGTTATAGCAAACCAGGTGTCATTTCAAATTGCCTTTATCCTGTCCTTAGACATTGCTTACATTCAACATACAAGTTTTCCTCATTCAATGCCACATTAATTTAATGAAGTGTATGCTGCATTAACATTGGAGTCAACTTACCCCATCATTACACTTAATGTAAGCCTTCTGTATTCATTATTACTTATTCTGATCAGTAGAAGGGACATTTTTCTCCATAACATGGGTTTCACATTATTCTTCATGTTTCTAATATGGCTACTAATGTTCCACAGAATGAAAAGACAACATGAGACCCTGGATATCTTAATGTTGATTACATTGTTTTGAAAACATGAAATTTTGCCCAGAGATCATGCCAATAAACAAAGGAAAAAGTAGTAGCCAACTCTGCTAGATTAATGAAAGAGATATGTGTAAGCAATCTTTGAAGCTTCATTGGGTCAGCCTTATTAAGTGACTACCAGATACCCTTCAGACCTGATAGATTAGTCGTTATTTTTACAGAAATATATATGATCATTATGATACTGTGAATTGGGATCAATAATGTAGAGCACAGAATTTTGTTATACAAGTTACTGTTTGCAAGGTTAGTAATGCCTGTTGAAAATGTCATGTATACTGGAAAGGCTTATTCAGCACAAATTTAAAACCAAAGGGTTTTCTAAATTATTTTGTATTAGGTACTAAGAAAGCTATTTCATACCAAGTCAGTTGAAAGATTCACTGAGCAAAATGTTCTCTACAGTAGACCTGCACAAACTGTGATCTCAGAGCTGCACCCCAAAACCTGGTATGTGACTCCCCAAAGCTTCTCCAAATGTTGCTGCCAAATTGCCATTTTGAATAAGACAAAATACACACAGAATAATAATATTAATTTATAGTTAATTAACTATACAGATAACTTAAATAACAAATTATTTGCTCAAAATCACTGCTCTAAATTTACAGTGTTAGATTATTTGATGTTTAAATTTATTTCACTTTATTTCATTTCATTTTTGTCTTGACCATAACCACTTGTCTGGTATCACCTACTTTTGGTGACATTTCCAGTATGTCACTCAAAGACCAAATGACATACAGTCAGTTAAAAATTGAGCATCAAGACTGATGGTAGAAGCTTTCTAGCAATTTTGAATGCAAAGCAAAAGCTCTATATATCAGCTAAGTCTCTGAGTACTAATAAGCAAATCTACAACTGCACTATAGACCAACTATATTTTTCATATAGTTTTAGGACCTTGTTAGCTGTTAACGCTAATGAATTGTATACAATAATATACAATTAGAGGGTTTGAGCCCCATAGAATAATATTAAAGTACCCATGTCTAATAAGTTCCAACAGGATTAAACTAGTTACATGGCTCCTCCTGGTTACTGGTTCAATGTAACTATAAAGATTTTTTTAAAAAAAATCCACCAAGGGTCTTATAAAGTTGCAGTGATTTTAGATAACTCTTAATAATACTTAAAGGGAAAGTGACATTCACATTTTGGTTATTGTTGGCAGCCATTCTTTTTTTTTAATGTATTTTTAAAGTTATTATTTAATTAAGATGATGATGATGATGATGATGATGATGATCTTAGCTCTGTTCACCATCCAGAGTCTTTTATGAAAGATGAGCTGTTTGTTTTATTCAATAATATAAATTGAATATATAAATTGAATATATAAATTGAATAAAAGAAACAAATATACATAAATGTATAATAATGTTCATTATATAATATAACTTGGAAGTTACTGAGGCATGAAACGGGAAGGGAGCTCATATCACATTATATAAAAATGTTAGTAGTCTATTAAATTGAGAACATAGCACTAAAATCTTTTCCAAAACAGGAGCTATCCAATGTTGACAATAGTTGTTTGACCATATGCACTCAGCAATGCACTGCATAATTTAAGCACACATTTCTCCAAGTACTGTAGTACATTCAACATACCAGATGAAAGGCTGTGATCAGATACATGGAATACAATCCATGTTTATAATATTCTTTTAGCATTTTGTAACCTATTTCTAGACAAAAGTTCAAAATGCTAGTTTGACCTATAAAGCTGTAGATGTGTTTTAAGGATTGCCCTTAAAATTTCCCATTCATTTACATATTATGTTGTTGGGAGATTTTATCTGTTCTCCTTCAGAGAGGAAATAATTGATGGTGACATGGGATAAGGCTTTTTAAGTAAAGAAGCTCCTTCAAATTATCTTCTCAGAATGCTTGTCTCTTCTCACTGACTTTTATATCTTTTCAGCATTCACTGTATACCTGTTTTTTTTCTCTCCCAATAATACAGGCTTTTAGATTTTCTATTTTAAGATACTGCTTTTAAATGTACCATGGTGTTACTTTGCTTAAAATATGATTTTATGGTCATCTGTTCTCTTGGTTTCATATGATTTAAGATAGTATTATCTCTCTGTGTAGGTAAATTTTAATGATAGTGAGCTGTTAGAACAATTATGTTCCAAAGTAATAAATAAAAGTGACAATCACAGAAGCTGACAGCCAGAAGTTTGTACAATTTAGTAATCTCAAATTACTACCACAGTGTAGCGATATATCCAGCTGAATTCATTGGGACTCTTTGGTTTGGCTGTTGTATGTTAGCAGAGCCATACAAAAGTTTGGCTTGCAATCATACTAAATGAAATACTGGCCAGATAAGCTCATACATGGTGAACAAACTTATTTTAATAGATATAGATATAGATATTAGTATATGAAGCATACAATTAGATTATTTTGCTACTAAATTTGTGTAAGGATTGCTCATTCAAAAGCTAAAGGTATCACTCAGAAAACAGCAAATAGATCAGTTACATGTAGATCTTATCTTAGAGAAGGCAGGATGTGATTTCAAATAAGTGATCCCATGTATATTCTGAATACCCACAATGGAAATATTTATAGGTTTTGTTGTTTGAATATTGTGTGATGCAGCTGTAAAATGCCAGACTTATTGAAAGAAGATGTCTGTCTGTCTGTCTATCTATCTAAATACGAATACTACTATTAATCTAAAAAATGGTTCTATTTTAGTTTATCAGGAACCAAAGGGGAAGGTAAATGGTTATTTACATTCCATCATGAGGCATGGAGAAGTCTGCACAAGATTTACAATGAAAGAGACAAAATGTGTTATTCCAAGCACTTTTTAACCAAATGGACTATATGTTTAATTAGGAACTTTAGTTACCAGACTAAGGCTGTCAGCCATTTTGGTGTACTGGCTAAAATGTTGGGCTAGAAACTGGGAGACCATGAGTTCTAGTCCTTCCTTAAACATGAAAGTTGGCTGGGTGACTTTGGGCCAGTCGTTCTCTGTCAGCGCTACTTACCTCACAGGGTTATTGTTGGGGGAAAAGCAGGAAATGTCATGGTTCCTGTTCCAATGTTCCTGTGAACATTGTAACCAGTTCCCATGCCATGCTAGTGCTGACACGTGTTACTGTTTGGGAGGATGCTGCTCTTGTTCTTTGAACCGGGCACTGACGTAGAGACTTTGGAATGCCTATTTGGGTTATCTCGCCTGTTCAAGGACACTTTCCTGAAGACCAGCAGGAATCATTAGGAACACCTGCAGGCTGCGGGGAGTGGACTCTTTCTGACTCTGCGGGGAGGGATTGGAACTGTCTAAGCTTTAATTGTTTGAAAGACCCAGACTTTTGCCATTCTCAGCTTTGCTCTTGAACTTGCGTACTATCCAGTAATAAATCAGATATCTATAAGCTCCTTGTGTGAGTCTGGTTGGAGACTTGGGTAGGCATTCATCACAGGAGGTGGTAGCATTAAATATGGACACCAGCTTGAGTTGACCAAAACTAAAGGCAAGATAATATATAAATAAATCTACCCCTTTCATATACTGTGTTCATATTAAGACTGACCCTTGGAAGTTTGCTAGCTCTTCTAGGTGACTAATATCCATGTATTAAAAAAAATCTACCCAATTTCACTTAAGTGCATTTCTCAGATAGTTATAGCTATCCAACTATAGTTTAGAGGAAAGAGTATGGCCATTACAATGCAAAATTAGCGAGTTGTTCTTGTGGGGAAGTGAAGTTGGGAAAAGTAGCCTCAGCCAGGCAGAAATGCTTTTCACCCCATTTCCCTCATACATTAATTCATTAACTCACAACTTTACTCACAAGCATCCAAGCTGGCATTCCAGTGGCCTGGCTAATTGAGTCATACCCTGGTGTTTTCAAGGATGTGCCCATGTCCAGAGGCAGCATCACTCCACCCAAGCCCTTAGCTTCCAAAAAGCAGACACTGAGACAAGACTGGGTATAGATGTGTAGAAGAAAAGGAGATAGGAAAATGGCAAGCAGGCAAGCAGGCAAGGAAACAGGAAGTGGAGTCTGGAGACTGACAGCTATTATAGGTAGGCAAGAGAACTATCAGTCAACCGCTAGGACCACAAGCGACAGTAAGTAGCATATCCTGGTGGGATTCCCACCTGGAACTTGGCTTGGGAGCTCAGCTGGAGTGCTCAAAAGCAACACTGTTAAGAGCAGAGCTTAGAGAATGGTGCGGAGCTCAGCAGCAACTAGAAAAGGAACAAGCACGCTGAGGCAGCACCTCATTCCAACTAGAGCAAGAACTTTTGGAAAAGTTTTATACAACTTTATAGATTTTGAGACTTTTCTTTGAACTAAGTATTAAAAGACTGAGTCAAAAGGACTGAGTATTAAAGAAAGACGTATTTACATGGCAACAGCAACTTGCAAGTCCTAGAAGGGTGGAGTAAAACAATACCCTGTTGTTGGGGAAGGTATGTGCTGCAGTAAAGCATTGTGTACAGATTTGCTACACTGTGGTATGTCCAGTCCTTGGAAAGCAAAGAACCCTCACAGTTCTGCTACAATCATTATTCAGTGAATTATCCTGTTCTAGTAATGGAAACAGTAGTGCCTATCATTTAGAAGGACAAATTGGACTGCCAGCAAATTGCTATGGATTACTCTTCTTTCAAGATTCTTAGTCCATTCTCCCTTTGGCACGCTTAAGTCAGCACTGAGAACATGGAAGAATTGAAAGTCATCATCCAAGACATATTCAAAGGTCAGGAATTGTAATGGTATGTGGGAGGCATAAGGGGAAGAGATGCTGTGTAGGGAATGATCAGATAAAAGAGGGAGGAGTCTGCAGCAGCTTAACGGTCAGAAAACCAACCTCGGAAGGATCCACCCTAATTGTTCAGGCTATAAAAAGAGACAGCAGGAGATTCGTACTTTCAGACTTGCAAGATTCTGTTAAAGTAGCCTTACAATAAACTAGAATTAGCTCATCTGGTTGTGATTCCTGCCTGGTTTACCTGGGAGGGCTGACAGGGACAGAACCTTATTGACATTCTTAAAAGATCCTGTGTAAAATGCTCATCAGCCCTTCAAAGTAGATCAGACTAGGAATCCAATGTCATATAGGTCAGTACTACTTGTATCGAAAGCTATAGTAACAGAATCTTACAAGTTTGAATGTGCTTCCCTTTATCTTTGTGAGAACTTGGAGGAGGGGGGATCTTATCTGAGATGTTTACTCAGGTTACATTCCTGCCCTGGACTCAGTCTTCTTTTCTCTGACCATTGTCTTGGTAGCAGTTCTTCCTCCTGTCCCTCAAGCCCATTCCCTCTGCTCTCTACAGTTCATCTGAGCTCTTCCATAATACAAACACCTTCAGTACATCATGTTAATATAACTGACATTGTTCTTTTATTCATTAAATCAATGTTACAGTAAATGAGTATTGGTAGTTTACATTCTTTAAAAGTATTGCTCTATCTGATTATTTCAAATCCTAGATTATGCTTGGGATGAGGCTTTCTCTATGGAGCCCAATACAATTGTTTTCAATTGTCTCAATGTGGATGGATATTGGGATGTTTCTGAGATTGCAAGTGAGACAGGTCAACGTACCCAGCAACAATTTAAGACCCACATAGATTATACCATTTGCAGATCCCTTGCTATAGTTTTAATAAACCTAGAACCTAGTTTCATCCAATTTTCTGTTGTATTAATGCTCAGAAGAAGATATTGCTCAGTGTTCGATAACGATAGTACACTGCTTTGAATCAAAACAGTTCAGTAAAAATGAAATGACACATCTTATTTAAAAAGATGTAAATTAAAGACTGTGGATAAATGAAACTTATTTTATAATATTTTAATTTTGTTCTTAATTTAAAAACTAAATATATTTAGATCTTGATCACACTGTTGGCTCTACCATATCATAATTAGGTATCATGCTGATGATTTTGCAATAGTGAAAAGTTTAATTTTAGACTAATGTCAGCTAATTTTCTATTGCATTACCATTTTTATTACATTGCTAACTTTTCAAAATAAGTGCATGTCAACCATAAAGATATTTAAATACACTTCTACTGAATTCTTAGGTGGGAAAAAAAGAACCCCTGTTGTTTTCCTCCTTGCTTTTTAAGTTCTGTAGTTTTGCAAGCTAAGGGTTGGCTTAATTAAAATCAATGGGAAAATCTCTGAGAAAACAAATTAAGGACTATAAAAGACTCTTTCTGTGAGGTAATAACAAAGTCCCTTATTTTGATTTCACATTCAGGTTAACTCTAAGCAAAAGATACACAAATCTCTGTCGCCTACTATAAAAAAGAAGTATTGGCAGAGTTTCCAGTTGCTTTGATTTTCTAAAACTGGAGCTAAGACACGTCAGGTTTTGAAAATGCAGCTAACTAAAGGAGCCTTGTTCACCAGAATGTGAACTCTTGAAAACATAATACTAAAGTTACCTACAAATCAAGAATTGCAAGTAATTGGATACTAATTGTTCTGTTCTTTGTAAACTATATTATGTTTACAAGCAGTATGTGTCTCTATTTTTTTTCCTGCTATTGATACTCCAGAAAGGCACTTCTTATATATTAAACTTTAAATTTCATAGTAGATGTATAAGGGGGAAAAAAATCGGTGTACAAAACCTGCCACACACCAACCAATCTCATACCCTCTCCAAATACATTTGCAAAATGCACATTTTTCTTTTTAGTTCTTTCAGCCAAAAAATAACATTTGAGGGATAGCTAGCATAAATATTTTCTCAACCCTTTAATTATAGAAACCTTTCTCTTTTGTGATCCTTGTACTACCATTATATCCTTACTTGCTCTTTTTCTTTCTTTCTTTCTTTTTTTCAGAAACCACTGGTCTGATATGCTTTTTGCTTACTCCTGCACCAGTTTAGCTTTTCCTGTTTCTTTCTTAGATTTGTATTCTGTCAGTCTTTTTCATTTTCTATGCTTTTTAGTCATGGCTTATTTTTTCTTCCTAGACAACTAAACTGCTATTCACCAAAATTGTAGAGTGAACAGGACAGCATTTTAAGACTAGATAGTTGGTTATAGCAAGGGTGTACAAATGTTTCCTTGAAACAGTATCATTGTTGCTATATAAATGATTAGCATGTAAACTTTTACCTCTGATTGATCTTTCATTTCACATCTCCTTTAAAATGTTTCCATTTCAGGCTAATTACAGCTACTGTCTATAGTGTGGGGAAGGAGCAATACAGAGATATGGGATGGGCAATGACAAACATATCCAGGCAAGGTGTTCCTGGCATCTTCAAAGCATGGGGAGGAGAAAACAGAGGAGGTGGAATGAGGGCTGAAGCTGGCAAGGCTCCATGTAAAAAGCCTGAGCCCAGGCATGTCCATATCAAAGCTTAAGAAACTAGCAGCAAATAGTCAATTAGCATTTATGGGCAGGAGAAAGAGATGTCAGTTTTAAATCCTGGAACTTTACGAGCATCTTTTTTGTTATTAGGTCTTCACTATTGCTGCTATAAAAGTAAGTCATCTATGCAAGTCTGTTCTCTGATTCTTTCCACTGCCAACTCCTGAGTACAGGGTTGAGTTACAAGAGAGAGAAAGATTGATGTGCTCTGGCTGATTCCCTGACACAAATGATCTCTACAATTAAGAATGGCAACATTATCTGAACTCACTCTTATGAAATAAATTGTTTTTGATTTGTCATATCTAAATTTAGCGCCAAAGAAGGGAGGAAAAAAAAGGGAGAAAATGTTTAGGGCTGTTTGAATCAGCCCTGATTTGAATCAGACTGGAGATCTGAGATTCAAAGAAGATATTATTTAATTAAAGAATTTGCTTTAAGAATAAAACGATTTGATTTTTAAAAAAAGTTTCATTAATAGGATGCAATGGGGAACTATCAAAATGCTGCAGCTGCTCCATGTTTTGGCAGAATGTGATGAATAGCATGAAAGAGTATGTTTCCCCATTGTACCCTGTGAATATAAGACTACATGAATCCTGCTAGACACTATGTTTCAGCTAGACATGTTAAAAGACTTCACTGCAATAAATGGTTGAAATATTCCCTGTGCACCTTTTCAGGCAGCTATAATACAGTTGAGAAAAGGAAAGTACAGCAGCTTCCAAATTATCTAGCAAAAAGCCTAAATTGTGCTGATTGAACCAATACAGAATGTATCCTACTTCAATATTAAAGGTCAATTTTTTAAAAACTTGTTTTGCTTCTTGCTTTTGTCAGGTACCTGGCTTGATATGATACTGAAGAATGACTACTGACTTGTGGAGTAACATAATATTGCCACCTCTAATCCCTGATTTTATGGTATACCATGAAAAGTTTCAAAGCTGGTTATTAAGCTTTGAGAAAGCCATTGCTCATTGTTGGCTTGATAGGTTGCAACAGAACAACATGGCAAAGTTTATAGAGATAAACAAGCCACAGAGAATATGGATTCTAGCCTTCCTGTCCCCTTTTCAAAAACTGCTTAAAAGCCATCGGCTATAAGTATTAGCCTGGGATTCATTCAGACCTGTTCCAGTCATACAGAGTTTAGAGCTAAGGTTTGATCCAGGAATCTGTACCTGATAGTCAGGCTTAAGCCCATACTCAGATTGCTGATAGCTGAGCTGAACTCCCAGAAGTGTGGGCAGAACTAACATGGACTTTCCGTCAGCACAAGTGAGAACAAAGCTTGTTGCTAGTGTCATTAAAGTTGTGAGCTTAAGAAGTGAATGAAACCCAAAGGAAAATTAACTTTGCCATCCAAAAGAAAGGCAGAATGTAATGACGTGATAACCATTGAACAGCTAATGCCAATGTCAAAGAGCCCATCACACCCCTCAACCTCCCTAGGCATTCTGTTTTTATTTGGGGCAGTGGTTGAGGTGCTGGCCTAGAGACCAGGAGTCTGTGAGTTCTAGTCCTGCCTTAGGCATGAAAGCCAGCTGGGTGACCTTGGGCCAGTCACTCTGTCTCAGCCCAACCCACCTCACAGGGTTGTTGTTGCTGTGGGCAAAATAGGAGACAGGAATATTAGGCATGTTTACCACCTTGAGTTATATATAAAAAGGCAGGATAAAATTATTATTATTATTATTATTATTATTATTATTATTAATATTAATAATAATAATAATAATAATGAAAGGGAGCTTCCGGTGTTGAATATTGTTTGAGGCAGGATCAGAAGCAGTAGAAAAGTAACTGAATCTGTGAAGCAGTAAGCATGAATATGCTTCAACAAAATTCATTTTGTCTTTTAATTTTAAGAGACTCTGAAATTAAAATGTTAGCAATGCTTATAAATGTGATATAGCTATAGACATAAATGGGAAAATTCCAATTGAGAAGGAAGAGGCAACTTGAATAAAATCTAGCCTCTGGACATCTAAAAGTTGTTCAAATGCTCATGGCTTCAGCCCCGTAGTTTGCAAAGACTGATTTTTGATTAAGGCCTGGAAAGGGAAGTTCTAACACATGTTAGCAAAAGGTTATCAACAATATTGATCATAAGCGAGTTTTGCTTTCCTTCATTGGGCGGGCTTGTTTTGTCCTCTTTTTGTCTTCTGTGAAAAATGTCTTTGCTGAAATTTGTGTTCTCAAAGTGCCATGCATGTCAAATTATTCTTCTAAAATAAAGAAAGGCATGAGCCCTCCAGCTGCTTCCACTTCAAAAGAAAGATCTTTAAAGTAGATTGATTGTCAGCTTGTCAGCAATCTTCCTAGGAAAGCAAACAAAATACCAGAAGTCGTGCTTGTATCCCACCATCAAGGCAATGAGAATATTGTGGACAATGAAGATAAGGGATGATTCCCTGCCTCCACCCCACCACCCCAACAGCTCCAGCTTTAACCTGGTGCATAACTATCTTTTTCTTTTGGATTTAATAGAGGATATTGGCTCTTTTCCATCAGGTATAACGAATAATGGCTCGCTTCAAAGTTTTCAATAAAGGGAAACAAGATTCCTTTCCTTGCTGTTCATTTCCCCCACAAATGCTTCTCTATGCTCTCACACATAGGGGAACACACAGGGAGAAGATTTTTTCAATAAACAATGTTTGTTTATTTCCTTTTCAGCCAAGGAATATATGCTCCATGCCTAATCTAAGAACAGGAAATGGTATTATAAGAACTCTCTGTGGATTATTTTCTTCTCAAAGGTCTCAGAAATGTTGTTCAGCAAGATGATGATGGTGATGATGATGATGACGACGATAGAATTTCCAGAATCTTATCTCCTGAGAGGGGATTTTCAACATGTCATTAACCTCATCTAGTGAGTTGGGAGTTATTTAAAATACAGCTCTTATTAAAGAAACTAAATCATAAAATCAGATACCATGACTGCTACATATGCTCTGTGTACACACACACATACACGCACACATACAATATAAACATATAAACTCAAAAAGAGAACTTCTGGATACCAATCCTGAACAAGGTATTTTTTTTCTACTTAAGCCAAATGCAAGACTCTCCTCTTCATAAACAGAAGCCAAGAGGACTTTCAGTTGAAGCTGGCCTTTTACTATCACCAGAAGGTGCTATCCTTCACTATAACTGAGATCAACAGGGTAGCTTGAAGGGAATGTGATTTGGTATAGATCACACACATCCTGTCCTGTTCCCCACCACATTGTCCCATCACACATATAGGGTCCTATCTTCTACCACACTGTCCCAGCATATGCCTCCTCAGCAGCTACCTTATGCTGCCAAGTTAGCCATGGTCTAATCTGAAACTTATAACAATTACTATTTTCACCAACCAGAAAAAGGATAATGACTTTATTACTTTGATTGTCTCAATCAATATGGAAGCATATATGGAGAGAAATACCAGAAATGGAACTCTCGGCATCAGAAACATATAGATGCATGAGCATAAACATCTTTGATCTCTAGACAGAATTGAATGCACATAAGCTTAACCCCATGTCTCCAGCTTCCATATGCTAGAACTCTATGTGCTCTAGCAGATGTTTAATCATAGGTTAACACTGCTGAACTAAATTCTAGTTTACCAAAGTTCTAGTTCTGGCAAACTATTGCAGCTTCCTCAAATATAGAATGATGAATTTTTTTCAGGCTTAAACAGTTCAGCAAAATATTGAAGCTGATAGACAAATTGATCTATCCTGCAAAACAAGGAGTTCATCATCTTTGCACTTTTAATCTAAAGGCACATTAGATTCTAATTCTATATGATCACTAAGTGACCACCAGGGTTAAGATTTCCTGCATCTCTTTACATCATCTGATGATCATCTAGATCTTTGCAGCCTAGACATGCAGGTTTAGTTTAGCTCTAATCTAAAAAAAAAAAAAAAAGATAGATAGGCCAATAGATTACATCTTGTCACTCCTTCTGTCTCATATATAGAAGACTATAGATGCAAGAAGTTCATTTAACAATTTTTTGCAGAGTAATAACACTAAATGTGAATTCATTTTAGGCTAAGCAATCAGCACAGAACAATTGCTTTGAGAAGGCTTGCATCACTTTAATTGGTATCACCATCTTCAGAAGAGTCCTGCTAATTCCTTTTTAATAGCTTTTTAAAAAGGGACTGAACACTTACCAGGACTACACAGGGATTGCTTGGGAGGTGGTTACCTCAGAGTGAATTATTCACTTGATGACTGGCTACTGTAAACAAGTCCAAAACAATTTGGATACAAGAGGAAGCCCAAATAATAACTCATGCATCAACCAACGTTTCAAGCTTTCCTCATAGATGGTCCTGCTACCTATATTCAGATGAGACTGTTCATGAACTGATTACTATGTGAACAGAATTTTATAAATGAACAATATGCAAATAGACCAAATAAACAACTGGAAAAGAAAATAAGTACAGATGGGTTAACTGTTTCACCCTTGATTAACTAAAAAACGATGAGAAATCTTCCAAGATCCTGGATTATTTCCATAAACCAATCAGAAAACTTTAAAAAAAAAAAATCTCATTCATGGTCAGCCCCCTGATTCCCAAAGTTCCTTAACCTTCCTTTCTCTCCTTCCTTATAAGCAGCAACATTTCTGCATGGAAACAATTTGCAAGGGATTCTGCTTTAATTTATACTAGATAGTAAGTATCTATTTTTTGTTTTAATTGTCTTTTGATTGAGCCCCTTAAAGTAGTTTCCAAACTACTGGAAGCAAGTTCTTTTGATTTGAATCAAAAGAACTTGCTGACATCCTTAGTACAGACCAGGCTAGAACAACTCTAGAAAGCAAACATTGTACATAATTCCTTCCATGAAGGCCAATGAGGATAGTATGCAGTCTTGGATATCATGACATATGAGCCCAAAGTAACCTCTTTCTAACATCCAGAACCATAGCAAAAAAAAAAAAAACTTGTCCAAATGTTCACTCTATATATTGGATAAATGTAAGAAACATGGGAGCTCTAATTTATTATGAGTAGTATTGTCTACAGTATCAACTAGAGAGACAATAATAGAGGAACTCCCTAAGGGTTTCGGGAATAGGAAGAAAGAGGACATTTCTTAACTTCCAAGACACCAAATTTAATACATAGAGACACTGTGGGACTAGGAGAGGATCAGAAAATATCAACATAACAAAATTTTCAGCCAAGGTGTTTTTTTAACCTGCATTCCAAGGACATTCTTATCTCCTGCCAGTGCAACTAGTCTCTGTTAATGACTAGATGATTCTTTAGATGAGTGTAATTAATAATCTATCATAATTTATAATTTTTTTAAAAAATGAAATGGGACTTTTCTAGCTGAATGGGCTTGTGGTTAAAACATTTGCTGCATTTGCATTTGTAACATAGCAGACCCACAATTACAACTGTGAGCAGCACTGAGTCCTGTTGAGCTATACAACTATTCTTAGATAAGGAGGACTAGAAAGAAGGCCTGAGAATTGGTATATTGTTCATGAAGATATCATATAATTTAACTTAGTGAACATATAGTAAAGGTAAAGGTTTTCCTTGACATGAAGTCCAGTTGTGTCTGACTCTATGGGGCGGTGCTCATCTCCGTTTCAAAGCCAAAGAGCCGGTGTTTGTCCGTAGACACTTCCGTGGTCATGTGGCTGGCATGACTAAATGGAACGCCATTACCTGCCCGCCGAAGTGGTACCTATTGATCTACTCACATTGGCATGTTTTCGAACTGCTAGGTTGGCAGGAGCTGGGACTAGCAACAGGAGCTCACCCTATCATGTGGATTAGAACCACCAACCTTCCGATCGGCAAGCTCGGCAGCTCAGCAGTTTAACCCGCAGCGCCACTGTGTCCCCTAGTGAACATATAAAGATAGTTTAATCCAGAAATGCAAGAGTATACCTATTCCACATGGCACACATTCAAGACTGAATTATTTTTCAACATCTTGATCAATGGTTAACCTAGTTGAGAAATACAATATTGGTTCAGTTCGGATCATGTACCAGTAGTAATGTCATTGGTTTTAGAAAACAACAACAGCAACAACTTGTGGGAGGTGGTACTTCAACGGTTCTTTGCTGGAAGGCTTTTTCTGCTGAACAACAACTAAAGATAACTTTCAAATTATTTGAAAAAAAAAAGTAACACATTTGGGGACTGTTTAGGATACATTTACGACTTTCCTTTGTGATAAGTTAATATTTTTTACCTCCTGGCAGGAAAAAAGTGTGAATTACAATGAAGACAATTAGAGAAATAGCTGCACTACTAATAGAACAGAAATTTAGGACACTGTTGATATAATGAAATCTAGTAAGTCCCAGGATCATAGAATAACTATAAAATTGTGCCCCCCCCAAAAAAAAAAAATTAAGAAGGGAGTAAATCCTATATTGCTGGAAGTATATCAAGCATCTCACACACACACAAAACACACAGTCTAATATTATGTCTATTGGTAAGACGCTTCCAAAGGATGTACAGTAGGTAAAAATTAGGCTTTGTTTATTATCCAGAATTGATTAAATAGTTGGGGAATAACATTTGTATGAAAGTATACTTTCTGGTGAATAGAATACTTCAGTTATTACTCCAATGATACCTTTATATTTGTGGGAAAGAATCAGTATGGTGAAAATGAATACACACACACACACACACAAACACACACACAACAGCAATGCCTATGTTGGTCCATTCTCATATTTTAAGCAGATTGATAGCAGATTGATAAGTTAATGGCTAAAATTGTTGGTTTCCTTGTAATATTTTTAAAGATATTTTTCCTTAGTTTGGTTTAGTTTAGTTTTACCATGTAAGCATAATTGCTTAAATTATGCAATTGTACCCAACTGTGCCCATTCTAGGATTGGAAGGCTTTGGTCACAGTCATTCATGTCTTAGATACTTCCCAACTGAATGACTGCAATGTGCTCTACATGGGGCTGCCCTTGAAGACCCTCCAGAAGCTGCAACTGGTCCATAATGCAGCGGTGAATGCTATTCTGGGCAATCTACAGTTTGCTCATATTACACCACTGTTGTATGAATTGTACTGGCTCCCAGTTGCTTTCCAGGTGCAGTTCAAGGTGCTGGATATCACCTTTAAATCACTATATGGCAGAGGGCCAGGCTACTTGCAGTTCTGCTTCTCCCCAAGGGTATCTACCTATCCTCCAGCTCAGATAGGGTAGGCATGCTTCATGTCCCTTCCTTCAAACATTGTCATCTAGGACCTTGGAGGTGTCATGAGCACTGATGGTGAGCAGGAGGGGGCCCCTATCCAGGGGGGAAAATGCATGAGTAGTACTGAGGAGTTAAGCAGCTATTCAAAGAGACACAGAACAGGAGGCATGTATTCCCTACAGCTGCTCCAGGCCTTTTGGAATAGTCTTCCACCTGAAATTTGAGTGGTGGGTAACATTCTAGCTTTCTGGAAGGCCATAACATCTGGCTCTTCACCCAAGGATTGGGCTAGGATGGGGCTAAGTCAGGAGGTCCACAGTATATATAGTCTGGTGCCTGGTGAGAATGGTCTGATATCATTGTTTTTATTGGTGGTTGTGAACCACCTATCACTGTGTGAGATTACGTATTATATATATTTATAAGTTAAATAAATATGTAATATTTTATAATAGTTCAACAGTGTGTGTGTTTGTGTGTGTGTGTATTCATTTCCTATTATTAATATAGGTCTTCCAAGAAAAGTTTACTCTAATGCTTTTAAAATTCAATAAATAAGAAATTGTCCACTACAGACAACTATTAACATATCAATAAATGAAGCTAGAAGGCTTACTTAGAAATATTATGTCAGTATTTGAACTAAAATAACATGCCTATTAGAAAAGCTTACACTGAATTCAATGGGACTAAATCATGATGAAATAAGCAATATTCACAGGATTAGTTATCAGCCAGAGCTTTGAATTATAATATCATTTCCTTTACTGCATGTATAGAGTAAAGAAGATGACCTTGATGGGGATAAGCCAGATCCATTTCCAGAGTGATGCGGTGAAAAGTGCAACCTAAGCCCAAAACAATTCCATCTGCTGTCTTGTAAGCCTAGACTGAAATAGCTTTAATTTCATTTTCCCATATTGCAAAGGATTGAAAAATGCACCTAGATATTTAAAGTCTTGCTACATGCAGATCAGGTTGAACTTGAAAAAGTAGGTACAATTTATTTCTGAAGCTTTTCCCAATTATCATATTTTTAACCTCTAGTCAGAAAGGTAAAAGATAGACAATACAGTAATCCAAAGGTTACACCACTGATTTTGAAGTTGATACACATAAACACCAGCCCACACATACTAAGCAGTTTAATAACTAAGACCTTCCATAGGTTTGACCATCTCATAGAACTAGAAGTATCCCAAAGTATGACACAAAACCATCAAACATT
Organism: Candoia aspera; assembly: GCF_035149785.1. Classification (NCBI taxonomy): domain Eukaryota; kingdom Metazoa; phylum Chordata; class Lepidosauria; order Squamata; family Candoiidae; genus Candoia; species Candoia aspera. The sequence continues at coordinate 51,557,322 of NC_086157.1, read as the reverse complement.
AAAGACTTTCAGATTTCTGGAAGGAAGATAACATTGAATGTAAGACAATCGACTTCCGGAAATAAATAATTATTTATGTATATAATTTTATCTAGAAAGAGTATAGATGTTGCTAAATAAGCTGTTTACAAACATTTTACCACAGGCCAAATTCTGAATTTAAAGCTTCATAAAATCACATACATACAACTTTCAAACACACACACACACACACACACACACACACACAAGGTCCAAACTTTTCCACTACTTAAATACAGATTCAACAATAGCATTTTAAGTTAATTTACTGTTATGACCTGAAAACTAAAGGCATATTCAAGAAGAGTTACTTTTAATATTAAATAATATAGCTGGGTCTTTTTGGTCTATTGTTTCTGGTGTTCAGAAAAGTATAATGACTGAGTTGTATAATTTGTATTAAAATAACCTTAATATGTACAATGGTTATATGTAGTTTCCAGCGTTTTTGCTGCAGTTATAAACTGCGAAATTTTGATAATTTAAGGTAATCATCTTTTATCACATTTTCAGAGCATATTCAATAGCTGGGAACAGCATGACCTCAATTCTATAATTCTACTTTGGGCTTCAATAGATAGTATTAGGAATGAAAGAGATCGGAAGACAACATTAAAAAGAACTATGTTCCAGAATGCTTGAGTACACTGTACTACTAATGTTCACAATGAATATCCCATAATGCTTGAGTACATTGAACTTAGGAACAGGTTTCTTTCTTCGTATTTAAAAAGATATTACCAAAAAGGGTATACTCTCACCCTACCTATTCAACTTGTATGCAGAACACATCATGTGACAAGCTGGGCTTGAGGAATCCAAGGCTGGAGTTAAAATCGCTGGAAGAAACATTAGCAATCTCAGATATGCAGATGATACCACTTTGATGGCTGAAAGCAAAGAGGAACTGAGGAGCCTTATGATGATGGTGAAAGAAGAAAGTGCAAAAGCTGGCTTGCAGCTAAACCTCAAAAAAAACCAAGATTATGGCAACCAGCTTGATTGATAACTGGCAAATTGAGGGAGAAAATGTAGAAGCAGTGAATGACTTTGTATTTCTAGGTGTGAAGATTACTGCAGATGCTGACTGCTGTCAGGAAATCAGAAGATGCTTAATCCTTGGGAGAAGAGCAATGACAAATCTCGATAAAATAGTTAAGAGCAGAGACATCACACTGACAACAAAGGTCCGCATAGTTAAAGCAATGGTGTTCCCCGTAGTAACATATGGCTGCGAGAGCTGGACCATAAGGAAGGCTGAGAGAAGGAAGATTGATGCTTTTGAACTGTGGTGTTGGAGGAAAATTCTGAGAGTGCCGTGGACTGCCAGAAGATCAGACCAGTCCATCCTCCAGGAAATAAAGCCAGACTGTTCACTTGAGGGAATGATATTAAAGGCAAAACTGAAATACTTTGGCCACATCATGAGAAGACAGGACACCCTGGAGAAGATGCTGATGCTAGGGAGAGTGGAGGCCAAAAGGAAGAGGGGCTGACCAAGGGCAAGGTGGATGGATGATATTCTAGAGGTGACGGACTCGTCCCTAGGGGAGCTGGGGGTGTTGACAACTGACAGGAAGGTCTGGCGTGGGCTGGTCCATGAAGTCACGAAGAGTCGGAAGCGACTAAACAAATAAACAACGAATTTTCTCTTCAAGTTATGTTTCAAGCAAGCATAGTCTATTTGGACACTGCACTTTCAACCTGGCAAATATAGGCTTTAATCACAGCATAATACGGTGGAATTTTAGAGTCCTACCACAACATATAGAGCACCCCTAAAATACTACTTTTCTGAGAATCAGTGAAGAACAATAACACACTGGAAATTTGACTGTTTCAAAAACAAGAGGCAGATGGCATTCTCCAATTGAAAAGAAGCGATCAAGCACAAGAGGGTTTGAAACAGCCACTGAATTTCTTTAGTGATGTCTTCCTAATTTTTCTTCAAGAATTATTTCTCAGAAGTCGATGGATTTCTTGAGAACTTTCTCTATTAGTTCCAGTTCTGGCTGCTGGACTGGTTGCATGGCAGACAGAAAATCTAACATTAGATTTAATCATTTAGTACTGGTTAGTGGCACATCTCTTGTGGTTGTAACAGCTCAGATTTTCATGTTAAGTAATTATTGTATGAAAATGACCTTAAATCAGACTTACTTTACAGATCTGTTATGGCTCTGCCATGGATTACTTTGAGAAATCTTTGAGAACAGTTAGCCTTTAATACCAAAAGCCATCACTCTCTTTTAAAAACAACAATTAGGTGCTAGAAATCAACATCCACTTAAAGCTTAGCACAGATGAAAGCTCTTCAGTATAACTAGAAGTACAGTTTCTGGATCTACTGTATTTATTCATTAGGAAAACTACCCCCCCTCCCAAATAATCATTTGTGAATGGGACAGGGTCTTATATTAACTTAAAAATACTGTTACTGCTTTTAATCCTGAGACATATATTTATGATAATCTGCAGCACAAGTTTCAGTTCTTTAAATAAACATGATAAGGAAAAATGCCTAAGCATATTTAATTACAGTAGGTTAAACTGCAAATAACTTACGGACTCAGACATTATAAATCCTAACTCTAAACCTTATGCATATTCTGCATAAATATAAATAACATTTTCAGTACCAAAAATATAAGGTGTTATCCCTGGCTTGGCATTCATTTCTAAAATACATTTACATTTCAATATTTAATTCCTTCTTCTATACCTGGGATGGGAAACACATTATGTGCTTCATAACCACTCCCCTCACCCCCATCCCTATCCTATATTTATGTCATTTAATCTATTCTGGGATCACACCACTTTAATTAAATTACCAATGTTCACCAGCATGATTCTGGCCCATTTTTTCATGTGTGGGAACAGAAGTAGCTAGCTTATGGGAGGCCTCCTGCTACTATTCCCATCATTAAGCCCTCCAAAGACTGAGTAGTGTTTGGCCTCTCACTAAGTACATAAGAGTGTATTAATCAGAAGCACATAAAATAGAAACCCTGCTATTTATCATTTTAATGGACACAGTAAGGCTCATATGTATGCATCCCTACAGTGAATATAGTTGATGTGCACCCTGTGTTCTTCTAGGGAACTTTATACTACTGCCAGATATACCACTGTCAATAAAATACTTGGGTTCAAACATTCATTTGGAGACATAAATTAAGTGCTAAGATGTCCATATAATCAAGACCACATTTTAAAATAATTTTTTTTTCTATGAATCTACTTAATTTTTTATCCTACTGTATATGAAGTACAGTTATGTTTACACATGAAGGGAAAATAGCAAATCCAGTTAAACGAACACTGAAATTAAAGACAAAATCACACTCTCCATTGTTTTTCCTTCTGCTAAACATCAAGCTTTCTTTGTTATTATTGCTACACTTTCCTATAATTTATTGTTTTTCATTTTACTTTTATGAAAACTATTTCCTGAAAACCATATAAAATGAATGTTTTTTTTCATTTTTCTCCAGAGGAGGAAGGTTTAATACGTGTTTCTTTGAATATAATTTTCTTTGCATTTGGTGAAGATATTTATCTTTTCCTTCAGTTTGATGAGAGACACATAGCCCAAATCAAAAGAATGATTTGCATCCTGTGTGCAAAGGAATCAGTACAAACTGATCTCAGCTAAATTTAAAACACTGCTTCTAATTCTTCAGGGAAGAAGAAAAAATATCTTACCAACATTCAATACTGTCACTGTAATTTAAATGTTGTTTACAATCTGCTATAGTGTATAATGAGATGAAATTAAGAAATGTGTAATTAATTCACCCCGTAGCTGTGCTGGAAAGTGAATGGCTTGCCTGTCTTCAGTAAAGTCCTACTTTAGGACTGTTCCACACATTATATTTTGTTATTAATTTTTACATGCCCATAAAATGTAAACATGATTAACACATGTATTTTACTGGCATACTGGGCAGAAAACACTTCAACCTCCTGTGAGGTTGAGCAGTTTCCCTTTTCCTTCCCCTTTTTTGACCCAAGAGGAATCCAGTCTTTTCCACTTCTGATTTTAAACCAATTGAATGTCCCTGTGAGATGTAGAATTGGGATAATGTTTCTTGAAACTATGGTGAATGATGTCCTGATGAACTCATGGCTCAAGGGACCTATGCTCCCTAAAAAGTGTGGTGTGATTCCTAGAGCTTCCTTAAACTTTTTATTTATTTATTCATTTATTAATCAAATTTATCACTGCCCATCTCCCAAAAGGGACTCTGGGCGGTTTACAATAAAAGTTAGATAAAAATATAAAAATATAAAACCCTATGATACAGATACAATAAATACAATAAAAAACCTCGACTGTTAAAAGTTCTTTATGATTTGCAGGCAGAACTGGGTCCTTCTAAGAAACTAACCATCCCCAGAAATAGCTACTCTCCCTCCCATCCCAGGCATAATTACAGAACCAGCTGTTTCCTAAAGTTCAGGAGAGAGGGAGCTAATCTCACTTCTGGGGGAAGGATATTCCAAAGGGCAGGTGCTATTGCAGAGAAAGCCCACCTCCTGGACCCCGCCAGATGGAATTCTCTTGCAGACGGGGTCCATAGCATGCCCTCTCTACACGACCGGGTGGGACGGGCTGATGTGGTGGGGAGGAGGTAACCTGGACCCATGCCATGCAGGGCTTTAAAGGTGATAACCAACACCTTGAATTGGACCCAGAAGCATACTGGCAACCAATGCAGCTTGTGGAGCAAAGGAGTGATGTGTGCTGATCTTGGGAAACCCAAGATTGCCCCTGCAGCTGCATTTTGCACCAGCTGTGTTGTTGTTTATTCGTTTAGTCGCTTCCGACTCTTCGTGACTACAGCACCAGCTGTAGCTTCCAGATACTCTTCAAGGGTAGTTCCATGTAGAGCGCATTGCAGTAGTCTATATGGGAGATAACCAGGGCATGTGTCCTAACAGCCAGGAACCACGCTGAGACAAGAATAGGTCTCTAGTGTTTTATTACTGTTACATGACAGAAAATCCTAACAAACTGAAGAAAAACCCAGACATATAAACCCCAAAGGCTAAGGCGGGCCCGATCTGTGTCTCTTTGAATGGCTACCTAATTCCTCAGTACTACGCATGCGCTTTACAGCCTAGATGGGAGCCCCCTTCTCGCCATCCTTACTCATGACAGCATGAGTGACCGTTCGAAGGGAATCTCGCTCCAGGAAGAGGCATAACTGGTGCACAACACCAAGTTGCACAAAGGCCCTCCTAGCCACGGCTGCCACCTGCTCTTTGAGCAGGAGCCATGAGTCCAGGAGGACCCCCAAGTTACACACAGGGTCTGTCTGGGCCAGTGAAACCCCATCCAGAATTAAAGATAACAATTTCCCAGAAATTGAGGAGCCATTAATCCACAACCACTCCATCTTCCCCGGGTTCAGCTGCAACCTGTTGTCCCCCATCCAGGCCCCCACAGCCCCCAGGCACTCAGAAAGGGTGGCCACCACATCACTTACTTCACCCGGGATGGAGATGTATAATTGGGTATCATCTGCATATTGATGATACCTCACCCCGTAGTGATCGATGATCTCACCCAGTGGCTTCATGTAGATGTTAAAAAGGAGCGGAGAGAGTACCGAACCCTGCAGCACCCCACAAAGGAGGGGCTGCAGGCTGGATCTCTTGCTCCCTATCAACACTGACTGGGACCAACCCTGGAGGAAGGAGGTGAACCAGTGCAGAACTACGCCACCCACCCCCAACTCCCTAAGTCGGTCCAGAAGGATACAATGGTCGATGGTATCGAAAGCCACTGAGAGGTCAAGAAGAGCAAGGATGGATGCACTGCCTCCATCTCGCTCCCGCCAGAGGTCATCCATAAGTGCAACCAATGCCATTTCCATCCCATAACCAGGTCTGAAACTTGACTGAAAGGGGTCTAGATAATCCGTTTCATCCAGAATCCTCTGGAGCTGCAAAGCCACCACTTTCTCAACCACCTTCCCCAAAAAGGGCAGGTGGGAGACTGGGCGAAAATTGTCCAGTATAGTAGGGTCCAGCGATGGTTTCTTGAGGAGGGGGCACACCAGTGGTTCCTTAAAGGCTGCTGGGAACAACCCCTCTCTCAAGGATGTGTTTACCATCCCCTGGACCCAGCCACATGTCACCTCCCGAGCTGCTTTCACCAACCAGGAGGGGCATGGGTCTAATTGGCATGTGGTAGCATTTATAGTCTGAAGGATCCTGTCCACTTCCTTGGATTCAACAGGATCGAACTGATCCCAGATAACCTGGTAAGTACGTTCCCTGGGTATCTCCTCCGACTCTGTCTCACGCTTGGAGTCTAACTCGGTCCGGATCCAACTGATTTTATCCTGCAGGTGCCACAAAAATTCTTCCGCATGGCCCTGTAGATGGAAATCTGACTCCCCTTTCCCTAAAAGGGATTGGGTAATCTTAAACAGGGCCGCCAGGCAGCAATCTGCAGATGCAATAACAGTGGAGAAGTACTGGCACTTCACCGCTCTTACAGCCACAAGGTAGGCCTTAATCGTGGCTTTAGCTTATGTTTGGTCAGGTTCGGCTTTTGTCTTCCACCAGTGGTGCTCTAGGCATCTCTTAACCCTCTTCAAAACCCTGAGCTCCTCCATAAACCACGGGGAGTGCCGGGTTTGAGTGGGCAAGAGAGGCCGCACAGGCGCGATCCTGTCCAAGGCTCTGGCTGCCTCCCTATTCCAGGCAGCAGCCAGGGCCTCCACTGGACCGTGCAGGAGAGACTCAGGCATAACCACCAGCTCCCTCTGAAACCCAGCCGGGTCCATCAGTTGCCAGGGGTGGACCCATCGAATGGGTCCTGCCTCCCTGCGGAGTGGGGCGGCACAAGAAAATCTCAAGGCCACCAGGGCATGATCCAACCATGACAAAGGGGAAAGCCGTAATTCTCCCCTCATATCGTCTTCCCACTGCTCCAACAAGAAAACTAGGTCCAGAGTGAGGCCACTGTCTCTAGTCAGGTCCTGAATAATCTGGAACAGGCCCATGGCTGCCATGGTAGCCATGAACTCCCGGGCTGCTTCCGAGGCCAGCCCCAAGGAAGGCAGATTGAAGTCCCCCAACACCATAAGCCTGGGGAACTCCACTGCCAAACCTGAGACGGCCTCCAGCAGCTCAGGCAGGGAGGTCACTATGCAGCAGGGAGGCTGGTACAGCAGCAGAACTCCCAACTGTTCTCGAGAACTCAGCTTGAAGAACAGGGTCTCACACCCGGCCACTTGTGGAGCAGGGCCCCTGACGGCCGCTAGGGATTCTCAGATGACAACAGCCACCCCTCCTCCCCTGCTGTGAGGTTGCGGCTACTGCCAGACTCGAAACCCAGCCGGGCATATCTCTGAAAGAGCAACGCCTTCTTCAACGCCCAGCCAGGTTTCAGTAATACACGCCAGGTCTGCCCCCTCTTCTGTGATCAAGTCACATATGAGGGGGGCCTTGTTGTTTATTGACCTGGTGTTACAGAGCAGCAGCCAAAAGTCAGGACAACCACGAGTCTGCTGTCCAGGGCCTGGGTTTGAGCACAGAGGGCCAGAACATGCCACAGGTAACAAGCACCAGGGCATCTTCCTCTATGATGACCCGCCCTCTGGCTCCCATCATATTGTCCCCTATCTGTCACCACCTCAATCACCTGCCCCACCCTACAACCCCCGGGATCTCGAGGTCCATTAGCCCCCACTCTTGGTCTCCTAAGATCGCTGGTTAAGGATAGGGACCCTTCCATTCGTTCACACAACCACACAAAATCACAGGGCAATGGTGGGCCCCCCTAGTGCACCAGCTCATGCTCTCAGCACTGGTTGAGCCCAACCACCGCCCACACTCACACACTGTGCCCCCACTCAGCTTCTCGCACTAGCCAGCAGGGGGGCTACCCAACCACTACTCCTCACCTCTTGCCTCTCACTCAAGAAGGTGAGTATTCTCGCACTACTCATCCAAACCTTGGCACCCTCTCACGTCTCTCACACCTGAAGGGGACCACCATTCACCATTTCGGGATCCCTAATAGCCTAATTATATCCTGGGACAGTTAGGAAGGGATGGTCAGTTAATTTGCTATAATCTCTATCTCGATTTTCTCAAGACTGCCCGGCTTGCTTTATCGTGCTGCAGTTCATCGGTGCCTCAAACTCCCAGTCTGCCAGATTCTCAGTTCTAGCCTCTTGTTCATTGTCCATTGTCTTGTGTCCTAACACCCCTGGCCAGCTGGTTGATCTACCGCTGCCAGATTCTTCCGGCCAACAGAGTCCACCGCACCACCTGGTTCTGCCACCCTGCCAAGGCCAGGCTAGCTTCCCAGGTTTGCTGCTTGCCAGCTGCCAGGCTGCCTGCTGCTCACTGCCAGTCGCCCGGTTGCCCACCGCTCGATGCCAGCCGCCCGGTTGCCTGCCGCACACTGCCAGCTGCCTGGTTGCCAGTCACCCAAATGCCTCGCTGCCAGCTGTCCGGCAGCTTGCTGCTTCACCCACTTCAACCAGGGGCTCCAGTGGAGGCAAGGACAGGAGGGGAGGGAGGAGCGACTCCCGCTCTGGCTCCAATAAGAGGCTGTTGCAACAGAGCCCACCGCTTCCTACCACTCTGTCCAGGGGGCGGGATTTCGCCAACTCCCAATTTGGGCTTGGATTGTTGTCTTCAACCCCCATAAAAACCTCAAACCGCAAACGGAGGCTGCGGCTGCAGTTCGGGCAATCTCAAACTCACCCCCCCCCCCCAGAGTCTGCCTGCGGTCGCCATCTTGGTTAAACTTTTAACAAGATACTGTTAAAGAAACTGGGTCTTACTTACACAGGAAGCAGAAACTTCCACTAGGCTCCTCTTGTATTTAAGAGGATGACAAGTAAGAGGAAATGGTGTGATTTGTGTAAGCTTATTCAATATTATGGGGAAAAAATGCTTAGCTACAGTACCTGAATTAGATTAGTATGCAAAACTGTCCTACACTTGGAGGAGGCGCTGTAAGTAGCTCTGACAGAGCAGATTGGGTATCTGATTGGGAGTGTTTGGGCATGGGGGGGAAGCTTCTGGGGCTACCTGCTTGGTGAATAAATCAGCTAGATGGCAGACAACAGAATCACAAAAACAACAAGAAAGGCTAGCACAACTGAAAGCAGCTGACACTACCACAGGAGAAGCTGGACTGTTTCCTCTCAGAATCATATTAAAAGCTTACTTAAAGAAAAATTCCTAGAGGCTTGGTATGCCAGAAAGCTCCCGGTTCAACTTGGAATAGATAAGAAACAAGCTATTTTTTTCTAAACAGAAACAGAGATTTTTGGAAAATTATGGTAGACAAATTGGCCAGAATGTGGAAATTTTTATTGTCTACTGAAATGTTTGAAACTTTTTTGGGAGGGTGAGAAGAACAGAACTACTGGTATTGTTGGGCACAACTATTGGATGAAATTTGTCCCTGCAGTCCAGAAGCCACCTGTAACACCGTCTTGAGACCTTTCCTTGTAATTCAGCCAAGAAGCAAACATAACCCTATTAAGAGTACTCAAAGAAATACAAGAAACCAATTGTTCAGAGCTCTGATGAAACTCATGATGCGTTTTACACCAAACATTGAAAGAATTTTTAAGCATGCACATCTTAGTATTAAAAATGAAAAAAGATCTTAAAGCTATAGCCGTTTTCTTTTTGTGAATTAATTGGCCACTGGCATTTGTATTTTTTTTCCTTATAAATATTGCTCAAGATAGAGTAATAAGCCAATTAGAAACATTAGGGTGATTATTGCAAGACTATAATTTGAAACCATCAAAGCAAATAGATGATTTGGTACCCAAACACTACTACCATGCCGTTACAGTCAGAATAATCAGCCTTTGTTTTATTTAATATGTAAATAATAGAACTATATCTTTGTTTTTACCTGTCTCCCTATTGAATGCTTTGATTGAATTCCACACAAACCTCCCCACCTTTACTCCAGGACTAGGCATTTCTATCTCCCAGATGAGAAGTAGGGAGGAAGAATTCCTGTGTCCCTACAAGGCTGTGATAGATTGTTCTTCTTTTTTATTTTGGACAGAGAAAGAGAGATGGCAGCAATATTTTCTGACTATAAGCATTTGTGTATGTAGACTTGTGTGTGCATGTGTATCAAACCAAATGTCAGGTTGAGAAACTGTTATGTTACAGAGAGAAAGTTTGGAAATTATGAGCGTATCCCTTTAAAAGCTGAATCTCTGACCATGCCTGCATCCACCATTTATTCTGGTGTGTATGTAAGTCTTGTGTATGTATTGTGCATTGTGAGTGCATATTAGAAGAAAGAAAGAGGTTTCTGGACTTCCAGGGAAGATGGCAGACTGAAGACAGCTCCATGAAAAAGCGGAGCCAATATTTGCAGATTTTTTTAAAGGAGCTGTTTAGTAGATTAGCTCTTTCCATCCTCTCTGGATAAAAGAGAGAGACACAAGATTGGCCAAGCTGTTTCTCCTTATGCTCCTTTTCCTCACGAAGAGACCAGAAGACAGCCATCTCAGGTGAGGAAGGAAATCAGGAGATGGGGGAATTCCCCATAATTGCTCTAGCCACAGACGCAGCCTTTCAAAGGACACACTAAGTTTGTGCAATTCACTTGCTAACTACCTTCAGAAATTGCTCATTAATTGTTTCAAAGACATTAGACACTTCCAAAGGGACAAGACTGGAAATACCAGGCGAGTGATTGCCTTCAATCCTTACTATAAGAAATATTCATTTTTATCACTTTTAAGAATCTAAAATAAACTGCAAAAAGCAAGACAAAGTTTTGGCTACAGAAAGTTTTTAAAACACTAAGGGATCAGAAATGTTGAATATTGAATTTTGAATATTAACTTTAAAATTATTTTTAAAGAATAAATGCATGTTCATGGGAAATAAATTATTAAGAGATATCTTTGAGGAACTCCACTGAGGACTGTGTCAAGACTTCGAACCAATTATGGCAGCTATGTTATGTGTATTTGGGAACAGTCTGTCTCCAGAACAAGATGTTATAGAACAGGATATACAACAAATTCCACTTGAGAAGAACATGACTGAAACTTTGGATGATAACCTGTCATCAGATGCAAAGATAAAACTGTATGAGGTTCTAAAAATTAAGAAGGAAATAAAAAAGACCCAAAGAGCAATGGGAATAATAAAAAATATGGAAGAAATTTGTAATAAGGATCAACAACTATTACAAAGAAAGACTGTTCTATGTTAAAAAGGGGAATACGAAGTTGGCTTATTTGACCAGGGTTAAAATGGGACATGTTGTTCTGGGTGGTTCTTTTTGGATTTGCTGATATCTTGACTGGAAATATGTGGAATACTGGACTTGCTTATTTGGTGTTTATTTATTTATTTATTTATTTACTTTATAGCTATTTTCTGTATTCCAATTGTTTAGTATCTAAATGCTTTGTGTCTAAAGTGTGATATTTTTTTTTTAAAGGAGAAACTAGCTCTTTTTGTTAGGTTAAATTCTAGTCTTTTTTATATTAGATTGCTGGGATTACTTTATATTTGTGAATAGTTTAAAGTTCAGATGTTTATTTGATGGGATATGTTGCTATTTGGGGTGGTTTTCTCTGGAATGGCTGGCATTTGGAATGCGAGAAATGGTCTTTTTTGTTAGGTTAAATTTTAGGTTTGGTTTCTTTATACTAGGATATCGGGACCCTTTTATAGCTTTTAAACGGGTTTTGTTTACAGCTAAAAGTTGAAACATAGAAAGTTGAGTTTTATATTTGTTAATTACTAATTTTATACTTGAACTTTTTGCTGATAATTGGATAAGACGTTTTGTTGTTTATTCGTTTAGTCGCTTCCGACTCTTCGTGACTTCGTGAGCCCACGCCAGAGCTTCCTGTCAGTCGTCAACACCCCCAGCTCCCCCAGGGACGAGTCTGTAACCTCTAGAATATCATCCATCCACCTTGCCCTTGGTCGGCCCCTCTTCCTTTTGCCTTCCACTCTCCCTAGCATCAGCATCTTCTCCAGGGTGTCCTGTCTTCTCATTATGTGGCCAAAGTATTTCAGTTTTGCCTTTAATACCATTCCCTCAAGTGAGCAGTCTGGCTTTATTTCCTGGAGGATGGACTGGTTTGATCTTCTTGCAGTCCAAGGCACTCAGAATTTTCCTCCAACACCACAGTTCAAAAGCATCTATCTTCCTTCTCTCAGCCTTCCTTATGGTCCAGCTCTCGCAGCCATATGTTACTATGGGGAACACCATTGCTTTAACTATGTGGACCTTTGTTGTCAGTGTGAGGTCTCTGCTCTTAACTATTTTATCAAGATTTGTCATTGCTCTTCTCCCAAGGATTAAGCGTCTTCTGATTTCCTGACTGCAGTCAGCATCTGCAGTAATCTTCGCACCTAGAAATACCAAGTCATTCACTGCTTCTACATTTTCTCCCTCTATTTGCCAGTTATCAATCAAGCTGGTTGCCATAATCTTCGTTTTTTTGAGGTTTAGCTGCAAGCCACCTTTTGCACTTTCTTCTTTCACCTTCATCATAAGGCTCCTCAGTTCCTCTTCGCTTTCAGCCATCAAAGTGGTATCATCTGCATATCTGAGATTGTTAATGTTTCTTCCAGAGATTTTAACTCCAGCCTTGGATTCCTCAAGCCCAGCATGTCGCATGATGTGTTCTGCGTACAAGTTGAATAGGTAGGGTGAGAGTATACAGCCCTGCCGTACTCCTTTCCCAATCTTAAACCAGTCCATTGTTCTGTGGTCTGTTCTTACTGTTGCTACTTGGTCGTTATACAGATTCTTCAGGAGGCATGCAAGATGACTTGGTATCCCCATACCACTAAGAACTTGCCACAATTTGTTATGGTCCACACAGTCAAAGGCTTTAGAATAGTCAATAAAACAGAAATAGGTGTTTTTCTGAAACTCCCTGGCTTTTTCCATTATCCAGTGGATATTGGCAATTTGGTCCCTAGTTCTTCTGCCTTTTCTAAACCCAGCTTGTACATCTGGCAATTCTCGCTCCATGAATTGCTGAAGTCTACCCTGCAGGATCTTGAGCATTACCTTACTGGCATGTGAAATGAGTGCTACTGTTCGATAGCTTGAACATTCTTTAGTGTTTCCCTTTTTTGGTATAGGGATATAAGTTGATTTTTTCCAATCTGATGGCCATTCTTGTGTTTTCCAAATTTCCTGGCATATAACATGCATTACCTTGACAGCATCATCTTGCAAGATTTTGAACAGTTCAGCTGGGATGCCGTCATCTCCTACTGCCTTGTTATTAGAAATGCTTCTTAAGGCCCATTCAACCTCACTCTTCAGGATGTCTGGCTCTAGCTCACTGACCACACCGTCAAAGCTATCCCCGATATTGTTATCCTTCCTATACAGGTCTTCCATATATTCTTGCCACCTTTTCTTGATCTCTTCTTCTTCTGTTAGGTCCTTGCCATCTTTGTTTTTGATCATGCCCATTTTTGCCTGGAATTTACCTCCAATGTTTCTAATTTTCTGGAAGAGGTCTCTTGTCCTTCCTATTCTATTGTCTTCTTCCACTTCCACACATTGCTTGTTTAAAAATAATTCCTTATCTCCTCTGGCTAACCTCTGGAATTTTGCATTTAATTAAGCATATCTCCCCCTATCACTGTTGCCTTTTCCTTTCCTTCTTTCTTTGGCTACTTCTAGTGTCTCAACAGACAGCCATTTTGCCTTCTTGGTTTTCTCTTTCTTTGGGATGTATTTTGTTGCCGCCTCCTGAACAATGTTGCAAACTTCTGTCCAGAGTTCTTCTGGGACCCTATCTACTAAGTCCAGTCCCTTAAATCTATTCTTCACCTCCACTGCATATTCCTTAGGAATATTAGTGAGCTCATATCTAGCTGATCTGTGGGTCTTCCCTAATCTCTTTAGTCTGATCCTAAATTGTGCAAGAAGAAGTTTGGGATCTGAACTACAGTCAGCTCCAGGTCTTGTTTTTACCCACTGTATAGATGTCCGCCACCTTTGGCTGCAAAGGATGTAGTCAATCTGGTTTCCGTGTTGTCCATCTGGGGAAGTCCATGTATAAAGCTGTCTCTTAGGTTGCAGGAAGAGAGTGTTTGTTATGCACACTGAGTTGTCTTGGCAAAATTCTATCAGCCTATTTTCTGCTTCGTTTTGTTCACCCAGGCCATGCTTACTTGTAATTCCAGGTGTCATTTGACTGCCCACCTTAGCATTCCAATCTCCCATGATGAAAATAACATCTCTTTTAGGCATGTTGTCCAGTAGATGCTGCAGATCCTCATAGAACTGCTCTACTTCAGCTTCTTCATCATCTGTGGTTGGGGCGTATATTTGGATCACTGTGATGCTAGATGGCTTGCCCTGAATTCGAATTGAGATCATTCTATCATTTTTTGGATTGTATCCGAGCACTGCTTTAGCCACTTTACTATTAATTATGAAGGCTACTCCATTTCTTCTGTGGTCGTCTTGTCCACAGTAGTAGATCTGGTGGTCATTTGATGTGAAGTGGCCCATTCCAGTCCATTTCAGTTCACTGATGCCCAGAATGTCTATCTTTAATCTTGACATCTCACCAATAACCACATCCAATTTGCCCTGGCTCATAGATCTTACATTCCAGGTTCCAATGGTGTGTTGATCCTTAGAACATCAGATTCACCGTTCACCATGAGCACCGTCGGCTGCTAGCCGTCCTTTTGGCTAGCTGTGTCATCATGTCTGGGGCTAGTTGAACTCATCCTCTGTTCCTCCTCAGTAGCATTTTGACCATCTTCCGACCTGGGGGTCTCATCTTCCGATGGTATACCGACATATCTCTGGTTGTACTGATCCATTTAGTGTTCACGGCAAGAATACTGGGGTGGGTTGCCATTACCTTCCCCAGGGATCATATTTAGTCTGACCTCTCTGTCATGACCTTCCCGTCTTGGGTGGCCCTTCACGGTTTAGCTCATGGCATCATTGAGGTGCTCAAGCTCCAGCACCACGACAAGGTAACGATCCTTTGCTGAAGGGATACGGCGTTGTTTTATTTATTACTATGAGGTGGGTTGTGGAATGAAGAGTTTTATATTTGTTAATCAAGAGGTGAAGCGATTATTATTTTTAATACTTGTCATGATGAGGTTTCTGTTGTTTATTGCTGCCATTTATTCTTCATTGTTTGAAGTGTATGAGAGGTTTTTTTTTCCCCCCTATTTGCCTTAGTCTCACCCAGGCTCAAAGCCCCCCTCCTTCAGCCTGACTCTTGCCTGCTTGTTTCGTTGACTGAAGGTCAGAAGGAGGGGGAATACAATATGGTCTCACAAAAAAAAAAAAAAAAAAAAACCCTTTCTCCCCCCCACCCTTTTCAGGATTTTTGCAATACTTTCACACACATTAAATACAATCCTTTGAATTTGCACCAAGATTTCACAGTCTCTCTCTACATGTGCAGAGTACAAACCACGTAAGATTGAGATTGCCTTATCCTTGCATTTTTGAGACTGAAGAATTGATTTGTGTTGAATTAAGACTTTGTTTCCAGTGGCTATAGTTCTTTTCAGGCCACATTTAAAAAAAAAAAAAAAACTACCAGAACTTCCCTTCTCCACTGCCAACTCCTCCGATGCAGCAGCATCAGCTTGTTAGCCCTGTACCAGATGAGCAGACCAGAAGGGAAAGGAAGTGGCTAAGGAAGCTGCAGTGTTGCCCACTGAATATTCTGATAGAGGTGAGCCTTACGTCACATTACAGATTGAAGGAAAAGACTGCAGGTGTTTGCTTCTTTGTTGGCTGTGCACCTTAGGAAAGCTGGTTTTGAATTGCAGGGGTTAGAAAGGATAATTGAAATGGGAGGAAAACATTTGATGTTGAGGACATCTGTGCATTAACAACCACTACTGATACATTGTTTTCAAAGCATGCCTTTCTTTTACCTGACAAATTTGTAAACAGAGTCATTATCCACTGTACCCCAGCTGGCCTAAACTTTTCCTTACCATCAGGCTTATCTGTTAGCTTCTCTGTTTACATTGTCAGTAGAGCCTTTTCAATTACCTCCTCAGCTTGCAGATGTTCCTGAGTCACTCTGGGGATGGTCCTAGACTGATGCTATATTTTTAAAACCTGCTGAAGCCTACTACCGAGACCCAAGGATTTGACTCTTTAGTTTCACAGAATGGGGTCATAAAGCTTTACCAGCCCAGCTACAGTTTTGTTTGCCTAAAGTCACTTACCTGGACTATATTGCATACCTGGGCACAAGAGAACTTTTCCCTGCCAGAATGGATGCTATTCTTCAATTGCTACTGCCTTCTATCAAGCACCAGGTGAGAGCCTTACTTGGAACTCTAGGTTTCTGAAAGCCTTGGATACCAGGGTTTGGCAAGCTGACTAAACTTTTTGTGACTCTGACTACTAAAGAGTGACTGGTAGCCCCCTGTTCTGTGCAGCTGGACCCTGTTGCTTGTGGCGCAGTAGGGTGCCTGAGAGCTTTGGCTGCTATTCTCCTTCCTGTTCAGATATCAAAAGACTCGGTTATGGGTTTTCCATTAACTGTTTTTGTTCCTCATGAGGTTGCTGCCATTCTCCTCCAGTGTCAGACTCAAGCCTTTGCATATCAGTATTTGGCCACTTATGAAGCAGAGCTTCTAGTTACTTCAAACGTGATTTCGAAGCAGCGTACAACGTTGAATCCTGCCACTCTGCTTCCTGAGATTACAGATAAAGGCTCTGTACCCAAGCTATTGTAGACTGGCTTGCTCCTGGAACCTATGTGGTAACTTCCAGGAGCTTCTTCTAGGCCAAGGACTCACAAAGGGGAGCATCCCTGCCATCTCAGCGCATCCATAGTTGGGGGCGGTGAACTAACTGCCAAACAGTTTCTCTCCTTACAGAAGCAGCACAGAGATCTCTGGAAGGTGGTTGGGGCTACAATTCCTCTGAGTGACCCTCCATTCATTCCAGCCAGGAGAATTTATGATGCTTAAAAGTTCCATTGCAAGAGTCTCGATCTAACCTGGGAGGGTCCATTTCAGATTTTGCTGACTACCCAAAGCCACTGTCCTTGTGGAAGGAAAGGGTTCCTGGATTCCTTACAGGCAGAGAATGGACTGTTCCTGACTCTGTCATATTCTTGGAAACTTGCTTGATGAACTTTTAAAAAAATCTTTGTGGACTTATTACTTTTAAGCAACCATGATTTCTGTTGGACTTTTGCTTCTTTTGCAATCTTTTTATGCTGCAAATAGGGGTGGGATAGACTGGCAGAGCAAAACTCTTGTTCAGCCCAAGCTGCATGAAATCAAAAATGCTGGCCTGTAAAATAAAATCGTTGGATTTCCTCCTTGCAGACTCCATGGAGATAAGGGATATCCTCTTTTTCCTGTGCTCTAAGTGCTGATTGGTGGGTAAATCACATTACTGCATTTGATTTAACTGTTGTTCAGGAACACTCCAATGCCCCAATCTGTTTTCAAAGGACATTAATAGCTCGAATACAGAAATGATGTTCCTGCCATACTTGTATTAATCCAGCTAATTATGAAGCACCTTGGAATGTTAAAATGCAAACCTGCACAGGGCAAATAGCCAAACGACACTTAAATATTAAAGAATGTTGCTTGGACCTTGACATATAACACTGAAGGCACCAGATCACCTGATGGTTTGTGGTAGACTTGCAGCATTCATGGTTTTAAGAATCTACTGAAGTCCTGGCAAGGAATTTGTACTATTTCTTGGCTATGGTCAAGAGGGATTCATCTTGTCTTACCACAAGATATTAAATAGTCATTTAGACATAACTATAGAACATGGAGGGCAATTGCTCCTGCATTGCAATTACAGAATAAACTATGAACTATAAAGACATTCATAATTTGGCTGTATTTATTATAAATCTGTCTGTAATTTTTGAAGCCTTTATTAATGACACCTGACAGAGCCATAAGCTGCTTCAGGATGAAATCCTTCCTCTGAAACGTAGTATTACAAAATAGTCTGGCCTTAGATTAGTTATTAGTAGAGCATTGGGAGTCTGTATGTACATTAATCAAAGCTGTCTGCATGTTTCATGAAGGCTTAATTACACAACAACAGAAGTTAGCTAGAATAGTTCCTAACTAGAGGGAGGGAACATTTTCAAGAAACATTTTCAAGAAACATCCAAGTACAACAAGGAAAACCAATATAGTAATACTTGGCATTATTATTACTACATTGGTTCTTCTTCTTGTACCTGGATGTTGTCTTATGCAATGCATTCCTTCTTTATGTTTGCCTGCCACCCAATGCTGCAATTACTCTTTAAAATCTGTTCCACAACACGCTGCAACCATAGACTCTATGCAGTTTCAAATACTAACTGCTCACTTGCTCACTAAGTATAAAAATGGTTTAGCAAACTATTAATAGTTTGAGAAACAAATGGGGGAATTGTTACCTGGAATTTTAGGCTTCATTATTAGCCTTTTAATAAAGATGTTAGCATGGCATCCATGCCTCCTTTTGAAGTTCAGGAAACCATGTTTTCCTTATAGCCAAAACCATTTCTTTCTTTTATGTGCACAAACTAGTCTTTTCAGCAACTAAACAATAGAGAGTGTATTCTGAAAGTCCTTGAATACACTCACAAGTTTTAAGAAAGATACAAACCTGGCTGGGAAAGGGAATGATGTAACCCATAAATTTGCCACTTGTGGAATGTTATCTGGAATCCCTCCTTTCTATTGTTCAATTCCCACATGTAATGTCTTTTATTGTTTGATTAGTTGCTTTCTGGCATATCACATATAGTGAATGTATGTATCATTTGTTTCTGTGCCCTATATAAAGACTTGAACCCCCCCCCCCCACTTAATAAATGCTTTTTGCTTTGGCTAAATTACTTGGTGATTCAAATGTTTGGGTGGATGAAAAAGCCACCTTTCCAAAGGTTAAATTGTTTTTTTTTCTCTCAGATTCAGGGATAGATTCCTTCAGCTCCACACCACTCAGGGTGCCTGAGTTTCTAGGCAACACTTTAAGTATTATAGTGGTGGTAGATCTCAGGATCCTGACTGATACTGTAATCCACAGTCTTGTTGGCTTTCAGTAATTTTACCCACTCTGGCACAGGGTAGAGATCCCACACTGGTGCCTATACTATGAGATTGGAAGAAGGCCCAAGTACTTCTTTTGCAACCCACATCAGAGGAAAAGTTTCCCATGTTTGAGTTAAAGGTAAAGAGATCTCCTCATGGCTCCAACAGTGAAGAGGGAAATGGACAGCCTTGAGCAAGCAATTCTGGTGTTAGATCCAAGGAAACTAAACTCCGTCCTGAAGGAAGCAATCCTGTACCGACTTATGTCAATACACAGGAACAAGGTAACAGATATTTCCCCAAAATTATTAGAAAAACAAGATGTATAAAGATGCAAAAAATTTAAATAGGAGAAAGCTGTCAACTGGCAGTTAGCAACTGATTAGATATCAGCACAGTCTCTCATGGAATTCCCTGGAGGTCATTTCATAAATATAAAGTATGTTTGTTATGATCTTAATGTTAGATTAATTCAGCAAAATATTCTATTAGTTTGTGAACATTTAGAAAATATTGCATTACTTGTCATGAGCCAGCATGGTTTTATCAAGAACCAGACATGTCATACTAATTTGTCCTTCAGTTTTGAAAGAGTAATCACTTTAGTTAATCATGGGAATGTAATGTATGTTTTTGAGTTCAGCAAAGCTTTTGAAGCATAGGACAGAAAAAAGATGATGGCCAACCAGAGCCTGTGCATGGACAGTGGTGTTATCAGAATAGGAATGAATAATTGCTACACATAAGTATTAGGGCAAAATTTAATTTGTAGATATAGTTTGAAGATGATGCAATTGAAACAAGTCAAATAAACTTTCCAAATTAAATAAAAAAGTAAAATCAAATTGTCAAATTGAATCATATGCCTCCCAATTCTTTCAGCTAATCAGATACTCCTGACTCTTAATTTGGCTTTTTCTGAATAAATTTTAAAATCCAAATCAAATTGACTAAATTTCATAATTGGATTTGAACCTCTAAATCAAATTGATGGTTGAAATGCATTTTTCCTTGGCCTTTCTAACATCTTTTGGGAAACTAACTGGTAATCTTGGAAAGATCTTCCAGAAATTGAGAAAGAAAAATGTTCTGCTCTTGATTTAATCTTAATTAGACAAAAGATTGTATTAGTATATTATATCACTGAAAAATTTGGGTAAAAGATGAATATTGTACCTTGGAAAGCTTATTTTGGTAAGTTCTGCCAAATGCTAGATGGGATTCAGTGGCTTGATATATGACCAGGGATAATTCTAAATGGATGGGAGGGAGGTATGTAAGAACTACCACAGAAGCCTGCTCAGTGGAATTCTTTCTCCCCCCACCCACCGGACCATTAGCACCAACTGACCTGTGGGAAGGATCTCTGAAGAAAGAGGGAGGAGGGAAGGTGACCACAGAGGCCTGCTCAGCTGGACTCTTCTCTCCCCTTCCACAGGGCCATTACCTCCAACTAACCTGTGGAAGGTTCCCAGAAATGTTGTCTTTGTTTGTTTTTAAGTAATAATTACTGTATTTTATTTACATCACATTTCACTAGCGGCCTTAGGTTTCCTGGATCTTCAATAGGATCTGGCTAGATTAAAAATATTACTTTTCTTAGTCAGCTGTCTTTCTTATATCCCTTCTTGTTAAGGCAGCTTAACCAATTAGGTGGCTTTTTCCTATTATGTACATCTTGGTCAAATAGTATGGACAGAAATGGTGAATTTGATAGTTCTTGAAATGAAATATCCCTTCTCCTTTGGAATTGCAAATGGTGGCACTTATAGAACATTCAGTTATGATTTGACTTGCTGAAAAATATTCCTTCTATCTTTTAATTTACTAACCATTATTATTATTACAACCAGGGACATCAGCAGTGAGAGTCCCTGGCTTTAAAATGGTGGGCATGACCAAGAAATCAAATTTCTACCTCTTTTTATGTTCATGCCTGCCATTTTGTAGCCAGCAACTATCACTGTGGATTCTCCTGATTACAATAGACAATTAAATACTGCTCACAAAGTGACATCTTTTTGTCATTTTAGACTTTCAGATTAGTTTTTTTTAATTATAATTTATAGATCATTAGCTAACTAATTCTACATAATATGAGGCATGACAATTTAAGTCTCATTAATGCCAGTTAATTTTATGTTATTTAAAAGGTGATAATTCTGTTTTATGTAATTTTGGTACAGGGATTAAGAGAACTATAACTTTAATTATGTTAATGTAAACAATTTAAATAATCACAAGAAATGTTCAGTTAATGACATCCTTTCCCACTGAATGACAGGAGTATATCAGTACTACAATTATTATCTTCTAACACTGACTGGCAAATGGGAAATTACAGAGTTATACTAGCCTTTAAAAAAAATAATATATGGATTATGTAATACTGATCTGAAAAAAATAATCACATAACATAATAATGCTGATATATTTAGCACTCTGAAATATTTACTAACCACATACATTTCCTTACTAAAAGATCACAGGAGACACATAAAGTAAAATACACTGGTCATAAATTGATATGGATATAATTTATTGTCTTTATTCATCTCTGTAGACTAGCAAATGCTAATGATAAAAGACATTCAGCTACATGGCTGCACTTTTTCTTTTTTGATAAGCAGACAATATTTCAAACAAAATCCCTATTTTAAAACAATATGTCAGTGTGGGGAAAAATGAAATGAAGACTAATAACTTGAGAAATGTCCATCCATAATGATGTTGTCAAATATCATTTTATGATCATTTACTTGTTCCGCAGAAAGTACCATAGAATATTTAGTTATTTTAGCCTTTAAAATGCAATTGGAAGCATGGAGAGAGCAAACTGACTTGGGAGGAGAAAAACCTGATACTGGAAATGTCTTCCTAAATAAGCCTCTAAATGTTTCTTTCTACCATTTGCTGTTGAAAGTCCAATGCTGAAGAAGGGCAAAGGAAGTGTAGTGGGTTTATCCAAAGCTCTCCTAGATTCCAGTCTTGCTCTCCAGCATTGAGCAGCCATAAAAGATTGCCCTGACTGAGAGTGATTGGGAACATTTTAGTCCTTTCAAAGATTTAGCAGCACAACCCTATATATGGTAACTTAGAAGTATGTTTCATTAATTCTGGCTAGACTTATTTCAAGATAATGTGTACTTAGACATGGAGTAAAAAATATGTTTAAGATGTAAACATATGAACCTTTCAGACAAGCATTAGTTTGGAAAAGAACCATTCAGGTTTAAGTAGATCTAAGCAGAATTAAATTGGATACATATTTCATTATGACAATGTCTGAACCTAGCAGAGTGGAAACTATTTATTTGTTAGATTTATATTGGTGGAATTGTACAATTGTAGAATATTATCTGGAGTATTATATAAATTTAAGAGCTGTAACATTGACTTTGCTTTATATATAGTATGAAACAAATTGAACAGGTATAGATAATGTGAGGCAATCACAATGAAGCAAGTAAATCTATGTTAAATGCTATATAATTAGCTATTATATGCATATAAAAACTCCCAGGTTCACTTTCCAACATTTTCAGTTAAAAAAAGGTGTTAAGTAAAAATGCTGAAGAAAACTTGTGCTTGAAACCCTTCAGAGATGCTGCTTAACAGAACAGACTTTTCCTGAATATCTATGCCAATCAGGTAATTCAAATGACTTTGCTCATATACTGTAAGCAACCAAGAGACAGAACAAGACCAGGTATCAGCAGCCAATCATAGAGTTTTTCCCTGTGGCTATTGAGCACTTGGAACTTGGCTCCATAGCTCTAAAAGAGATCACCATTCAGACCTCATCAACAGGTTCCACAATAGGAGTTGTCCAAAGTATTATTTGCCAGTTGGTGGACTTTCCATGCCACACTCTCAAGTTATCTGGGCATCTTTTGCAAATCCATCTTGGGTTCAGCTAACATTAACAGGAAATTCTGCTTTTACTGTTGTGGACTAATTGTGAACTAAATTATCACTTGTGTGGAAGCCACATGTGCTTAGGAGGCAGCTGGAAGGATATTTATTTACCCAGGTCTTTTAATATTCTATTGCTTCAGTTCTGGGTTTATCTGTTATGCTTTTAATGTTAGTGGAAAGTTATAAATCTATATATCTGTCTGTCACCCAAACCCACTAAGGGCAGAATACAGTATATTCTCTCTTAAATTAACTCAGTCAGTAAAGGTAGGTAGAGGAAGTTTTTATGGTCCTAGACCAGCATGTGTACAAGTGTGCATATTTACGCAAAGTTCTCCAAAAGAGTTAAAAGGGAAGAAATAAAGAGGGGGAGAGGGAGAAGACAACGTTTTGAAGGTATCAAAGAAATGTTGTTTTATTAGATAATATCTGCTGACTTGTTCTTTTGCAGCAAGGCAAAATTTGGCTACATTTTGGGTTATAGTGATCTTATGATCTGCCAGGAAGTAGGTGATGTACCAGTGATTTCTCCCTTGGAGTTGCTTTACAAAAGGCCAGATTAATACATCATACAATCTGAATAGGAATTACAATTCAACAGAACATGCTGCACATTCTCTATGGCATGGGAGTAACAGGGGCAAAGTTGTTCATGGAAAGGATTTATTTATTTATTTATCATCATTTACTGCTAAAGGGAGTACACTGAATCTAGCCAGGCAACTGTGATGTCTATGATTTATTTTTATTAAGGATTGGCAGTAATCAGCTGGACTCATGATGAAAGACAGTTTCCAAGATTTATGTTGTCTGCAGACTAAGCTAATAACTTGTTGCCATCCTGTGTCAAGGATCTTCTCCTTCAGTGATCCTTTTGTTTGGTTGTATCCCATCCTTTGTATTGCCTCATTAGAGAAGCCATAGGCTGCTAGTTTTTCTCTGACGGTTAACTTCCAGGTAGATAGGAAGTTATCCCTCTTAACCAGGAATGTGAGGCCCATTTGTTGTTTTAGGCAGTAGTTAAAGATAACAATCCATATTGTGGCCTCTATCTTTATAATTCCTAGTTCTAACCTTAGTTTCATTTGACATGCATCCAGAGACTTGCAGGATTGTTCTTAAAAATTTGGACTGTGTTTTCTTTGCTGCAGTTATGTTAGTGTAAGGCTCCAGTTGAATCCCATATTGTACTGTAGTTAAGCCACAACTTTTACCTCAAATAGTTTTAGGGCACCTGGAATTAGTGTCCACCTTTAGAGGAATAAAATGACAGTATGGCTATAGCATTCCTCTGGGTCACCTGTGAAATGTGGGCTAGGTGTGGGTCTCTACTTCCTGATAAATGAAAACTAACTCCAAAGTAATTAAAGCATTTCACTTGTTCTATGTTATTGCTGTTAGTACACCAATTATGAATTTTAGGTCTTTTGTTAAAAGTCAGAATTTGTGTTTTTTGATAATTTATCATCAATATTTCTTTTCCACAACACTGAGAAAGGAATCTAAGGGCCCTTCACATCCACATCACAGACAATGACAGAATAACCATTTTATCACCATGCAGGAGAACTGAAATGTATCTATCAGCTAGTTTTGGAGGACAAAAGTTGCCTTTATTGATGCATTCTATAACTTCATTTATGTAAAAGAAAGTAACGGAACAAGAATACATCCTTGCTTTACTCATAATGCTGTAATGAATGAATTAGTTATATGCCCTTGGGGACCATATCTAACCCTCAGGTTGGTACTGCTATAACATTTATATATTAATAAAATTAATTCTTTGTCTATGTTGGTAGACAACACTTCTTCCACAATAGTTTTCTTGATATGGAATCAAAAACAGATTTAAGATCTACAAAAGCTGCATGAAGACAGCCTTTGGATATATAGGTGTATTTCTCTACTAAGTGCTATATTACTACTTGGTCTATAGTAGATCTGGCCTAAATCCAGCCTGTTCTTCAGCTAAGATATTGTTATGCTCAATTCAATCAGAGAGCTTCTCAAATAGATGTTTAATATAGATTTTGCAGATTATATTCAAAAGCCTGGATGATAATCGGATGGATTTTTCTTTTGTCCTTTTTTATAGATTGGAACAATGATGGCTGTGCCCCAGTCTTTTAAGATAGCTGTGCCCCAGTCTTCTGGGATATGTCTCAATAAATGTGAACAATTCTGTGAAGATTGGGGCCCATCAGTAAATGGTATTTTTTAAAACCTCAGTGGCAATAAGGTCATTAGCAGGGGCTTTATTGAGCTTAAATTGCTCAATTAGATGTCTTATTTCTCAAATAGATACAGATGGCCCCGTTACTTCATTTCAATATAATTTTGAATGTAAAATATATGGCATAATTCCCGATACTGCTAGTATGTTCTAGAACCATTTGTAGGGATGGAGAATAAGCAGAATCATAATGAACAAAAAGTCCAGCTCACAAAAATATATAAGCAATGAAAATTTTAAATGAATAACTGCAGTATTTTCCCTCTTGTTTTAGCTAGTGAATACTTATCAAACAATTATACAGCAGATTATAAATGAGCATGTTAAAGAACATTTAGTAATTTTTAAAATATTTTAAATGCTTCTCAGTGAAAATATGTATTTCAAAAATATATAAAAGAACACCAAAATTACAGCCATTTCAATAAGATGTAAATGATGCAGAA
Source organism: Candoia aspera (assembly GCF_035149785.1). Classification (NCBI taxonomy): domain Eukaryota; kingdom Metazoa; phylum Chordata; class Lepidosauria; order Squamata; family Candoiidae; genus Candoia; species Candoia aspera. Next base: position 51,531,624 of record NC_086157.1, on the reverse strand, counting down.
GCAATATCTATGCTGCTGGCCACCCTCCTTGGATTTTTCTAGGAATTCTGTGCTGCTGAAATTGGGGAGAAGGAAGCTATATCAGCTTCAGGACTTAGAATAGTTTTAGAGGTGAACTAGAGGGCAGAATGTCTTTAGATTCAGAAGATATACAGCCAATCTATGCTTGATTTTACTTACTTCAACATGTTTCAATTTGCCATTTCCAACATAGTAGTATCAGTATTGAAAGGAACCAGCCTTGAAAGCTTTCACAAGGGACATAAATATATTTTGAGGTTAGATCTTATTCTCTGAAATCACAGATCTACCTCAAACTTCAGAGGGGAAAACTAAAGTAAATCATCCCTCCCCCCCACTTCTCAAGTATAGCCAGTAATCTGCCTGGGGGAGAGGTACTTTAATGTTTTGTACTGAGCACACATATTTATGAGATTAATGGACATTAATTGGAAAAAAGATTAGATCACAGAATCATAAAACTGGACCACAAAAATAATCTACTTCAACTTCTGTAATGTGCAAGAAAATGAAGACAATCTGAGGTGGCTCTCCAGCTTCTTGTTAAAAACTCAAGAAATGGAGAACCCACAATCCCCAAAAGTAGACACTTCCATTATTGTATGTATCTTACAGTCAGGAAGTTCTTCTCTATATTTATGCAAAATGTGGTAACTACAACTTGTAACCCTTCTTCTCCTAGTTTCTTTGGCAATGAAAAATGGTTTCACTTGGCCATGAAAACTGGTTCATTCTTTGGCAATGAAATACCTATCTTCCCCATGTCAGCCTTTAATGTGCCTGAATGCTGGTAACATGTCTCCCTCATTCAATCCTTATTTCTAATGCAACCAAGAATTATGTCACATAGTCAGCTTGCAGTAGCTGCATTTTGCAATCAGGAATAAAACAACTGGAAAAGAAAAGAAAAGAATGCAACTACAGAAATAATATTCTATATATAAGGGCTTCCAATAAATATGTAATTATCTGTTTACCTACTTATCTTGTCCTAACAGCCAGGAACCACGCTGAGACAAGGAATAGGTCTCTAGTGCTTTATTACTGCTACATTAGACAGAAAATCCTAACAAACTGAAGAAGCATGGGAAAAACCCAGACAGATAAACCCCAAAGGTTAAGGCGGGTCTGATCTGTGTCTCTTTGAATGGCTGCTTAACTCCTCAGTACTACGTATGCATTTTCCCCCTTGGATAGAGGCCCCCTCCTGCTCACCATCAGTACTCATGACATATCTACCTATCTAGATTACAAACACATACATATAGAAAAGTTTCAATAAAGTATGTTTCTATTTCATTATAACCATCCACCCATAATCTACATCTAGAAGCAACTGATCCATTAGTCATAAGTCAATTCACTGAGTCACTGGAGCCATAAATATGTATTTCTGATGTTGAACATTAGAACAGTGTACAATAGAAAGGCAATCCGGGGTCGCTTGAAAAATGTTCCTTTCTATTGCTGGAGTTTTGCCTTGAATAGGAAGTTACAATGTAAACACTACCTGAGCCCCAGGACCCTTTGCCCAGAGTCATGAAGTCACACTGGAAATCTTGTATTAAGTGGTATTGTGCTCACATGGTTAAGTAGGAAGGGTGATCAGAAATCCGATCAGACTTGTCAGTTTTTCTGTCACATCTCAGGATCAGATACGTACCTGGAAACAGAATATTATATGTATGGTGGTGAAAAGTCAATGACAAATGGGAATTACAGCCTCTCAGGAAGAAGTCATCCTCAGCTATCTGTTTCATTGTTTTCTTCTTTGTGATTGGTGATGGATGCTTCCACTTGGATCTGGTGACAGAGCTTTGACTGTAGACATCTCTCTTAACTCATTCATGTTTTTAGAAGCTGCTTCTGATATTGAGAGGCTTCAACTTGTGTTGTCCAGTTTCAAATACCTACTCAGTTGTTATGGTAGTTCGCAGTTTACTCAAGGTCAAAGACATAACAAATAATGAAAACCAGAACAGAGTCTTTAGAAGAAGCTTGCCCAGATGGTTTGCTTTTAACAGGAGTATGCAGAAGAATAGACCAAATTCAGTCCAAGTTTCCAAGAGCCAGGTCAGGGCTATCAGACAGTCTAGAAGTCAGAATTTCATGAGCAGAATCCACATAAACACCACACAAGAGCCAAAGATCAGACAGTTGCTTCCCATGTAGGATCATGGGTCATGGCTGCCACTTTTGTGCAGCCAGCTGCCTTTAATCAAGATATTTATTTACTTGCTTGGCAAGAAGCCTCATAGAATGCCACCGCTCTGCTCTTCACCTTACTCACTGGGTGGGTGGGGCTGGGAGACCTGACATCATCATCATCATCTGACTACTCCATCTGTTCAGGTGGTGTCTGTGCCTGATCAGCCCCAGGTGATTCCTGGCTTTTTGTCTCTTGAGGCTGTCATTCCACAGGTTCTGCTGGAGCAGTTTCTTCAGAATCAGATTCAGACTCAGTGTCTGAGACCTATGCCGTGACAACTTGCTCCTAAAGTGAAGCAATAATTCCATTAGGAATCATTCACTGTTCCATGTTGTTTTATGTATTCTACAGTAATTTTCTATAGAAGGGAGAACAAAATTAACAGAAACTCCACTCTGTAATGTATTAGGTAGAAGAATAATGTTCTTTCTTAGATAGGACAAGCTTATCTGAGCTTCTTTTCATTCTCTTTTCCTTTTGCCAGAAGCTGCTACACCTGAGATCCAGTTTATGTATTTTATCTTTCTAGAACAAAAGATATGAGACTGGAAAAAAAAAAATTGAAAATGCCAAAAAAAATTTTCTCTTAAATAAAAGCCAAACACTGATATCCACAAGGATAGTATATCCACAAGGAGGGAGAAATGATGAAACAGTGATGACATCATCACACAAGTGATATAACTTATATTTGTATTAGGATGCAAGGATGTAATGGAAGCACTTGCATGATAATGCCACTGTGTAGTGTCCTACATCTGGAGTCACTGCAATTTGCTTCAGACACTACTTAAAATCTCCAAAAATTACATTTTGTTGTGTCTCTTATCTTTTGCAACATGCAATTTCATATACTAATGAATGCTATTATAAAATAATATTTAAAACCCATATAATAGATGTGAAATATACAAAATACTGTATATTACCACTAATTAAGAAGAACTACAAAAGGAAGAATAATATAACTGAAGTTAGGGTTTTTAATGGATAGAATCATTGGATAGAATAAATAGTCTAAAGATTAACATATCTTTTGACAGAGTTGTGATATTTAAATTACATTTATTTATTTATCAAATTTCTCTGCCACCCATCTTGTACACAACGACTCTGGGTGGCTTACAGATAATAAAATAACAGTCAATAAAAACAGTACAATATAAAATCAATACAATATAAATATACATAAATTTACCAATAAAAATATAAAAATACCAGATATAAAATGTAAAATTCAAGATGGCACAAGGGTTTTGTACTTGGCATGATCACATTACCAGCCAGCCCTAAGAATGGCTATCCCCCCTCCCATCCCAAGTGAGGTGGCATAGCCATCTTTTCACCCCCTTCTGGAAGGCCAGGAGAGTGGGGGCCTGTCTTACCTCTGGGGGTAAGCTGTTCCACAGGGCAGGTGCCACAGCAGAGAAGGACCTCCTCCTGGAGGTCCTTCAACAATTGGCAATCCCTTATGGACAGGGTCCGAAGCATGCCCTCTCTGCCTGACTGAGTGGATAGGTTGATGTGATGGGGGTGAGGCGGTTCCTCAGGTAACCTGGACCCATGCCATGTAGGGCTTTAAAGGTGATAACCAACACAGTGAATTGGACCCAGAAGCAAACTGGTACACAATGAAGCTCACGCAGCAATGGTGTTATATGTGTCCTCCTTGGGGCTCCCAAGACTGCCCATGTGGCTGCATTCTGGACCAGCTGCAGCTTCTGGATACTCTTCAGGGGTAGTCCCATGTAAAGCACATTACAGTAGTCTATGTGGGAGGTGACCAGGGCATGAGTGACCATTCAGAGGGACTCCTGATCCAGGAAGGGGTGGAGCTGGTGCACAACATGAGATTGTGCAAAGGCTCCCCTGGCCACAGTTGCTACCTGCTCTTTGAGTAGGAGCCGTGAGTCCAGGAGAACACCCAGGTTCAACACCAGGTCTGTCTGAGGCAGACAACTCCATCTAGAACCAAAGGTGGTAAGTTCCCAGATACCCGGAAGCCCCTGACCCACAGCCACTCCATCTTGCCAGGGTTCAGCTGAAGCCTGTTATTTCCCATCCAGACTCCCACAGCCTTCAGGCACCGAAAGAGGGTGGCAACAGCCTCATGTCACCTGGGATGGAGATGTATAGTTGAGTATCATCAGCGTACTGATGGTACCTCATCCTGTGGTGATGGATGATCTCACCCAGCAGCTTCATGTAGATGTTAAAAAGGAGTGGAGAGAGCACCGAACCCTGCAGCACCCCACAAAGTAGGGGCCGCGGGCCAGATCTCTCGCTCCCTATCAACACCGATTGGGACCAGGCCTGGAAGAAAGAGGTGAACCAGTGTAAAACCACACCACCCACCCACAACTCCCTGAGCTGACCCAAAAGGATACCATGATCGATGGTATCGAAAGCCACTGAGAGGTCAAGAAGAGCCAGGATTGATGCACTGCCTCCATCCCGCTCCTGCCAGAGATCATTAGTGCACCCAAGGCTGTTTCCATCCCATATCCAGGCCTGAATCCTGACTGAAAAGGGTCCAGATAATCCATTTCATCCAGGACCCTCTGGAGCTGCAATGCCACCACTTTCTCAACCACCTTCCCTAGAAAGGGAAGGTGGGAGACTGGATAAAAATTCTCCAGAATGGTAGGGTCCAGTGATGGGTTCTTGAGGAGGGGATGCAACAGTGCCTCTTTAAAGGCTGCTGGGAACACTTGCGGCAGAATGCTGGAAAGCGTTTGGCCTGAGAGATCAGAAAAATCACACACCAGGCATTGCTATAAAAATAAATGTATTTACAGAAAGCACAAAAACATGTTTTACAAGCTGTGCATTCACACATGCACTCAGAGTGGGCCAAGCTGAGAGGCTGTGTAGAAAGAAGGAAACTGAAACAAGTCCAGGCAAGGTTCGTCCCCCAGGCAAAGCAGCTTTTAACACCCAAATTGAGGACAATTAAGTTTGACCTCTTGACCCTTCCGATACTTAAGGAAGTACTCAATTACCATGATAACATTAATTTCTGTAGCAGAAAACAATGTACCAACACTCCCCTTTTTATGCGACAGAATGAGATGCAGACCAATTTGCTTTGTTAACTCTTTGGTAGAACAAGAGGTTTGCTTAAAATATCAGCAATCATGTCTTTTGATTCACAATAATTTAACATTATTTCCCCTTTGGCTTAACAGAAAACTACCATCCTTCTCCCTGTGTATTTCCAAGCCTAGGTAATTTGTTACTGTTCCAAGGCTTTTTAATGTGAAATGGTTTTCATGCAGGCTTCAAAATCAAGCCTTTGTTTTTCTATTGATGTGAACAGCAGCAAATCATCAACATAAATGCACAGATAGATACAGCCTTGTTTGTCCTTCTTCACATATACACATGGATCTGCTTTTCCTTTTTCAAAACCAAAATTCTACACTTTTTCATCTGATTTTTGGTTCGAGGATCTAGCAGCCTGTTTTAATCCATAGATTGACTTCTGCAGTTTATAGACCAGATTCTCTCCTTTTTCATAGCTAGGGGGTTGCTGCATATATAATTTGTGGTCTAAATCACCATAGAGAAATGTGTTTGAATGTCATAGTGATGAACTGACATTCCTTTGAGTGCAGCAATTTTTAACAGTAATCTAATTGATTCACCTTGAGTAACTGGTGCAAAAGTCTTGTCAAAGTCTAAATCTTTCCTTTGAGTGAACCCTTTTGCAACCAACCTTGCTTTATATTTTTGGATTTTTCCATCAGCATCTCTTTTCAGTTTGAAAACCCTCCTGCAACCTAGACAGCCTTCATTGGGAGGTAGATTTACCAGTTTCCATGTTTTATTTTCTTTCAAGGATGCTAATTCCTGTTGCATGGCAGAATGCCAATTTTGTGCAATCTCAGGTGGTAAAGCATTCACTTGTTCTAAGGACTCAGGTTCTGTGAATATGTGAAAATCCTTTACTGTTTCAGCCTGAAAAAGTGATGGAGGAACGCCTTTATTACTCCTCTGACACCTACAAGGTAATACAGGGCTTAAATTTTGACTCCTATCACTTTCCTGAGAAGCATCTATCTCATCAGACAGATCTTCAGTTTGCTTTTCTGGTTTAATGCCCAGGCAAAGGTCACTATCAGCAACTCCTTGCTGTTCTGTTGTAGATAGATCAACTGGAGAGCTAGAATTTAATCTCCCCCAGTTTTGCTTAGCAAAAGAAGCGCTTTTGCTAATTTTTAATTTCTCTCCCATTATGAACCTGTAGCTCCTCTGGCTTTGTTCATAGCCAACAAAGATGGCTTTCTTTGTTGTGGGGCCTCCTTTCCTTCTCTGCTGTTTTGATATATGAACCCCTGCAGTGCTGGCAAACACTCTAAGATGGTTTATCTTTGGTTTCACACCAAAAAATAAGTGGAATGGGGTGACCTGAATCACAGAGTTATACTATCTGTTTTGTACGTAACAGGCAGTGGATATTCCTTCTGCCCAATATTTAAACGATAAACTGGAATCTTTTAGCATGCATCCCATTGCATTTTGCAAGGTTCTGCCCTTTCTTTCAGCAACACCATTTTGCTGAGGGGTGTAAGGGTTAGAAAGAATTTGTTCTATCCCCTTTTCTGCTAGGAACCTTTTGAATTTGTGAGAAAGGTACTTTCCTCCTCTATCACATTGGAGTGCAGATACAGGCCTAGGGAATTTTCCATTTGCCCATGTCACAAAACTTTTCAATTTCACAAACTCCTCATCTTTATGTTTTAAGATGTAGATAAATGTGTATCTTGAGAAATCATCAGTGATGGTCATTGCTACCTTGCTTGTCCAAGGCTTGTCCAAGAATGTCAGAGTGTACAATTTCTAGAGGTCTAGTTGTAACTCTGTCACTGTGCTTACTCACAGGAGCTTTTAGTGTTTTGCATTCTTTGCAAACTACATAGTCTAAGTATTTATCACAGGGTTTTATCTTTAGGTCAGCACACAGCTGTGGCATTTGTGCTATATACTTGAAATTAGCATGACCAAATCTCCTGTGCATCAGGTGTACACATTGGTCATGATATGGCATGTTGCCAACTACAGCCTTGCAGCTTGGCTTCCTTGCATTTTGCACAATGTACAAGGAGTCTTTTAACATACCAGTAGCACACAATTTCCAATTTTTACATATCTCACAACCATTTTTCTTAAATGCTATGATATACCCTGTTACAACCGATTGTGCCACCGATAAAATGTTTGACTGTAGATTTGGAACATACAACACACCTTTTACAGTTTCTCCCAAGCAGGATAAATACAAGTCACCTTGTCCCATAATTTTGGTCATAGACCCATCAGCCAAAGACATACTTTGTCTTTCAGTTTTAGACAGTGACACAGAAGAGTTTTTACAATGACATAAATGACAATTGGCCCCAGAATCTAATACCCATACATCAGAATTACCCTTCTCAGAAACCTGTGCAATTTGGGTTGTCTGAAGAGCCTTCTTCTGTGTTGCCCTTGTGTTCTTCTTCTCTGTCTTTCTACTCTTGGGTCTCAAGGCACAGTCTTTCTGCAAATGTCCAGCTGAACCGCAAGTGAAGCATCGCTGGCTGGCTAGTGCTGTAGCCTCAGCTTCTTTTCCCTTCTTTTCCCTTCTTTTCCCTTCTTTTCTGGTACTGCAGCTTTCCAGAATAGATGGGAGGGGGATCGTTCCTCTCTCTTCTCCCATTCAGCGAGTAAGTGCTGTGTTACATACGATAGGATGAGGTCTGCTTCAGGCATAGCCTCCAGGGTACAAATCAGCATGTCCCATGTTTCATTCAATGAGGACAGCAGTATATACAATTTTGTGAGGGGTGTAAATTTCATCCCTCTCTCCTGCAACTCAACAAACAGCTGCTGAATATAATGCAGATACTCAGGAAGGCTATCTCCTTCTGCAAGGTAGGCTTTGTACAGCGTTTTTGTCAGGGTAATTTTACTCCCTGCTGTTGCCTTTACATACAAGTCTCTCAAAGCATCCCACAGTTGCTTCGCAGACTGCATACCTCTCACATGCACTAGCTGATTGTCCTCAACTCCCAGGATAATGGTGGCTCTAGCCTGCTCATCCTGTCTCAGCCATTCAGCACTGGGATTTTGGGGGGTTTGTTCACCAATTGGCAGCCAAAGATTCTCTCTGTGAAGATACATCTCCATCTTCAGGGCCCAATTCAAGTAGTTGGTCTCTGATAGGCACTCAATAGGAATCGTTGAGGACTGGGAGGTAGCCATGGCTTCTTCCTTCTTTTGCAAGTCACCTCAGCTGGCTTCTTTGTCCTGTAGACTGGCAGTAGCTGGAAAATCTCCAGGTGGCTCCAAAGAAAATCTTCACAGGTCTTTGTTGTCTGCCTTTAAAATGTGCATGAGGTGTGGAGCTGATCTCTCTGGTCTCTTTGGGGGTTCACTGGACTGCTTACTGGGCCCATAACCTGTGGCAGAATGCTGGAAAGCATTTGGCCAGAGATCAGAAAAATCACACACCAGGAATTTTGATAAAAATAAATGTATTTACAGAAAGCACAAAAACACATTTTACAAGCTGTGCATTCACACATATGCTCAGAGAGGAGTGAGCCGAGAGGCTGTGTAGAAAGGAAACAAACTAAAACAAGTCCTGGCAAGGTTCCTCCCCCAGGCAATGCAGCTTTTAACACCCAAATAGAGGACAATTAAATTTGACCTCTTCACCCTGCCGATACTTAAGGAAGTACTCAATTATCATGATAACATTAATTTCTGTAGCAGAAAACAATATACCAACAACACTCCCTCCCCCAAGGATGCATTCACCATTGCCTGAACCCACCCACATGTCACCTCCGAAGCTGCTTTTACCAGCCAGAAGGGACATGGATCTAATTGGCAAGTGGTGGCATTTACAGATCCAAGAACCCTGTCCACTTCCTCAGGCCCAACAGGATCAAACTGTTCCCAGATAACTGGGCAAGTCCGCTCCCTAGGCATCTCCCCACACTCTGCTCCACACTTGGCAGCCAACTTAGAATGAGTCTGAGCAATTTTATCCTCCAGATGCACAGCAAGCTCCTCAGCCTGGCCCTGTAAATGGGTTCCTAAATCCCCCTTCCCCAAAAGGGATTGGGTGATCTTAAACAGGGCCATCAGGTGGCATTCTGTGGATGCAATAAGAAAGAGCAATATTGATGTTTCACCACTTTTATCACCACAAGGTAGGCCTTAATAGTGGCTGTAGCTTGTGTTCAGTTGGAATCAGTCCTTGCCTTCCTCCAGTGGCACTCTAGATGTCTCTTAATCCTCTTCAGAACCCTCAACTCTGTAAACCATGGGGAGTGTCAGGTTTGATCAGACAAGACAGTTTGCACAGGTGTGATCTTGTCCAAGGCCCCAGCCACCTCCTTATTCCAGGTAGCAACCAGGGCCTCTGCTGGTCCATGCAGCAGATCCTTGGGTATAACCCCCAGCTCCCCCTGAAACCCTGTTGGGTCCATCAGTTCCCAGGGACAGACCAATTGAATGGGTCCTGCCTCCCTGCAGAGCGGGATGGCATAGGAGAATCTCAAGGTCACCAGGGTGTGATCTAATCACAACAATAGGGACAGCTGTAACTGTCCCCTCAGATCACATTGCCACTGCTCTGACAAGAAAACCAAGTCCAGTGTGAGGCCACTGTCCTGAGTCAAGCCCCAAGTAATCTGGGACAGGCCCATGGCTGCCATTGTGGCCATGAACTCCTGAACTGCCTCTAAGACATGCCCTAGGGACACCAGGTTGAATCATGAGTCTGGAAATTCCACAACGAACCCTGAGATGGTCTCCAGCAGCTCAGGCAGGGAGGTGGCTATGCAGCAGGAGGCTGGTACAGTAGCAACACTCCCAACTGTTCTTGGGAACCCAACTTGAAAAACGGTCTCACAACCAGCCACTTGGGGAACAGCACCCCTGAAGGCCACCAGAGACTCCTGGATGACAACCGCCACCCCTCCTCCCCTGCCCTGGGGTCTCGGCTGGTGCCATACCATAAACCTGACCAGGCACATTTCTGAAAGGGGCACCCCCCCTTCAGGGCCCAGCCAGGTCTCGGTAATACACCCCAGGTCTGCCCTCACATCGATGATCAGATCATGTATGAGGGGAGCCTTCTTGTTGACTGACCTGGTGTTAAGAAGCAGCAGCTGAAAGCCAGGACCTTGATGGGTCTGCTGTCCAGGGCCCGGGTTTGAGCACAAAGGGCTGGAACACACCACCAGTACCAAACACCAAGGACTCTCACTCAAGAAAGGAGGAATCCACTCACATCTCATCCACTTTCCAGCTCCCTCCCTGTCTCTCACCCCCAGAAGGGAGCACCTACTCACCACATAGGAGGGACACCAACTTCTCCCTATGGGAGTTTACTAGTCTCCCCCAATATTTCCTTGAGTCTGTGCAGTCTGCTGTCACTCCCAGTGAGCTGAGTCGTGGGGCCAAATGCCCTTCAACGTCCACTTTGGCTCCTGGGGTGCCGAGCCACTGCTTACTCTTCAGGTCACTGCACTGTTCCTTGGCCTCGGGGAACCCCCAGGGCTGCTCCAGGCTCACTGCCCATCATCTTGATCTGCAGCCTCAGAACTCCCCCAGGGCTGTTCCAGGCTTGCCGCCTCACTGGCCACCATGTTGTTCCACTTCAGGCTTGCTGCTCACTGCGGAACCCCCAGGCCTGCCCCAGGCTCGCGGTTCACCACTTGCTGCTCACCACACCAAGGCTTTCAGCTGCTGTGACCTCCAGCACCCAGACACACTCACCACCTTGCCTTTCGGCATGCCATTCTCCAATTCCGCCAAATCCAAGGGAAATAAAATTAATGTGTGTGCTTGATTGGAATATAAATGGGCATTTGAAGATACTTTATTAATTGTAAACAATGAGATAAACATATACTTATCTATCACAACATACCTGAGTTTGAACAAATTGTTTCTTTGTTTCATTATAATTAACCCAAGTAATAGAATTTCTGCTTTCTACAACTGTTTAACAAGGACTTTATGGAGGTCCAAATGTTCATTAGGTCCAAAATTATGAAGAGACATGGATTTAGAAATTATCAGCAGTCTGATACCTATAAAAGTTGACAATAATCAACAACAACCATGTTCCAACATTTCAGGATTGTTAGACATTTTCATTAAAAATAGAAGGAGAAAAAAATCAATGTATCCATATCATTCACCACATAGTATGACAATATACTTGACAACTCCAGAGACCTTTATATCATGCTTCTCAAAAGGGATTATGCATCCATTTGTACTTATGATAAGAAATGCTATACCGGCTTTAAAAAAGTTGAACATATTTCACTGAAAAAACTATTATACGATTATCTAAATGATTGCATTATTAGCAGTAATATTTTCTGAATTGCTGTTTCTATAACGTCATTATATGGTTCATGATTTATAAAATTATTTCAAAAGTAATATTCTCTGAATCAAAAAGTATTGCTGAAGCAATTACACTGATTTGGAGCATTATCTTTCAAAAAATGAACAAAGTTCAAGATTAAAAAGAGTAAGAAAATTAGAATTAATTTGGAGATAAATTACAGCATATAAGGCAAAGCTTTTTCTTTAAAAAAATGCAATTTTCAGTGTGGTTTAATTTAGTTTACGGAGTTGCAACTATTTTCATTCAATGCTCAATTTTTCACTTTTTTCATATGTAATAGTAACTAACTTCACGTGCAATCCAATATTACTATTACTAATTACTAATATTACTAATATAAATACTATTACTAATTACTATTACTAATATTTCATATTACTATTCATCTTCTTTCAGTGATGAATAAAGTTATCCTATTAACATGGCAACAGTGGTGCTGTCTATAATATAAGCATAAATCATGTTAAAAACAAACCAACCAAAACAAAATAAAATCATATATACTGGCTTAAAGCTTAGTTTTAACCTATGGAGTTTTAATTTGACTTCTACCATGGGTTCCAGAATGCTAACTAAAGAAATGAAATATGAAGGGAATTACAAAGGGGCAAATATATGACAATGCTAGAACGTAGTACAAGGTAGATCATACTGCTTAAAGCTAAGACCATAATACTGAAAATATTAGTGACAATGATAATGAGACTCAGCAAGCTTTTCAAAAGAACAGAAGTGAAATCCATAATTAGAAGAAACAGAGTCAACATCTTCAGACAGGTTTATGAGGCACTCTACCAGACAGCTTAAACCTTGAGAAAAAGTTTTGTTCTTGAGGAAAGGGAGGTTGGGAAAATGCATAGATATGTTAAATACTAAATTCTGTGCTTAGCCAATGAAAACTCATGGTGATTTACAAACTTTTCTCTTATTGGTTCTTGCATTTATATTGCCATATCCTGGCATATGTGGATCGATACAGGCAGTATAGAAATAGTAAGATTTTTCCCCCTCAGTTTGAGCATTCATCTTAAACACTGGTATCTGACAAATTCTGAAAGCTTTGAGAAATAATTTCATTTTAGAACTGTACAATAAGTATGGTGCATTAATCCTAATAACTGCAGTAATGTCATGTTAAAAGAACCTGCTGAACAATGAATGCTTATGCATAAGCCACACTTCAGGAATTGATAAAGCAGTAAGGTCCACTCACCAATAGAGAAGTCTTGATTGTGTGTGAAAATATATTTCTAAACCTAGGACTAGGTACCCCCAGAAGTGGGATGTTCTATATTCTCCAGCATTTTGATTATACACAGCGAAACAAGAATTGAAGGGATTGATTTCAGATGGGAAACTTTTGAACTGCCTGAGAATAAAGATCATAAATACTATTAAATGCCAGCAGGGCTTAATATTATATAAAGATGGTCAATAAAGCTATATCTTTAAGAATTGTTTTTAAAAAGGTCCTTTCATTGCAATAAATGCAGATTCTCTTGAGATTCCTTGGGAAGTCTCAAATAAAAATATCTATTTTCCTGATAGCAACGTACAAAATGAAAGAAAGTGTATCAAGAGCACTGAGTCTTGCTGTGCTTTGACATAATTTTACAAAAGTTCTTTGGGCCTCTAATCTATTCAGTTTGCTCCCCACTCTGCCCTCTTTAGATTTTGCAGGTAAATTACAAGATGCTAGCTAATCGCAACAAGGTTAAAATAGCTAAAGCAGAAAATAAATACTGACGACCAACTGTCACTATGCCCATGTAGATATGAAAATATGTTGAGCAAAATACAAAAGAGAAAATGAGGATGTGATACAGAGGAATGAAATGAACTATCAGACAGATGAGGGATGAAGTGATGGGGTGATTCATCCTCAGTTTTAAAAAGGGGGAAAGCACTCCAGGAGAGGGAGAGGGAGAGGGAGAGGGAGAAGGAGAAGGAGAAGGAGAAGGAGAAGGAGAAGGAGAAGGAGAAGGAGAAGGAGAAGGAGAAGGAGAAGGAGAATCTAACCTTATTTTCCAGGAATGATCTGACCCTGATCTAATTCTCAAGCCTTATGCACCCAACTCTAACATTAACATTAAAGGGGTTTAACTTCAATGTTTGTGACATAGCCATGCTGAGGGAGTAGAACGTGAGTGAATCAGATATATAAGTTATCTTGGGGGCCAACTTGACAGGGGTGTTGCTGTGACAGTTTAGGACTAGTCTTGGAGAGATATCCATGAAACAAAAATCAGAAATTCTTAGGGACTTATCTCACAGAGGTACCATCATATTTTAAGCCTGGTTTAACAGAATGGATGGTGGGGTGACTGATGGGCCCAGCTCAATAAAATGTGACATTTGTAGAGGCATTTCAGGGTACTTGGACCATCTGATAGAGTCCTAGTCATACCAATAAGGAGAGAATTTTTGAGTGGCTTTTCAAGGTATTGGGAGGCCTGAGAAAATTCCAGTATGGATCAACAAGGAGTGGTTTGTATATGTCTGTAGGCATGGGTAAGGCAGTAGATGAGTGCCCAAATTGGACACAGTAAAAGCAGACAAGCCCTTACCTTAAAGAAACTCTAAGTAGAAGTAGTCCTTGCAGTTTTCTTTGCAAAGTTTTTCAGAAGTGATTTGCCATTGCCTCTTTCCTAGGGCTGAGAGAAAGTGACTGGCCCAAGGTCACCTAGCTGGTTTTGTGCCCAAGGTGGGACTAGAACTCAAGGTCTCCCAGTTTCTAGCCTGGTGTCTTAACCACTACATCAAACTGGCACTCTATGTATAACTAAAATAAGCACTTGATCCAAATACAGAACTGTATTATTTATAAAGGATTCGTTCCTCATTAGTACTTTTTTCCAAAATAGAACTTCATGTCAAATAAAAGCAGCCACAGTGTAAAATATTATAAAATAATTACACAGAAATACAGCAGCATACAAGCCTTAACAGCATCTAAAATATTAGGGCATTTTTTTTAAGAAAATATAACATTTAAAACCCTTAAATTGCTACCGAACACAGAAATTATCATCTTGCCTGCTGAGAATGGAACTCCACAGTGTGAGGACACCACTGAGAAGAAAGGCATCTTCTGGCTCATCATTCCTTATAGCTCACTGAGATGCAATAGGAATGCAAGGCAGGAAAGAATAAGTAGAGCACTATCACCCTCTGGGGGCAGGGTGGGGGAGAGAAAAAAAAAAGCAATGGGGTGAGCAGTATATAGGAATGGTTAAAAAAAACCTCTTAACCATTAGGTTAGTTTCATTTTGTACTGACCATGATTTTGGCACAGTTTTGAACAACTACTTGTACAATAATTTCAAATGAAACAAACTAGATTGCGTATAATTGTGTGAAGATCATCATTCTGCACTATAGACTTAGATTTTAGATGTAAAATTAAAAAAAAAGATGAACATTATTCTGATATGGACATTTTGGTTAGAGCTGTGTGTGGTAGCGGTGAATTGTTCCATTATCTGACATCCTGGAGCATGCTTAATATAGATTTAGTGTATTGAAGAGTTTAGGATTCAAAATATATGTTTTAGATAAGGGATCTACAGAAGTCTGGGCATTCATCTCCATGTTTGTCTTTTTGTAGGAATGCATAAACCAGACTGGTGTGATAATACTGAAGTTCAGACATCCATTATATCAGAAACGCTATGCAATTCATAACGAGTGAGTTTATTTTCCTGTTTAAATATAAAATTCCAGTAAATTTACATGAATTCAGGCAAACTGGGCTTGTGTGGGTGGTACAGAACATAGCAAGAACTAGCTCTGACTATTAAAATTATTACTTGAAAAAGCCAATTTGTGTTAGAGAAATAATATGTAATGCATTTTATTTGTAGTTATGGATCCTTGTCAAATCTTATATGTAACTTTTTATGGATTATTACGTTTTCTAACTTTATGTAGTGAATAAATATATGTGGCCATAGAAGCATCAGTTCTAATGCTCCTAATTTTGAACTATTATTGAAATGAATATAGAGTTATCATATGTCATGTTCTCATTCTAATGTCTGGTTAACATTGTAACGTTTCACATGTCATTCTCTGTTCCGTATCCCTTCACCCGGGGTTTTTCCATTCTGTTGCACTCTCTTGTTTTCAGGGCTTGGAATGCATGTTTGGGTTTGCGCTCCTGTTCAAGGTTACGTTCCCAGGCGCGTCTCACGGCATTCAGCACCTGGGAGGGGGAGCGTCCTGACGGGCGAAGGGGCGGGACCTGCCCACAAGCAAGGCTTTTAAGTTTGTATTTGGCGCGCTTTTGCTCATTCTCAGCTTTCTCTGTATTTGCATACTATTCCTTTAATAAATCAGTTATCTTTAAGCCCGAGCTTGTGAGACTGAGTATTTGGGTTTAGGCAATCATTACATAAAGCTGAGAATTCATTTTTCCATTTTCCGCTGGCCCCATCCAATCCTTGGATAAGAGGGAACGCCAGCGATGACCGAACCTCAACTTCGCGTATGTGAGGGAGGCGAAGAGGAGCGGGAGGTGGCCAAAAGCCGGCCAGCGCTAACCTCGAGAGCGCAAAGAGCAGCACGTCGGGAGTTGCGAGATACCCAATTGGACGAGCTGCTGACATCCATACAGGAGAGTCTCAGGAGTGAACAGAGATCTGTTATGGAAAGAACCACGGGGAGGGGGTCTCCCCAATTGGCCTGGGAGCACGAAGTCCCCTTGTCACCGAAGGTGGTGATAACCAACCAACCCCCGGAGGAGCCGGTCACTCCGGCCCGTATGAGGGCATTGGAAGATAAAATGGATTTAATAGTGACGATCCTCAAGGATCTACCCAGAGAGGATCAGCCCAGAGTGGCAGAGCCCACCCCGGAGGATTGGGAGGAAGAGCCGTCACAGTACCCCAGGCACAGCACCCTGTCGACCCGGGGGAGAAGTAAGACTCGATCAGCCCATCAAAGGGGAGAGCGAGAGGCAAGACCCCCTAGGGATCGACCACTTGTGGGGGCTCGGCGTACGCTGTCATTCGCGGCACCGCCACAGCCAGCTGAGCCGGTAAGAACCTTCCCACCATTTGGAGTGAAGTTTGATGGGGATCCCGCAACGCTCTCCTTCTTTATTACGAATGCCAAGCATTATATAGAAGATTGGGGTCGGAACTTTCAGTCTGAACATGGCAAGGTCAATTTCATTGCCAACAAGCTGAGAGGAAGGGCAGCGGATTGGTATGTGCAACTATGCCAAGCTGAGGCAACTGAGTTAGAGGACTTCGATGAATTTTTGTGGGCACTCAAGGAGCATTTCGAAGACCCCCTAGCCCAAGAAACGGCCAAAAATGACCTGCGCAAACTCTACCAAGGGTCCCTCTCAGTTGCTAAATATGCGTTGGAGTTTAAAGCTTTAGCAGGAAAAGTGGAAGACTGGTCTGAGCCAACAATCATCGAATTGTTCAAGCAGGGGCTAGAACCCGAAATCCTTCGATGGGCGCTAGGCAGAGACGATCCCAAAACGTTATATGGGTGGATTCAGTTGGCGGGAAGCGCAGAAAATGCCCTACGAACCTACGCCCATACCAAAGAGCTTAGACAAACACGTCTTGCTAGAGGAGCGCGCACATCTGGACTTGCCAGCCGCCCCAAACCGAAAACCTGGGAAGAGGAGAGGGAGCAACGGTTCTCCAAGGGTCAGTGCCTCAGATGTGGGAAAGACGGGCATCGAGCCACGTCGTGCCCGAGACGCCGTCCTGAGGAACGACAGACGAAACCCACGGTAAAGATGCCTGCTCCTGCTCCACCGCGAAAACTGAAGGCGGCCCTCGCAGAACTGGACCCCCCCGACCTATCCTTCGGAGAAGAGGAGGAAGAGTTGCAATTCGAGCAGCCGGCGGGAAAAGCCTACCACCTGCCCTGAAGGGCGCCCTAGGGCAGGTGGAAGAAACCGGGCGTAACCATGATTCGGTGAGTGGAAACTTCCCCACACTGACTGTTAAAGTTAAACTGAGCTCAAAAACCAAAACTGTGGAAGTATGGGCTATGCTAGACTCGGGTTGCTCCCGTTCCCTAATGCACCCTGACGTGGTAGCAGCTCTCGAACTGCCCACGTTCCCTTTGGCAAGACCCATGATTTTCACCCAGTTGGATGGAACTATGGCGGGAGGGAAACCAGTCAATCTTTCCACGGGACTGGTCGCTTTGCAGATGGGCTCCCATCAAGAAAAGCTGCCATTTGTGGTAGCTCCAGTGGGGGGCCCTCTAGTAATCCTGGGAATGCCTTGGTTTGTGCAACAAAACCCTTTCATCAACTGGCTCCATAGAACTGTAACGTTTGCAGATGGATTTTACAAAGTACCCGAAAAGGACTTACTGGAGGACATGGAGGGTGGGGGGGTAGCGTATACCACTGTGCAAACGCTTCACCCTCTTGAAGGACTACCCAATCAGTATCAGGATTTTGCTGAAGTATTTGGGGAAAAAGAAGCGGATCGCTTGCCACCCCACCGAAAAACGGACTGTGCCATTGAGTTTTTACCAAATGTAAAATTGCCTCACCCAAAAATATACCCCATGTCTCCCAAAGAGCTTACCACGCTAAGGGAGTTCATTGACAAAAACCTGGCTAGGGGTTTCATTGAGCCGGCAAATTCCCCGGTAGGAGCTCCTGTCCTATTTCGGCCAAAAAAGGATGGGTCATTAAGACTTTGTACCGATTTTCGCGGGCTCAATGCGGTCTCAATATTAAATAAATATCCTTTGCCCCTGATCAAAGATATGTTATCACATCTGGCCAGAGGCAAAATCTTCTCAAAACTGGATTTGAGAGAAGCTTATTTTCGCATTCGCATAAGGAAAGGGGATGAGTGGAAAACAGCATTTAACTGTCCTCTTGGGGCTTTCCAATATAAAGTCTTACCTTTTGGTTTATCTGGGGCACCCGGGGTTTTTATGCAGTTAATCAATGAGGTCTTGCATGACCACCTATTTAAAGGGGTACTGGTATATTTGGATGATGTATTGATTTATACTGAAACCATGTCAGAACATATCCACTTGGTGCGTCAAGTATTGGCTAAATTGGAAAAAGCACAGTTGTACGCCAAACTGTCAAAATGTGCGTTTCATCAATCGCAAATTGATTACCTAGGTTACCGAATTTCAGCTCAGGGCATTGAAATGGACCCTGCAAAAGTAGAAGCTATTGTGGCATGGGAGCCTCCTCGCACCAGGAGACAATTACAAAGTTTCCTTGGATTCTCTAATTTCTATCGGGCATTCGCCCAAAATTTTGCAGAAATCGCCCTCCCCCTTACGGAACTGTTAAAAACCAAAGGACAGGGGGATACGCGACGTTCGAAGAACCCAGGCGCGCTCCTTAAATGGACTCCAGCCTGTCAGCTAGCGTTTGAAACGCTCAAACAACTTTTTACCACAGAACCAATTTTACAGCATCCAAACCCCTCTAAACCCTTCGTGGTACAAGTCGATGCTTCTGATTTTTCCATAGGCGCAATCTTGTTACAATCTGACCAATCTGGCGATTTAAAACCCTGTGCCTACCTCTCTCGCAAATTCACTGAAACAGAGAGACGATGGCACGTTTGGGAAAAGGAGGCTTTTGCTGTAAAAACGGCTTTAGAGACATGGCGACACCTATTGGAAGGTACTTCCAACCCTTTTGAGGTCTGGACTGACCATAAAAACCTGGAAGCTCTAAGCACCAGCCGAAAACTCAGTCCGAAACAGCTGCGCTGGGCTGAGTTCTTCAGCCGCTTTGACTTCACTCTTAAATTTATACCAGGCAAGAAAAACTTTTTGGCTGATGCACTCTCGCGTAGACCCCAAGATGCTGGCCCAGGGCCAACGGTCCAAGGCACCGTCTGGACCGACAAACAATTAAGTCTGGCAGCGGTGACTCGCAGCCAGACCCGAGCACAATCGACTCCGCCTCCAGCCGCTCCGCCTTCCAGCGGCTCGCCTCCCTTGTCAATTCCCTCCGATTTGCAACAACAGTTGCTCTCCCACCTTAAAACAGATACTTGGTTACAAACCAACAGACACATGTTAACTTTCACCGATGATCTTGCCTGGCGCAACGATCGTCTCTATGTCCCCGAAGCAATGCGAAAAACCATCCTCCAGCGCTGCCACGATGACAAACTAGCGGGGCATTTCGGCTACGTGAAAACTTTGCACCTCGTTCGCCGCCAATTCTGGTGGCCCACTTTACTCAAAGACTTAAAGGAATATGTCACTGCGTGCCCTGTATGTGCGGCGATAAAGCGCAAACCGGGCAAGCCCCAGGGTCTCCTTCAACCCGTGGCCACTCCGTCTGTCCCTTGGCAAGATATCTCCATGGATTTTATCGTTGATCTACCCCCTAGTCAACGAAAAACTGTCATTTGGGTCGTCAAAGACTTTTTCTCCAAACAAGCCCACTTTATCCCATGCGCTTCTATCCCCACCGCACAACAGCTGGCACGCCTCTTCCTCATCCACGTGTACCGCCTCCACGGTATCCCCGCCCGTTTGGTGAGTGACAGAGGCACACAGTTTACGTCACAATTTTGGCGGGCATTTTTAAAACTTTTGGGTACGAAACAATCACTTTCTACTGCTTGGCATCCAGAAACGGACGGATCTACAGAGGCGGTTAATTCTACATTAGAACAATACCTCAGAGCTTTTGTTAACTACCAACAAGACAACTGGGTCGATCTACTCCCATTTGCTGAGGTCGCTTACAACAATTCCATTCATCAAACCACTGGTCAAGTTCCCTTTAAAACAGTTTTTGGACGTGAATTTGTTCCTATTCCTGAACTTCCTCATCCTCAACCACTCCCAGCCACCCTCGCTGGCTGGGCAGACTCTCTCAAAGACTCATGGTCTAATATTTTACTCGCTCTCCACCATGCCCAAGCTACCTATAAACGCCATGCTGATGCCAAGCGTTCCCCAGAACCATCCTTTGCAGTCGGGGATAAAGTCTACTTATCAACTAAATTTATCAAGTCCCCACAACCCTCTAAAAAACTTGGTCCTAAATTTGTCGGTCCTTTTCCAATTGTTGCTCAGCTCAACCCTGTTACGTTTAAACTTGACTTACCTCACAACCTTAAACGTTTACATCCTGTTTTCCATTGTAGCTTACTCAAACCCTGCCTGTCATCGGACCGTTGGCATCCGCAACCCACTCCTCCACCTCCCCTCATGATAGACAACCAGCAGCACTTCGAGGTGGCATCTATTCTCGATTCCAGACGCCAGCGCTCTACTCTACAATACCTCGTTCGCTGGAAACATTTCCCTCATCCTGAATGGGTTGCTGCTCCAGACGTGCATTCTCCTCGTCTTGTAGCCCAATTTCACTCTGCCTATCCTGACAAACCGGCTCCCTGATTTCTTTTGGGGGGGCAATATGTCATGTTCTCATTCTAATGTCTGGTTAACATTGTAACGTTTCACATGTCATTCTCTGTTCCGTATCCCTTCACCCGGGGTTTTTCCATTCTGTTGCACTCTCTTGTTTTCAGGGCTTGGAATGCATGTTTGGGTTTGCGCTCCTGTTCAAGGTTACGTTCCCAGGCGCGTCTCACGGCATTCAGCACCTGGGAGGGGGAGCGTCCTGACGGGCGAAGGGGCGGGACCTGCCCACAAGCAAGGCTTTTAAGTTTGTATTTGGCGCGCTTTTGCTCATTCTCAGCTTTCTCTGTATTTGCATACTATTCCTTTAATAAATCAGTTATCTTTAAGCCCGAGCTTGTGAGACTGAGTATTTGGGTTTAGGCAATCATTACATCATAGATATGGAAAGTTAATTGTGGTTATGAAAATATACAAGCAGACATCTTTATGGCCCTAGACTATCTGAAATAAAATGACATTTTAATTAAATGGAACAAAATTATTGTAATGCTACATCTGCACAATTATTTCACCAAGCATGCTTCTTAAGCATTGCTGTCATTATTGAAGTTTCTCCTATTATTTCTAATATTTCTGGAAAGGCTGTTAGTAATGCAGAATGAATAATCATGCTATGAATAGTAATGCCCACTCATTCCCTTTACTGGTTATTAATTATTAGCTGGCAGTAACTGAAGAAAATGTGGATTATAGCCAACATTATGAAAAAATCATACCACAGGATTTTTCTCCCTTCTCCTCCTTGCAACTCCCTATATCATCTGGAATCAGATCTAGTAGGTCCTTCCAATGCTTTGGGACAAGAACTGCCTTACCAGGATAGAAACTGCCAATCTGATAAGAACATTTCATGGAAGGGCTTCACAGTGAATCACTTATTATTATTATTATTATTATTATTATTATTATTATTATTATTATTATTAAGGCCTGAATAATGTCCTTCCCTCACAAGAAGGCTGCAGATAGAAAATAGCAGGCCTTTCCCATAGTAGCTTGCCCCGTAACTAGCTTTTCCTGAGGTCCAGCAACACTGTTCATCCTGGCATTTTATAAAGGTGCAAAACATTTTTTTTTTCTATCGTGCTATGAATCTTATTTCATTGTCTTGGACCTGTATCTACTGGGATTGGGTAGAGATAGTTTAATTATCTTAATTTCCTTTCCCTCTCTCTCTCTCATATTGTACAGAGTCCTTGGATTGGAGTAGGTTATCAAAATTGTACATAAATAAATAAATTTTAAAAGTAAAGTGTTTTTAAAGATGTAATTGTCAAATGATTGCTATATGATTTATTTTGGATTTGTATCTTTTGTATTTACTATTTATAATCTTTCTTTACTTTGTTTCAGGATTATGTCCAACTTTTATCACATATAATTGACTTCACCAAACTGAAACCTTTCAGATTCCAACTCCCATCACACCCATCCAACATAGGAGTTAATCCAAAACATTTCGAAGGCATCCAGTTGAAAGAGGCTTACAATCTGCTATATATTCTGTAATATTTAATATTTCTTTTTTAAGAGATCTGGTCTACAGCATAATTTGTGTGAAATCATTTTTCCCCCCTGTGGTGTTGTTGAACATATCCTTTTGAAGGCATTACAGAATAATGTCAGATATATGGAAGAACCTATTCTAACAGAATTAAAGTAAAATTAAAAATAAAGCCAGGGACAGAAGCATGGGGATTGCTCCATGACATGAATGAAAAAAGTACATAACTTTCACAATGACCATTCTATTAAAGCAACGTAGATATATATATAAATAAATAAATAGAATGAAGAAACTGAATGTCATTGCTGATACAAAGATGAATAGCTCTGAAGGATTAAGAGAAAGGCATCTGGTATCTGGAAGAAATTTATTAACATTCTGTAGAATGGACACCGTACATCTTGTCTGATTTTATGACCTTGCTTAGTAATAGGATTAAATTCTTGTCACAGAATAATTTATATCACTTCTACAAAGTTATACTCATTTCCCATTCTGCCAAAACCTTCAGACAATTATTTTATCATGTTAAAAAATAGTTGTTAGAACTTTGCTGTCTCACTGTTTGAAAGAGTAAATGAGAGCCTTAATGGAGTTTATCATGAAATCTCAGGAGAGGAATTTGAAACAAAGGCTATTTCTAAATGACTATTTTGGGGCTGAATAAAAGCCTCATATGAAACTTACACATTGATTTTACATTGGAAATCAAAAGCAACTTGATTCTAAAGGTATACTTATAAGCTAAAGTTCATAAGCCATTTTTTTTTAAAAAATAGTCTGTTCTAGCATGTTTTTCTTTAAACTAATATTTTGTTACTCTTTTTTTGTCTGTGGATAAGAAAATGGGAAGTCTGAAAAACTGATTTTTTATTTTTGTGAATTTCAAGTAGGAAAAACAACAACAAAAGTCTCAAATTCAAAAATTTTATGTTAGTAATATCCCCTCTAAAACCCACTGAGCACAATTCAGATATATTTGAAATTACCACACTACCCTTCCAATCTATCAATATATCTAATTTGCTGGCAAACCTTATATATATAAAAGGTTTGTGCAGCTACGTGCTGTGCACCAATTACACCCCTTCCTGGATCAGGAGGCCCTTCAAACAGTCACTCATGCCCTTGTTATCTGTCATATAGACTATTGCAATTCACTCTACATGGGGCTACCCTTGAAGAGTATCCGGAAGCTTCAGCTGGTCCAGAATGCAGCCGTGCAGGCTGTTTTTGGTGCCCCTAGAAGGGCACATGTAACACCGCTGCTGCACGAGCTGCATTGGGTACCAGTTTGCTTCTGGGTCCAATTTAAGGTGTTGGTTGTCACCTTTAAAGCCCTACATGGCATGGGGCCAGGTTACCTGAGGGACTGCCTCTTTCCCATTACATCAGCCCATCCCACCCGATTGTGCAGAGAGGGCATGCTGCGGACCCCGTCTGTAAGGGAATTTCATCTGGTGGGGTCCAGGAAGCGGGCCTTCTCTGCAGTAGCTCCCACCCTGTGGAACATGCTTCCCCCGGAGGTGAGATTGCCCCATCGCTCCTGGCCTTTCGGCGGAGTCTGAAGACCTGGCTCTGCCACCTCGCTTGGGGCAGAGAGGGGAATAGATCTACATGGGAATGGCTGCTATAGATCACTCCTCCCACACTTGGGCTGTTTTAGATTCTCCTGCCAGTTGGACTTTTTTACTTTTTTACTCTTATTTATATTTATTTATTAGAGTAATTTTATATTTGTATATTTTATTTTATTTTATGGTTGTTGTTTTAATTAATTATTGTAAACTGCCCAGAGTACCCTGATGGGAGGAGTTGACCGGAGACATACAATACAGTACAGTACAGTACAGTACAGTACAATACAATACAATACAATACAATACAATACAATACAATACAATACAATACAATACAATACAATAATATATTAAACACTCTTATCACCAACTAAATATTTCTGCATTTTATTCCTCTAATAGCATAAAAACTTGAATTACTTAATATATTCAAAAATATTTAGTCAAATAACAATTTTAAAAAGTATTCTGTTAAGATTTCTCTTAATTATTCCAAAAAGATCTTTAGTTTTAACTAAGACTGAAGACAACCTTATTGACATTATTTAGTTTCTGTTCTAGTGAAATATTGCAGCATACCATTGCACAGTTAATATTAAACCTCCAAACCTCCAAACCTCCAAACACTTCTTTAGATCACAATATACAGTATACGTTACCTAATCAGAAATACATTATGAGGTCTAAGGGAAATACATAATTTTTCATAGTATATTGTGAATGTACAAGGGATGTATCTTTTCCTCTGGTGACAGCCAACTTGGCAACTGTTTCCAAAGGAATTTTGCACTGAAATACTTTAAATTTGTTTTTGCCTAAGTAAGTTTTGTTATAGATTTGTTGCCTCTAAACTGTTTCTTAAAAATTACATTATTGAACAGTGTTTGAATGTTACATTACTTTTATTTGCATTATGTTGAGTATTTTGTACATTATTATTAGATTGTTATCCCAACATCCCTCCCTCCCTCCCTCCCTCCCTCCCTCCATCGCACAGAGGTAACATACCTATTATTCCTGCCTCCTATTTTCCCCACAACAACTATGCTGTGAGGTGGGTTGGACTGAGGGGAGTGACTTGTCCAAAGTCACCCAGCTGGCTTTCATGTCTGTGGGAGATCTCCTGCCTTCTAAGCTAGCACTTTAACTACTGCACCAAACTGGCTTCAATATGATTTTGTATCATCCTGGAATAAGTTACAATGAAAGAAGTTGTTAATATCTTCAAATAAATTAATACAATAAATAGTGATGTTATTAAAGTAAGTTAACAATATACTGAAGAATAATAAGTATATTATCAACAATCTTCCAAGCTCTGTAAAGCTACTATTTCGTCTAAAAAAATCTCTTTCACCTAATTCTCTAAGTTAAATCAAGAAACAGGAACATGTCCTATTTCAAAATAATTATTTTAGATACTTGTTTCTGAATTAACATGAATGACATGTTAAACAAGGAATTCCATATGCCTTCTGAGGCACAGCTTCAAGTGAAGTTCACAAAAACATTCAGAACATCCTCAATGTATTTGTTAAAACTTTATTATATTTGGTAATAGAAGATAACCCTTGTGAAGAAAACATCAAGAAAAATAATATTTATTTCTCTAAGCTGCTGCAAATGTAGTTATTTTTTTATATATGAACTTCCCAAAACCACCAATTTCCTTACAAATGGGACAAGAACAACTGGAGTTTTAAGTTATAAAAAGATACATCCACTCTTACTTAAAACAAAAGAAAAAAAGCTTGATCTCTACTTTTCTTCCACCATAAGCAGAACTCACAGAATGGTCTCTTCTTCTCATTCTAGATATAGGTTAGTGTAGTGGTGGGCATGATCCCTCAGGTATTCCCGTTCAAATGTGTACAAAAGAAGGACTAGCTTCATATAATCAAGCTACCCATTTTCACATAGTAAACATAAGGAATACCTCTATTCATGTATTATTTAAAATATGAATGCAATACACGAACACAAGGAGATTGTGTTGGCTATGGCACAGAAGCAGCTATAAATATCTCTTGATTTCCTCCATGAAAAGATAATGAAAAATAAAGTTACAAGCATAATGTGTCAAGACCTTATTTCTTGAAGTTCTTTCCCTTACCTTGAAGGAAAGGACATGATTTGCATATCTGCCAGAGAGTTCGTAAATAGCTAGATAGATAGCTAGATAAGTGTGTGTGTGTGTATGTGTGTGTAAATATAAAAAGCTGGAAAGCTGCTTCATCAGCCAATACTTGAGAGTACTATACTTGAAAGCTCTAAAACAGAGACAGACAGACAGACAGACAGAAGAGAGCTACTTTGTCAGTTTTCTGACTGTGAATGCAGATGCTCATTTTTCAACAATAAGGTGATGCTAATATTAGAGACGTAATGAAGTTTGACTTCAATAAAAAATTTGACAAATTACCCCCATGTCATTCTGATTAGCAAGATTGGTTGCTAATCAGAGTGGCTAAGATGGCATGGGGAACTCAGCAAGTTTAGCCTTGAAAAGGGAAGAATGAGGAGGTGATGTCCAAATCCACAGGAGTTGGGCGACCAATAAATTTAAATAAATAACTAAATAAATAAATGTGATTGCATTATAAAGATATAACCAAGAACAAAGGCATCTTCTCTCTCATTCCAAAGAGAATAAGACAAGAAATAGTGTATTCATGTTACAGAGATTCATGTTAACTCAATGTTAGGAAAATTTCCTAACAGAATCAGCAGTTCAACAATAGACCCAGTTCCCTAGAGAAGTGGTGATTTTCCCTCCACAGGATATGTTCAAGCAGATACTGGCCAGCTGTTTGTTGGCTATATTTTAATTTGGATTCTTGTACTAAGCCAGGGGCTTGAACTTAATTGCCCCAAATGGCCTTTTCAAATTCCTTGATTTTAAAAAGTTGCATGGCATTATACTGAATTGGAAAAGACCACTGTCAAAGCTTTTGAAGCCCACCAAAGTCTTCTGAAAATTGAGAAAACTGAAGTAAAGATAAACTGCAAATGGGATACTCTGAAATCTAATCCAAGGAATTCCAGCACTTTGACATACGTAGGAGTTTAGAAATAATTATCTCACATTTTTCATTTCATTGGTCATCTATCACAATACCAATAGCTGATAAAGTGCAAATGGGCTGATCTTTAATTGTGAACTTCAGGATATCTAAACTTATGTACCTTGCCATGACATAAAACCATAATTATCTGATCTACAGCTGCGGCAGGTTATCTTAAGAACTGAGGTTGTTACTAAATATAATAAATAATTCTAAGTAATAATAAGGCACTTTATTTTTACTTTCTCTAGAAAAACCTGTCAAATTATATTACAATTCTCCTTTTATTTCAAGATGATGACTGCATTTTATAGGCTGTGAATGCATCTAAATGGGGGGCTCATTTGCATATAGAGACATCTTACAGAGAAGAATATTAGCAAATTGTAATAACTCTAATGAAAGTGCAAACCCTTTTTGAAGTGGCTACAGGCAAATCACTAATACAATTAAATTCTAATATAAAATTGCTGCATCACATACTTTAAAGAATACTAGATTAGGCAACAGCCTATTAAAACTGAATGCAAAATTCATCAGTGGCAATAAAATTGATCAACATTAGTGTCTTAGAGCAGCAGCTTCTGTTTTGCACCCACTTTATATTTAAAACTAAGATACAGAAATGCCTGAATTTTAGTGAACAGGGCTCTTCTTGACAGGGCTCATCTTGCTTAAATCATATTGAACAGGGCTCTTGAATTAAACAGGGCTCTTCTGCTTAAATCATATGAAAATGTTTTTCTTATAGATAATTCTGACTGGCTGCCCAGGGGAAAAATATATGTATCTACAACGATAATGGTACAGTACATATTTTGGAATAGCCTTGCATAATGTTTAAGGATTGAATAATTATGTTACATGTAAAAGGATGGTTAAAAACAGATATGCACAGCCTACACCTATAAGCCTCATGCCAGAGATATAATTTCATTGTGTCTTTTTTCTTATTCATATATGTGTATTTGCACAAACATAGTCACCAAGTAATTTTATAAATGTCATTATACACACCATACCCATATTAATGTTAGTACTTTTCTAACTATAAAGGTCATTTACATAATTTGCTTTAGTCTGATATATATGCTTTCTGTTATTTTATTATGCTCCCCAAAGGGGACACAAAATATGATGGCACATGACATTTCTGAGTCCTCACCAATCCTTTGGATATCCACACATTCAAAACTTTTCATTATAGATATCAGGAACCTTGCTCACAATCAAAATTGTATTGTTAGAGTCTGAAAGCTTCTGCCTGAAAATAAATAAATAAAATCAATAATGTCTGTGGTTCATTTGAGTAAATATCCCATGAATAAACAGTAGCATAAACAAATCAACCCTCACTGGAGGATGTATTAATCTTGGATGCAGCCAGGAAAATGACAGTACATGATTAGAATGAATAATTTACAAGCATTATTACAGTATGATTAAATGAAGAATGATGGAACCCTACAGATTCTTATCTCAGCCTAACTTTTTCTTTTTGGACTTGTTAATTATGGGTGAATATTATATGTTTTCTAGCAAAACTGCTAAAGCTAAGCATTTTTCATGGGAAGATCTTTAACAATAAAAAAATCATGCCAGAAGAATGGCAACGTTTGGTTTCCTACAAATGAATGTACTTCTCAATTTATTGCAATTTACCAAAATTTTCTTTTCAGTTAATATGTATGCTTTGCCTGAACATAATAACCTATTAAACAAACAAAACAACCCCCCAAACTACAACATGTAAATAATTTCATCAAATCCTACAATTGGATATATTATATATTATACTAACTTACTTTAGAATCATACAAAGCCAATCACAGGTATTAACCCAAACATAATGTCTACCCCAGAATCAGTTTGGTGTAGTGGTTAAGGCATCAGGCTAGAAACCAGGAGCCTTTGAGTTCTAGTCCCACCTTAGGCACAAAGCCATCTGGGTGACTTTGAGCCAGTCACTCTCTCTCAGCCCTAGGAAGAAAGCAATGGCAAACCACTTCTGAAAAAACTTGCCAGGAAAACTGCAGGGACTTGTCCAGGCAGTCTCCAACAATTGGACATGATTGAATGGATTAAAAAAAATCTGTACAAAACTTTCCACTAAAAATAAATAAAAAGAGGTCGAAATTGGTACATCAGTGGATTTACTACTTTGAGAAAGAAGGCTTCTTGGTAGAAGGAAGTCCAGGAGGTGGGATTTTCAAATCAAGCCATTCTAGAAGCCAATCCCATTTTTGTGGTTCTCTACAAATGGGACAGTTGTATAATTTTTTCTGCCCCAGGAAATGAGGGCTGTAGAAAAAGACCATACATTTGCATACTATGGTCTACTCTATTGCCTTTGTGCAGAGATTACAGATAGTACATGCCATCAAAATAAGAACAGAATTGTAAATATTTCCACTCATACCTATTCCAAATTTGAAAAAAAGATAAAGCTTTTTTCCCCATTCTTCTTCCTCAGAGTAGAAGATGGCAATTTTTATTCACGATAAAAATATTTTTCCTCATATATTATATAAAAAGAGGTCTGGAAGCCCATCAAAAATAGAAATACTGCCTAGCAGTAGACATTGGAATGGTCTACAACAGATTTGACTGTGATGCATATGATACACAAATGTGCAAAGTAAAGGTTTTTATATACTAATTTTAACCGCCCAGAGTCCCCTTTTTGGGGAGATGGGTGGTGACAGAAATATTTGAAATATTTGAAAAATAAATAAATAAATAATTTTACATCTTTGTGAAAGAAATAAAGGAAAGAAAGCTATTATTTTTCTTATCTTTCTTATGTAGGATACACACAAATACACACAAATACACACAAATACACACAAATACACACAAATACAAATATTGAGACAAAAATGCATCTATTTATTTTTATTACATCCAGCTAGCTGATGCCAACAATTTCAATTTGGGCATTGGGTACAATGGGTTATGGGATACCGAGCACGTGCACTACCCTTGTCAGTCATTTCATAATCCAAAATGGAGGGCAGGTTTCTGGGAGGCCTGTTGGAAGATGAGATTTTGCTCCTACTCATCCTTAGGCCACATTCATACTAGTCAAACTAGTTGACCACCATAAATAATAATTTTATCTATCATAAATTAATAGCCTGGGCCAGAACAAATTATTGGACATTACCCCATTAATTAAATGGAAGGAAATAAAATGAATGAAATAAAATGATTTTTTAAATAAAATGATTTTAACATTTGATTTCATTTGGAACATCATTTACATTAGGGAAAAAATAGTCCCTGTTCCAGTTTAAGCTGAACCCAATCTACTGCATATATATCCTTTTAAATCTCTATAAGAAATCACAACAGAATATTAGCAAAAACTACCAGAATCAAAAGCTGATACCTAACAAATCATAATCATCTCAGTGATGTCTTATATGTTTTAAACTAGAGAACCAGTTCATTATATACAGCAGGTAAACCTCTGGATAATTAGACCTTGCTGTTTCTGTCACTGGTGAGTAGTATTACTGACAATGTATTTTAATTCTAGTGGCTGTTCTGCCCTCAAAGACATGGTAAATATGCAAGGGGTGCCTACAGAAAGTACAATTAAGAGATTAGCTTCTCTCCCCAAGCTTCCTATATAATTGCTTCAATTCTTTTAAAAGTAATCTATGTTCTCTAGTGCCTTCACAGTCTAGAGAGGATTGCTCAGTTTACTAGAACAACTAAACAACATTGATCCTATTATAAATACACTTTGCTGGTAAAAACCATGCCAAAATCTGAAGCTATTACACAACATTCATAAAGCAACTTTACATTCTCTTCTATAAACCAAATCCTAGAAGCTGCAGTTATAAGATATTATGTCAAAAGTATATAATGATAGCATAAACATACTTTCAGATACAGCTGGAGGAATATCTGCTACAAAATATTTTAAAACTATTTGAAATTAAAGTACTTACTTCTAGCTCACCTTACCTAGCACATATCAGATAGACAGGAAAAAACAACAAGCTTCCTTGCCTTGAAGTTTAGACAGTTACTGTATTTTCTTACATTCATCACTTATCAAACAGAAGTTGAAATAACCCAAGGGAATTATGTTATACCTAGTAATAATCTCATATGTGTATGCATGGATGCATGTGTGTGTGTGTTTTCCCAACCATTCTTTGTCCCATTGTTTTTAATGGAGAAGAACATTTTTGGTGGCCTTCTCCTAATGACACAGATGAGATGTTTATGTGAGTCTTCCACCTTCCACTCTTCTATCAATCCTCCAAGAAACCACAGCTCACAGCTTCCTTGTATTTTAATTAAAGCCTAAGTTTTTTTAAAAAAAGAATAAAATAGCTTTTCCTCTTGGATCTTATTTAAATTATGGAACAATTTAAAAGAAATTCTAAAAGCATCCTGAAAATGGAAGAATAATGGGAGTATATTCCATGGGAGAAAACAATCCTCATCCTATGCCATTATTGCTGCTCCTTCTTCTCCTTCTCCTTCTCCTTCTCCTTCTCCTTCCCT
Source organism: Candoia aspera (assembly GCF_035149785.1). Classification (NCBI taxonomy): domain Eukaryota; kingdom Metazoa; phylum Chordata; class Lepidosauria; order Squamata; family Candoiidae; genus Candoia; species Candoia aspera. The sequence goes on along the minus strand of NC_086157.1, from coordinate 51,499,892 downwards.
TCAAATTAATGGCCTAAGTTACCCATTTTGGTAGGAATACAAAATCCTGAAATTATATTTCAATTGATTAGTTTCCCTGACTGCCTTGAGGGAAAAATAGTGTTCCATTTGATTTCAAATATAGAAACATACTTTGGGAATCTATAGTGTCCAGGGCAATTGCTCACATTGTTTCTCCCAAATACAACATACACAAAAGGCTCTGCTTCTGATGCATATTCATTCTGTGTATGCTAAGATGTCTGAAGAAAAGGTTGATTGTTTTAAAAAGCAAACGAACAGGGAGGCTAGGAAAAATGGTTAAGCTTCTTTCTAACACACTTTCCGCCATATATTGTATGTGCTCTCAGGCTAGATTAGACTATTCAAAGTTAATATACAGTATCCTACGTATATATTAAGGAAGGAAGGAAGGAAGTAAACAAGAGCAGCTGCATGCTACATGGTTTCCCCCTCATATTGGGGGGGGGGGGCTCTTTTAAGTTAGTATCATCTATATTCAGAAAACCAATGTCCCATGCAATTGCCTTTCTCCTCAAACTCCAAGTGATCCAAACCACCCAAAATTCACAGAAAAACATTTAGGAATCTTTAAGGAAAAAAGGATAAAATCCCCTTGTTCATTCCTAAATGCTACTAAGATCTTCATGCTTTAGACCACTGTGTGCTTGGCAGTGTGCCAAGTCAGAATACAATGAAAAGCTAAACTATTACTCCAAATGAAAGTACAGTAGTCTTCATAATTACATTAGAGAGTGACAAAGAGTTGAACCCAAACTCCAAAAATTGCACAATTTCAACAACCAGGAGGAGCCTGATAAAATGTGCTTCTTTAGGAATTTTCATCATGTTGTCTAGGACCAAGGCACTAATTCTCTGTATTAAACTAATAACGATCACTCTTGGGTTATTCTGCTGCCAGAACTGTACTCAGTTCAGTCATTGTAATGCAGGCTGCTATGCTTTTCATCACAGCCCATGATGGTTCCTCTTTTGACTAGGCAGTCAAAGGTATGTTAGGGGGAAAATCAGACAGAAATATGAATGAAAAATGAAGATGCCTTAAAAGACAGATTAAGGCATGCAGAGGCTCTGTTGCATAATGCCTGAAGGTATGGTAATGGGAGAGAGAATAAATTTCTAAATGAAAGTTAACAGGTTTAGTCTTTTCAAAGATGCTGAAGATCTTGAGGATGATGTTGTTTCTAACACAACCATACAAACTATTTTATTTTTGAAAGAAGATGTACATTTCTTGGAATGGCGTTTTCCCTCCAAACTGTACCTTTCTGTGATGTCATTATATAGCATTATCAAAATAGCTTGAATGCAACATTTGCAGAGAAGAGAGATCAAGAATGGGAAGGCATATTGCAAAAAAAGGGAAGGGATTTAATCCAATTCTTATGTGGTCATCCAGTCACAAATGTGCCTATGGTAAGTCTTGAAAGGGTCATTTCTACTGAGATAACTTAAACTGACTAGTGGCAACGGAGCATCTTAGATACAGAAATCACTGGTACAGGTTACTAGAAGCAGGCAGAGCTGCACCAGTTTCCAGCACAAGATGTGATGTAAACACATAAACGTCTCACAGGGAGACCAGATTATTTATGATGCCAACCCTGTGCTTATCAGACAGTGAACTGAGAATATGATTTTGCCATCAGTAGGCTAATACACAGTGCACTGAATCCAGGTAGGGGCCCCATACTGCACCAAACCTATGTTTCTTGTAACCAACAAAATCATGGTCTATATATTCCTATTCTCTGAAGCAAGGCATCAAGTACTTTATTTGCCATGCCTCTGCCCCTTCCCCATGGAACACATTTAAACATTGTCAGATAATGAAGAAATATATGGCAATGAATTCACACATTGACAAGGCGGATAGCAATTGCTCTGTATGCATTGCCCAAATGCAAGCCCACTTAAAAGCAACTACTTGTATCTCCCCTACACTAAAAGTGCAGTGGTTGCTACTGATTTTTGACAAAGTAACTAAGTTCCTGCCATGTGTATCATTTTTTGTCTGTCTGAGAGAGAGGGAGGGAAACACATAATGAAAGACAAATACATTAATGTACTTTTTTTTATCCATTCAATTGTGTCCAATTCTTGGAGAGTGCCAAGAATTTTTTTTTAAAAAATATATATCTTTGTTCTAATTCTTCTTTCTCAGAGATGCAAAAAATCTTCCTTGAGTCAACTCCTAATAGCTCTATGGACATATCCATGTTATTTTCTCAGTAATGATACTAAAGTGGCTTGCAACTGCATTCTTCTAGAGTGATTTAAAAACAAACACACTTCCAGGAATCTCCTGGTGTCTCCCAACTCTGCTAAGCTTTTTCAGTGCCAAGGTCACTTAATGTACAGAGTCATATTATCATTTTGTTTAAAATAACATTGAACTATATGATCCAGGAGACTGGCTAAGTGTCCCTCTGAGCCAGGCTGAAGTCCATGAAGGTCCATCTCTCTTCATTTTAAGCTAGGTGGTACACCTTTGCTCTCTTCAAATTCTAAATCTGGTTACCTAGAAATCTGTAAATATCAGGACAGACATATTAAATGCATATTCATTTGTACTATTATTTACTTTGGCTTGCTGTGGTTCTTTAAAGTTTTAGGCACATATCTGCCCTATTTCTGATCTTTAGAAAAAATGAAGTACTTGCCCCTGTACTGTTATCTTAATTTGATTGGTCAAAATAAATTCATAGCCGTAACATTATCAACAATGTGTCTTCTGCTCAGTGGTCCTAACTTAGAGACCACTTTATCTGCATAAATCAGCTTTGTACAGGTTTCCCATTATTGCTTCACAAACATTGTTAAATTGAGAAGGAGTTTCATGGAAAGTGATGGATGACACCATTAATCCTGCAATCAAACATGTTATTTTGTATGTTGAAGTTTCAGTGAATGTTAATATAAAATCACTCATCTTGGGTTAGTAATCAGAACCTTGATAAGGAAACTGTTTTTTTTTCTATTGGTATTAGTTGATCATTTAATTATTCTGATGTTTTTCTGAACAGTCCATGACAATGGATTTTTACAGATTTCAGCTGCAAATTGTTTCTGTATTGAAGCATAACGGACAGTCAGTGAGAATAAAGGACATAAAAAGCAAATTTCTAAATTGTGCTTGGATAGGATACTTCTAGAAAACCTTTTTCTAGTTTTCAATGCCTCTCAATTCTCAAGAATCTTAAATTTGGCTGTAACTCTTGCTATCTAATATCTAAAAGAGACCTCAGCAGAACTCAGAACTGTACAGAGTATTGACCAACTAGAATTGAACCAAAGAAATAACAAGAAAACACTTATAAATGAAGTATTGATAAAACACAAACCCTTTTTAATTCTATTATAGCTCTTCACAAAATTCAGGGAAAAAGTGAGTGCAACACAGCTTGGGAAAAGAGACTGAATCATTACCTGGGGAGCAAGCAAAAATTTCCTTCTTCATTTTCAAAAGTAAAGTCTTATTTTGAGTCAAGCTCAACTTCCAATGACTGCAGTTTTTGGCAACTATATGAAAGTGATTTATCATTATCTTTTGCCAAGATATATTTCAGTCTTCTGGTCTATCTTAGATACCTGGTAGTTTCCCATCCAACTACTATCTTAAACTGACTATGCTTAGCTTTGAAATATGGATGAGGTCAACAAGATGCTACTACCTGCTGAAGCTCATTTTCAAAAGCTTTCCTGAAAAGACTGATAATAAGCATGTATAGCCATAATTAAGGAAGCAAATCTAGATATTCTATTTCAGGGCTATCCTATGACCTTAGCCAAATACACAAATTTAAGAGAGTGTACAAATTCAGTTAAACTTTTAAAAGAATACAGAAATTTAAAAGATTTTTTTAAAGCATATGTACATGTTCAAGTGTTAAAATTATTGTTTGTGTTTTAGCTGCATGGCACTTATCCTTTCTCACAGGAAAATAAATAAATACAAAAGTTGATTTATATTTCTTCATTTTAAATAACATAGTATTCCCATAGTATATACAGTATATGACTAGTATACCACAGATGTTGATATATTGGGGTGTTTTGAAATACAACTCTTGATTATTTAGAGCAGGAGGACGAGGAGGAGGTGGTGGTAATCGTGATGATTATAAAAACATTTTTTAAAAGGCCATACATCTAAATGGTAGTATGAATCTAAAAATACAGACATACATATACAGTAGAAATACATTTGAGGAAAAAAAATACATTGGCAATATCCCAGATTAGTAAAGTTTACTTTCTTATTGTGTTTTGTTAGTTACATGCCTACTTCAGAGAATAATAAGAACTAGTCACCGATTTATATAATTTACATTTGTGTGACAGTCCCACATTGCAATGGAACATATTGTACCAAAATCTTCAGGTCCTTTTACCATCCTTGCCTTCCAAATTCAAAATTATAAGAAAGGGACAACAAAGGTTTGGTTACACTTATTAGACCTCAATTCACTAAGCTCATATAGATAGTAATGAAAAGTTCCCGGAGTGCATAATAGAGAATAATTATTTCAGCAACCCACAACAGAAACACAGTGTTTCTTTAAACATCTTGGTGCAACAATGCTCTGTGAGAAAAGTCTAATAAAACATCATGCCTACATTGCTATTAGTTAAAAAAGGTTTTATTAAGAATTTACACACGTCTTAAATATTCCCAGCTACAACTATAATTTGCACTTCATTAACCTGATATTCATATCATTATCATGATCCCCATGCCATTGTCACAAGTAGGACAAGATGATAAGCTGATGTTGATTAACTTGTGGCATTTAGTCTGCAATATTTCAAAAGTAAATAAAACTAATTTCCAAAATACAACATTAGAAATTATTTCCTTAAGTTATGTCACTCAGAAATTCTTCCTGTGATATTTCCAGAGCTAGCTTCACTGGGTCAGTGGGTGCATAATTTTCTCTGTCCAATGCTATTACACATTTCTCACACTGCCAGGGACAATATCAGGCAGACAGGTACAACTACGATTGGTAAATAGTCAATTATTTGCCAGTTTGGTCTAGTGGCTAAGGCAATGGGCTAGAAACCAGGAGACTGAGAGTTCTAGTCCCACCTTAGGCATGAAATCCGGCTGGGTGACCTTGGGCCAGTCACTCTCTCTCAGCCTAACCCACCTCACAGGGTTGTTGTTGTGGGGAAATAGGAGGAGGAAGGAGTATTAGATATGTTCACCGCCTTGAGTTATTTATAAAAATAATAAAGGTGGGATAGAAAATAAATAAATAAATAAATAAATAAACAAACAAACAAACAAATAAATAAATAAATAAAATTATGCAGGGAGAACTGTCTGATATGCAAATAAAAGCTATAATATTTAAACAAATGACTTACCCATTTCTTATTTAGAGAGCTGATGGGTGTCCACTGGCACTCTCCAAGCTCTGTAATTTTATGTTTAAGATTCTTTTAATTTAAAAAAAAAATGGGAATATGATGTGCTAGAAAGCAAGGCTCTGACTCAAGCACAGCCTTATTTCTAATAATGCCTAGGGCTTCCACACAGAGTACAGAGGCATTTGTAGAAACTAAAGTGGGAGCATTGTATCAAAGACCTCTGTTGCCTTCTAGCATGGAAGGGTCTTGTGATTGGCTATGCCAATCTTGGCAATATTTTCTTAGATTGCCCATAATATGCTCTCAACATTTCCTATGAGTTCCAAAATATTGAAGGCTACTGGAATCAAACCATCTGTTTTCTTCTGTTCAGTTGAGTCTAACTATATATTTAGCTGATTACAAATGCAGGTTTTTGTTTTTTTTTTAAAAAAAGTCTGGATCCATTTTGTTGTCTTCTTGGTAAAGGCAGTTTTGTTTTAGAGAATTTTATCTCAGTTGCTTCTGATAATGTGGACTGAGTACATAGCTGTAGTCTTGTGTCCTTGAAGCTTATTAGACTAGCCAAGCTGAAAGAGTGTGAGCTCACTCTATCCAGAAGAAAACACACATACACACAAAACAGCTTCTAACCCCTTAAATTATTGTAGTAAAGATATTTAAAACCTGGAAGTGTATTTTATGGACAAGACTGTGCAGTTGAAATCATTTTTATTTTACAATTATATCTTAATGATTTCAACTGTGAGCCTTGTCTTGGAACACTGCTTACTATTTTATGCTTCATTCATGTGAAGGTATTTGCACAAGGTTACAATGTGTGACTTGCATGACTGGTTGGGAATGACAAATCAGCACAGCTCATGATTTGAGAGACCAACAACAGCTTTTGTGATAAGTTATCTTCAGAGGTAGTGTCAAGGACTGAGATTGCACGTGAAAGTATCCAAAATGTCTGGGAATGTAGGAAGTAGTGGTGATGTGGTAGTTCTTTCCATTCTTTTCTCATATCTTAACAAAATATGGGGTAGGCAGAACTTTTTACTGGGTGTTATCTTCACATATTGTACCTTCTCTGCCTTCTGGGTTATCAGATCATTCACTGATATATTCTCTACCTCTGACACCATTGTGACTTCTATCTAGCTGATATTATATGATACGTGACATGATTATTTGTCTCACATTATTCATTTTCAACTGTATCTTTAGAGGCATCTCAGTTTTGTGCCTTGCAAATTTGTCTACTCTTGCTTCTTCTTCTCCTTTAGGGTCTACTACTACCATTTCTTTAGCTGACTTGTTTTTTAATGCCACCAAGGTCACTTTGGATCAGGTTGCTTCTGATTTAAAATGTGCTGAAGGCCACCCTGAAACCGTGAATGTCTACTCTCCTGGGCTGGAAAAGGATCCTGATTAGATAGCTAGAAAGCCATTTGGGAAACACCCTTTCCCCAGGCTGGGATACTGATAGCATCACTTTTGATAAGTACTTCTGCCACCTGCAAAATGCAATACAGGATTTCTTTCAGTCTTGGGCGAGCTTTTTTCCATGTTTTATTCTCTATTAGCACTATTCACCACTGGATCAGGACATACACTGTCCCCTAGGAACCCTTTCAGTTTACATTTTGGAAGAAATTTTTTTTCTAATGAAGTAGTAAATATAGTTCATTTTCTTGCTGTCACTAACTTCCTGTGCTATCCATTTTATTCTATCCTATTATCTATGCATTTATATTTATCTCTGTTTTGGAGATTCAGGTTTCACAAACAGTGGAGCTTTCTCCTTAGAGTACTCTTCCTGCCTATATCCTATTCTTCTACCTGTTTTAATGTCTTATATTACCCAACTTGTAAACTATTTTTTAATCACTTTTCCAGATTCTTTTATGGAGGTTCTTTTTCATCCTTTAATGAAGAAACTGTACCTGAATGCCTCTTTGTGTTCAAGTTACTGAACTACATCTCTGCTTCTTTTTTTATCTGATGTCCTGGAAAGAGTTGTCCTGTCACAACTGAGTTTTCATTTGTCTTTTATTTGGCTTTTATTAATTAAAGAACAGTAATTCATCAGGCAATTCAGCTAATACAGCATTTCTGTGGATTCAGAATATTTTGGTGGCCAAGCCACAACAGATTCTGAAGACGGTGTCTTTGAACCTGACAAGCATTTGTCCACTGAACACTGTTGTCTAGCATAATTGCCTGTGTGCTTGAGTTTTGGGGGGAGGGTCTTCTTGTACTTTTGCAATATTGCATGATGAGTATCAACCTTAGGAATTCCCCTTATAGTGGACATTATAGGAGGAGAGCCTTATTAGTCTATGGTAGCTAAATATCAGAAGGAATCTGGTAGCACCTTTTCTGACTAACACATCTGGAATCACTTTCCTCCTTCCTGCATCATGTGAAAATGTGACAACTTTAAAAAGGTTAAATTACCATTTTTATTTCCTTAGTGATTCTGTTTTTGGCCTATTTATCCTATCCTGCTCTCATTAATTGTGACACCCCCTGAGTTAATCCCCGTTTTACAGTAATTTCAGATGTATACATAGTCAGTCAGATCACTAGATATTTTAACTATGAAAGGATGTTGTATTTAATTTGCCTCCATGTGAATATTTGTTTACTGGTTTGGCTGCCATGAATTTTATTATATGGAACATTCTTTTTCTGGTATTATTCCACCTTGGTAAGGGCATGTTACTATTATTAGGTTTATGCTTATTTTGAGGACACACCTTAGGACAGTTTGAATGACCTTATTTCTTCGAGGTCCACTCAGTCAATCAAATGCTTTGTAATGTAACTTCCTGATAATTACTGAAATATTTGGTTCTGGCATATTTTTAAGAAAGAAACCAAGGCTAGACCTTAGAAGAGTATACATCATGAGTACGGATGGTGAGCAGGAGGGGGCCCCTATCCAGGGGAGAAAATGCATGCGTAATTTAGAGGCCTTGAACTGTCCTTCAAAGAAACCCAGAGCAGACCCGCCTTGAGTTTTGGGGTATATCTCTGTGGGTTTCCCACGCTCCTTCAGTTTGGTAAGATATTCTGTCTACTAGAGCAGATAATAAACACTAGAAACTAATTCCATGGTTTTTTGCTTAAGTCAGGACATCAATCCTACCAAACTGAACATGCGTGGGAAACCCACACAGATAAACCCCAAAACTCAAGGCAGGTCTGCTCTGAGTTTCTTTGAAGGACAGTTCAAGGCCTCTAAACTACGCATGCATTTTCTCCCCTGGATAGGGGCCCCCTCCTGCTCACCATCCGTACTCATGACATTATTGATTAATTTTTATCCCCATAGGCTTTTTTTTTTTAACCCTCTTCAATGGTCACCATGAGAAAAGTAGCTCTGAAGGGCACATTTACCTAGACACTGATTTCAAGTAACTCTCCTTCATGCTACATTTCAGGCAATGATTCAAGCTGCAAATTCAATAATGCATTCAACAGCTTTCACACTAGTGAAGATGGTTTTGTATATTTTTTAACACCCAAAGGCAGTTAAGCATAAGGTAGCACAATGAAGCAAGAACACAATGAAGCTGCCTCTAGTTAAACTAAAAATCACAGTCACCTTCTTGTGACACTGAAGTGTTGTAGCTGTTTCTTTAGGATCTTTCACTTTAACATCATATTTAAAGAGAGAAAGAAAGAAGAAAAAAAGAACTAGGAACAAATCATGCCTATCAGAAAGAATGAACAAATAGAACAGTCCAAGATTTCAGATTCTGCACTTCTCTCTCTCTCTCTCTCTCTCAGCATAAGTTCTTCATAAACTATGCTTATTCTGAAGAAAGAAAAAAAAGTGAGCATTGAGGAAAAGTTTTCTGCATTATCTCAGTCTCACTTCTTAATTGTAGTTGTAACCTACTTTCTGCACTCAGATCTCATTTTCACACTATGACTTGGTATCTATATGAATCTATATACAAAATTACCTAACACATACCCCCTGGACAAATATGTGAACTCAAATGTAATTGGATTTTTTAGAGGAAAATACATACTTAAATACTCAAGGATTGTATAAAGCCTTAAAAGGATACCATTAAAGACTTGATTAAAGGAGACTTTGAAGATGTTCCATGAAAGGACATTCTGCGATATCATGCCAAGCATGGTACCTCAGAGGGGTAAAGGTAAAGGTTTCCCTTGACATGAAGTCCAGTCGTGTCTGACTCTAGGGGGCAGTGCTCATCTCCGTTTCAAAGCCAAAGAGCCGTCGTTTTGTCCATAGACACTTCCGTGATCATGTGGCCAGCATGACTACACGGAACGCCATTACCTGCCCGCCGAAGCAGTACCTATTAATCTACTCACATTTGCATGTTTTCGAACTGCTAGGTTGGTAGGAGCTGGGACTAGCAATGGGAGCTCACCCTGTCACGCAGATTCGAACCGCCGACCTTCCGATCGGCAAGCTCAGCAGCTTAGCGGTTTAACCCGCAGTGCCACCGCGTCCCTGGAGAGACCTCAGAGAAGCCAGTGGAAAATAAGAACTTTTAAAAAAGAAAGTTTGAAAGTTTTCACTTTTAAGCTAGATTGAGATAGTTTCTGTACCAGGTCAGCAGAATTTGGGTTCTTTGTTGGACAAGGCTGCTGTGCTGTCTTTTCCTTATGCCTGCTATCTTTGCCTTAAAAAGGTGCAGGGGCGGGGAGGATATTACACATGCTATTACAGTTAAACCCTTAAAAATATCCAACTGACACTTGGCTAAGATAGTCCTATAAATTATGGATATTTTTATCCCTACTGAAAAATAATGAAGCAGTTGCATGTGTCTTGATCCTTCTCCAGTATAACCTATGGATTAATCTTTAAAAATCAAAAGAAGGTGACTCAAGCTGAATTGGTTTACCTTCAAATCTCAAATCACAAACTTGAATCAAATTATGCTCTTGCTGAATCACAGATCTCCAGTTTAAATCAGGACTGATTTATAGTTCATGAATCACTGGGAAAACTGATCAGAACTTCTGGTCGTAGGAACATTTTTCAAGCAACTATAATTAGGGCTTGTTTCAGACCTCTCCATTCAACCTGGCATGATCAGACATTAAGAGAAATGGACTCCCATTCCTCTTACTTGTGTTAGTGTATCCCATAGAGGTATAATTTCTGAATAGAGCTTTAATGTAAGAGAAAACTGAGATACAGATAAATGGGGGAAGAAATAATAGGCCCAAAGAAGGAAGGGAATATATATTTAGATATAGGTGGAATAAAAGTTGTATAGGTTAGATAATGAGTTGACTGACTGAAAGAGAGCCAAGCAACAAGACGTGCTAAAAGAATTCAGTTCTCCTGTTTACTCCAAACCACCATAATCTTGTCACATCTCACCGTTTCTTTCAGTGAAATGGTGTTATAGAACATCTTTGTTAGCTATCATTTTTTTATAGTCAGAAATTGAATCAGTCAGAAAATGGTGTCAAAAATATGTTGAGAGCTGGTATACAGGGGGATAGAGTTGTGTGGTGCTTTTCACTCCAGAATAAATAGAACTACACAGTAATATCTGAGGTCTATAATTATAATTAGGCAAATATCTTCTGCTGACTTGGATTCTCTTTTTAAACTACTAATGGCTTAGAATTGAAATAACTAATTAAGACAATTTTGATCTCATTACAGAATAAAGATTGTACTCTTTTCTCTCTCAACTAATAAAATACTGTCTTCAATGCTTGTGGAATTGCAGACATTGTAAGGACTTGCTTCTATATATTCCATCTGGTACCTGAGGTATTATTTCCCAGTCCCAAACAAAATGTTCTAGCCTATTAATAATCCAATTCCAAATTCAGATTTGTGGCTTAACAAATATGCTCACAAACAATTCCACTAAACATATATATTATTAGATTTATACCTTGGTGTTTTTTTTGTTTGTTTGTTTGTTTTGTTTTTAATTACAAGGTGGATGGACTCAGTTACAGTGGTGGTAAAGGACCAGGTTGAGGACAGATTGTCTGGAGAAAATCCATCTACCTGGATACTAAGAGTGAGTACTGACTTGAATAGCACATAATCAAACAAAAATATATTTTTATGGTTTCCAAGGTCAAAGTCCTAAACTATTCAGTATAGCATCTACTCACATGTTTTTAAGTATGTGTTCCAATGACTTACTTGGTGATAAGATTTTCTACTTTCCATATACTGTTAACTCAGTGCAAAATTATTGCATGTGATAGTTTAATTGTTGGAACTGTTACTTTTAGCAAAAAAAAAAAAAAATCCACATTCCGCCAATGCACCTTGAACATCTACCAAGGATTTCCCCTATAAATATATGCTGGTGCTCCAATGAATTGGTAAAACCTTGGAACAAGCTCTGTACTTTTCTGTTTCTGTGCAAAGGAGGGCAGATTTGAACACAATGTAATGGTTGCCTACTCCAATATACTCAGTCTCACAAGCCCGAGCTTTAAGATAACTGATTTATTAAAGGAATAGTGTGCAGATACAGACAAAGCTGAGAATAAACCAAAAGCGCGTGAAATACAAATCAAATACTGTTGCTTCAGGCCAACTCCGCCCCGTGCCTCATCGTAGCAACCACCCCATCCCAGATGTCAACCATCGTTATACACCGGCCTGGGAAAGTAACCTTGAATAGAGTCACCAACCCAAACATGCATTCCAGAGATTACAGCCTGGCAGGGCTGGAAATTTCCAACAGGGAAACACAGATTAGAAGAGTGACATGTGAAACGTTACGATGTATACAGGACATTGAAACGGAGAACATGACGCACAAACAGCTTTCCACCAAAGCTGGCCCACTATTACTGATCCCCTAACTGTTATGCTTCTAGGAAGCCTGGGGTTGCCAGAAAATATTTGAATATGGCTGGTATATCATCCAATTAGGCAACTTATGAGCAGGAAGTTGGAATCTAGATGACACTGCATTCGCATGTTAAAATTCTCCAAGATTAGCTGGATCCATGTACTAAATACAAATATGGATTTAGTAACCAACAGATTATGTTCTGATTCATATTTTACATATTTAAAATAAATTAACAGTTCATAAACAAATGCTGATAATGTAAAATTATTATGGAGTACTCTAGGATTCTTATGCAATTCTAATGAGATTAAATCTGTAAGCAAAAGCTATTAAAATATTTATGAATTAGAGATATTTCTAGGCCACAGACATCTGTACTTTGGATTAATCATTTCAGTTTACACTTCCACTTTATCTTTATGTGCAGCAAAGATAGGCTCCAAGCTAGAAACCAGGAGACTGAGAGTTCCAGTCCTGCCTTAGGCTGAGTGACCTTAGGCCAGTCATTCTCTCTCAGCCCAGCTCACCTCACAGGGTTGTTGTTGTGGGAAAAATAGGAAGAGGAAAGTATTATGTATGTTCGCTACTTGAGTTATTTATAAAAATAATAAAGGTGGGATAAAAATGAAATAAATAAATAAATAAAATTTACCTTATCTTTGAACTATGACCACTTTAAAATTACTTTAGTCAGCGATTTTTGGGGAAAAAATGTAGTCTAACTATAGTAAAACATAATCAGCATTAACAGTTGAGGGCTGAATTATCTAGCATTTTATTCATAACTTACATATATTAAAAAGTATAAAATATGTACTTTTTCTTTGAACAACACATGGCATAAGCATTTTTTTTCTGCTATATATCTTTAAATATGCAAGAAAAGCATGCATTTTTAGGGATAGGAATTAACTGCACCAGGTGTAATTTTTGTTTTTCTAGCAATTTTTAATTCTTTTCTTACATATTAAATGCGTCAACGTGTAACATTTGATTTGGAAATTAACTCTTTGTGTAAACAATATTGCAGGGCAACATATAATTCTGTCTAGGGTAACATCCCCAGTGTGCTGTGTGTGTGCTTGTATGTATGTGTATTGCATTTAAAGTGGTTAATAGTCTAAAACCAAGTCGAATTAGCTAAAACTGTTACCCTAATCAAAAATGCAGCTGAAGAGGAAGGATTTGACTCTTTTCTGGAAAGAGGAAATAGTTGCAACAGCTATCTAGGTGTAACCTCTGAGGTAGCACATTCCATAGCTCAGCAGCGATGTAAGAGAAAAGCACCCCTCTCCCATGTTGCTGGAGATGGCTTCTGGAACTGTTGGCTTATTTCAAAGGGCCTCTCCTGGTCATCTTCATACCTGGACAGGATCCTAGTGATTTCAATAGCTTTCAGATCATCCTGGGAATTTAAATATGCTCTCTGTATGTATGCATAACCACCTAAGAATGGGCTTTTTAACATTGGTTCCCAAACAGCAGTTGTTTCTAAGATTAACGGCAGATAAAAGTCACACCATTCTTACAAGTTATTCAGAAACCATCATAAGAATTGTAACATTTAATTCAAAGTTTTGTGAGGCTACAGGCCAAACCTTCAAATCCTACAAAAAATCACTTGCATGAAAGATTTTAAAACAAGAGGAAACCATACATTCAGATCTGCTAACCATTTTTAAGAAAACATTTCCATTATACCTCAATGCAGCCATTTGTAATCTCGAGCCCTCTCCACAGTTCCAACAATTGGAGGATTTTTTAATGATTTCACCTAGGCCCAAATTTTGTACCTCGTATCTCTGCAGCATTTTTTTCCCCTCACTGAATATATTAATTGCTACCCTTTCACAGGATTCCATCTTTCCATCAAGCAACCAATTCTCCACTGGCTAATGGGAGAATATGAACTCAAGAAACCATCTTCACTCTTCTTTCCTTTTTTTTTTTTAATAGTGAATAAAAAAATAATAATCTTCCACCTGAAAAGACCTAATATAAGACTAGTATCAGATCAGCCCAACAGTTATATGTAGAAGAGGCAGTGAATGATCACACATACACTGTAGCTATATGGATGTTTAACTTTTAAGCAAGCTGGAAGCCAGAACATCTTTCCCACTATAGATACGGTATTTGTACTGAATGAGCAACCAATGTCATATGAAAGACATAGATGGGAAGAAAGCTATTTTGAGTACCGATATTTAGAGCTGCAGAAGAAAACTTCTGAATGGGGGTCCAATATTATCTATCTATCTATCTATCTATCTATCTATCTATCTATCTATCTATCATCAATCAAGGTAATGGCTTAGATTTTTGTTTTCCACAGACTCTAGGAAGCAAAGATCTTTGCTAAACTGTGACTATATAACAGAAGCAATTTGATAGCATGCTGACATGTAGCATGAAGGTATTTACTCTCAATATAAAACAGTTTTTAAACCTCACAGTTAGATAAAGCAATTATCTAATCTTGCATAATTCTAAACTTCATAAAATGTCTGAGGATGAATACAGTAATAGTAAATATGTCTCTTATGTAGGCTAATAGAAAATTTAATATCACACTTGACTGATGCAATAGATATTAAAAAAGATTTATAGCATATCTGTTCAGAAACTTGAGGCATTAAAAATACTCAGACATACCAAATAAAACTACATCTATACTATTTCATCATATTTAAAATATGTTTGGCAGACTTCTGAGGGAGGAATGGTGAACTAGCATGTCTCTGAAAGAGCAGAGACGACAACCACGGCAAAGACTGAGGAGCCAGTGAGTAGACTGGTCCCACAGAACCTCTCCAGATAAGGAGGGGATGGGAGATTACCTACATGTGCTCTGGATGGTTGCTTCTCACAAGGAGACTGCAGGACAGTGGATTTCCATTGGTTTGAGCACTGCAAAACAAGGGATAAGCCATCATGCTCTCAACCATAGCAGAGCCTTTTAAAGGATTCTGGGTTTGCTAACCTCTCTTTCTAAGCTTACTTTCAGAAATTACTGATTTAACTATCTAAAGGCTAATAGAGATCTTCAAAATGGCAAGTTCAAAAAGCTTCCTGGTGAGTTTATCTTCATTCTTGAATAAAATAAAAAAATAACTATAAGCTTAAGAATTTAAAGAATTGGAAATAAACAGTAAAAAGCTAAATAAGACTCTAATCCAAGAAGGTTATAAACAAATTAAGAGACCAGGTAAGTTTGGAATATTAGGACATTTACCATAAGATTTTGTAAACTGTTCTATAAATAAACAGCCTTTCATGGGAACTAAATTGTTTTGTCCATCCTAAGTCATAACAGAAATTTTAGACTTTATGACTTCAGAATTTGGATGCTAGAGGGGACTAAAGATTCTAGGCAGAAAAGGAAAAGGAAAAAAAAAATGAAAGCTTGCTTTTTGGTTTTGGTTAGTACTGAAATTTACGAAATGACACAAAACATTATGACATCTGAAATACTCCAGGAGATTTTTGAAGAATGGGGTCAGAAACTAGCAGCCACCATGTCAGCAATGATGTCTGCTTCTATGGATAAATTAAGTTCAAAACATGCTAATGAAGGAATGACAGATGTGAAAGAAAATATTTTTCTTTAGAGAGATTTACAAGATAAAGAGGTAAAACAACCTTTGTCTGATGTAGAAATATTAGAACCAGAAATATTGGAAAATAAAAAAGCGTGGATTATAAGACAGAAAAGACAACTAAAGTGGAAACACAAATGACAAGCCAAAAGAATAACCCGAATGAGGACTTTCTAATGGATATATAAAAGAAGCTGTTAAAGCCTGAAAAATTAAAGTGCAAATACAAATGATAAATCAAGAAATGACCTGAATGACTTTTTATTAGATTTACAAAAGAGGTTTACTAAAGTCTCAAAGAAGCCTTTGGGGTGGGAAAAATAAAAATTGAACAGAGATCAAATCCTATTACAACATTTGAATGAATTAAAGATCAAGATTGTTAGAAGTAAAAGGAAGGAGTATAAAGTTGGTTTGTTTGACCAAGGTTAAAATATAAATCTGTAAATTTCTATAACCCTTTCTGGCAACCCTTTATGGACTTTTTGCTGAGACCAGAACTGAAAAGTTGATGATTTATGGATTTGCATATGGATAAGGGATGGATTATGGGAAGAAGAAATATTTGTTTGTAACTTATAAGGGATGAAGAGTTAAGTTTGTTTATACTTGTTGTAATACGGATCGGAAGTTACTTTAAATATATTTTTTTTCTTTTTCTTTCCCTGTACTTTTTATTCTTTTTTTCCCCTTATCTCTCCTTTTCTGAGTTTAGTTTATATTTGCTTTTACTATTGTAATTAAAAGCTTCAATAAAAATTATTTTAAAAAATTAAAATATGTTCATCCTCTAAACACTTCTGGTCCTTTTTCTGGTATCCACATACAATGTATGACTTATCACAAGAGAAAAAAAATAAAATATGTATGGTCATGGCAAGGGATGTGTCAAGGCAAGAGACTTCAAATATTCTCATAACTCATACAAACCACATGAATAAAATTGCCTAGATGCTCCAGTCCAGTCCAGCCTTGCGTCCAGATCCGAGCCTTGCCTAGACCCCCAGTCTAGTATAGCCTTGCCTTCCAAGCCAAGCCTCGCCTAGATGGTCCTGTCCAGTCCAGCCTTGTCTCCAGAATGAAGCCTTACCTAGACATTCCAGCCCAGTCCAGTCTTGCCTCCAGAACCAAGCCTTGCCTAGATATTTAAGCCTAGCCTTGTCTAGCCTCCATGTACCAGCCTGATCCAGCCTGCGTGCCAGGGTTCAAATCTGAATGTTCAGCCTCTTCTTTGCCATGCACTCTAGCTCCTTCCAGTCTTGCAGCTTCAATCAGAAGATTGGCCAAGTTCTGCCTCACTGTCTTGCCATGGTCTGACCCTGCAGTGTTGCCTGAGTGTTCCTTGCCACCTGGGTGAACTTGATTGTTTTATACAGTCTAATATACTGCAAGAACTTTTGCTATTGTAAATAGTTAATTCAATAAAGAATTTTATTAATACATCTGCCTGGCCATCTTATAGTCTGAAAAGGATGCTATGCGTATTATGTGCTTCTGGTTAATATGTAGTTTAAGTGTAGTTAAGTGCCATGAGTGCTACATAGGCATAAAATATATTTGCTGATTAAGTATTTTAGATACAGTCATTCTCTGATGGAATTAGAATATGGTATAAGGACTGATTCTTGCATGAAGTCAACCAGCAGCTGCCAAGCTAGAGAGAACCATTATGCAAACATAGTTCAGCTGTCATTAAAAGAATATCCAAGTATTTCTTAAACCAGAAAGGTGGGACTAAAGCAACCTAGAGTTTAAATTCTGAAACAGAGAACTATATTTGGGGGAGATGGGCGGTGGCTAAATTTGATTAATAAATAAATAAATAAACAAACAAACATACATATTTTGCCTTTTCAGCACTTCATAGGTTATTAATTGTACTAAAGGCTTCATTCTTGCCTTCAATAAATATTGCAGATAAGCCATATTTTTGCCAAGTTAAGTCAGTTGCTGAATAAGGACCTAAATGTCTAGAGGGCTGAAATATACTACCATGGCCTGGGGTGAAGCCTGACATATGGAAAAGTGACATGCATGTGGTCATGGTATTGAAAGAGAACCAAAATCAGATTAAGTTCCAAAGAAGAAATTCAGCTACTTAGTACTATTGAAATCAACTGTGGAGGTAAAACTGTATGTTTTTATATACTTATTCAATACAATCATTATTATGGAAAAAATAGATATGCTTGATTAGAAAATAAACTGTGGACTCTCCCTGCTGATTTTGAAATTAATACACGCACAATCACACATCCCGTGATGGCTTAATTTCTAAATCCAGTCCATTCAAGAGAGTTACGTACAATTCTATGAAAATGATGAATATCATTTCCCAACAAACTAAACCTTTTCTGCATTGTTCTCATAAAGATATTTTCTCAACATTTCTCAAGGAACCCATCAAATTCAGTAAAATGAGAAAAGCATTTTTCTTAAGTCACCTGTTGCATCTTGAGGTACTGCTTTAATATAGTGCGATACATAAAGTTAGTCCTGTTTTCATCACTTTAGTCAAAAAAAGTCACTTGAAGCAAATTAGTTCTTTCCTTTTACTTGTTAATAAGTCCTTTACTGGCAAATAGTTAGTTGTAAAGAAAAATTTAGGACAGTTTAATGGTACTCGGCCGTCTACTGAGTGCTAATTGTTGCTCTTTCTCCAAGCTGTCATCCTGACCAGACTGGTCTTGCTAGAAAGCTGGTAGAATACAATGCCTTTTGAACAGTACATTCATTCTTGCAGGATGTCTTGAGGAAAATGTCAATTTCTTTGTGTTAGGGAAGCCTAGAATCAAATTACTTCTGGAATTCATTAGGCAGAACAGGTGGTTTCACAAGGTAAATCATTTCCAGTCAAAGGGAGAATAGAAGACAAAAGGTACAAAGAAAACTGAAAAACTGAAGTTCTTATGAGTCAACAGGCTATTAATAAGTAAGACCTTCCTCAACAATAAGAAATCTGCAGAGGCATTTCTGATGGCTGGCACCTAAGGGCCAGCTGTGATTCTGACAGCTCAGTAAATTTTCTGTTCCAAGGCGTTAGTTATTGAAACATATTTCTTTGGCCAAGACCAACAAAGAGATGATAATCAGTCATCTTTTACTCTGTTAGATTCAGTGTGTTTGACCTTGGACTCATGTCTAGCAGCCACATACAGTTCTGGACTTATGCTTAGATAATGATTAAATCCATTTGAAACTCATGGGTATGGATGAGATAGCACATGATAAAGATTGGAAAATTACTTACAAAATCATCAAGACTTAACTTCCATGGCTTTGAACGATGTTCTTTTCCATCTAACATCAGGAGGTCCTTGGTTATTTTTACTTCAAGTTTCCCCCATGTGTGCAACATGGGCTTGCCTTAAAAAACATTGCTGAGAAAGTTAAGCTAGTATATAAGTCATGAACCCCTACAAAGCTTACCTCTGTTCACCACATACTGCACATTATGAAAAAAAAAAGAGCAATATGCAAAGACATTGGAAGCTACCATGAAGGCTGGTAGGTAAAGGTAAAGGTAAAGGTTTCCCTTGACGTAAAGTCCAGTCGTGTCCGACTCTAGGGGGCGGTGCTCATCTCCGTTTCAAAGCCTTGGAGCCGGCGTTGTCATAGACACTTCCGGGTCATGTGGCCAGCATGACTCACGGAACGCCGTTACCTTCCCGCCAAAGCGGTACCAATTAATCTACTCACATTTGCATGTTTTCGAACTGCTTGGTGTGCAGAAGCTGGGACGAGCAACGGGAGCTCACCCCGCCGCGCGGTTTCGAACCGCCGACCTTCCGATCGACAGCTCAGCGGTTTAACCCGCAGCGCCACCGCGTCCCTTATGAAGGCTGGTAGAAGTCCTCAAATTCAAGATTTTCTATCAGTGGCTACAAAGAATGATGAACCTCTAGCTTTGGAGTATGATGGAGACTATTGCCTCTATGGGAAATAGATTGAACTTTGTAAGACTTTGTTGGATCCAATGAGTGCTTCACTTTGACCTATTATTTTCTATGTAGATCTTTGTGAATGTCCTGAAGTAGCATAATCTGGCCAAGGAATACATATGAATATGAATATGTGGCTAAAAACATATATTTATACTATTTTAAGGATGAGATTCCAAGTTCCCTTCCCCACACAAAAAACCCCCACTCTGAATTCTCACAACTAGTGTTAATGGAATGTCATACTGCTAATCAATATGAACAATCTTCTTGCAGAGTTTAAACAGGGCTCACTATTTGAAAAATAAATAGAAAAGATGCAAGCATATTTACTTAATTCAAACAGCTGCCCTGATCAAACTGGTGCTCTGCTGCTGTTGGATTTAATGAGTCACGTGAGCCAGTCACATTCTCCATTGCCTGAACCATGAATTATCCTTTCCTGGTTACTACAGATGGCTCTGTTGAAACAGGAATCTAATACAGGCCAAAGAATCCAATACACTGTAGGAAGAGGTATGGTGTACTGCCTGCGGCTAAAAACATGACAATCTTCAGAGACCACACAGTATCTTTTCTCCTTGTTCTCCCATTCCTGCTTTGAAAAACTTCTTGTTCTTCTTTCCTTATTACCATTCTATAGCCTAATTTTTAACCCAA
This sequence comes from Candoia aspera, assembly GCF_035149785.1. Taxonomy (NCBI): domain Eukaryota; kingdom Metazoa; phylum Chordata; class Lepidosauria; order Squamata; family Candoiidae; genus Candoia; species Candoia aspera. The sequence goes on along the minus strand of NC_086157.1, from coordinate 51,479,471 downwards.
TTTTGAGGATTCCAACTCTCTGTCTTTCCAATCACTGTTAAGGATAGATGGTTATAACAAGAGAGTCAGGAGAGTGGTTTATAACTTTTCAGCCTTTGGCAAACTTTCTGGCAGCCTCAGTAATGACTATACTTACTCTTAATTGCTTTCAACAGACTTACACAAGAGTTACATTCAGTTGAATTATTTCCTGGATTCTTTCTAATTAATCTGAAAACAGCTGCTTTAGGACCTGGGATGATTAATAGTTGCAAGACAGCTAAATGCCTTGTGAAAGGGAAATCTCTCCAAAACATATGTACATACAACCCCATTCTTGTCATCCAAGCACAAGTAATTCCAATGCAAGCAATTTTCAGTTGAGCATGTTATCAATTCCTTGAATAATCAGTTCTAGCTGAACTTCAGAATTGTGTGAAGCTAATTAATCTTTTGAATGAATGGTTTTGTAACGTATGTTGTACAGTGTTTTCAGACCATGCACTGTAATTATAAGCATTAGGCTTAAATTGCCCATGTGACAGTCTTGAGGTAGGGAGTCAGCAACATTCACTTTCACTCCTCGATGGATAGAGATATCCTTTAGCACTGAAAAGATTCTGTTTTTGTAGCACTTTGGACCACAGATGTTGTATAGAAGACAGGTAATGGTGCCAGCTGTGGCAAATGACAGGCAAAATAGTTACAAATGAGATAAAGAATTTGGTGTTTTATTATGCCATAGAGCATACAGAGTCTGCTGTAGCATTGGAGCAAGGAACTAATCTTTGGGTATCCTAACTGCTTTCAATTTACTATCAGTTCATAAGAAGTGTGACATTATGAATGACAGAAGTCTTGACTTATCAGAAGTCTCAGCTCATCAGTAAGCTGGAAGAATGATAGGCTTGCCAATTATTGAGCTGGACTGGCCTGTCAAAGCCCCATCACAAGCTTTAAAAGGACTCCCCTTTGAGGACTGGAACAGCCCAGCCTCTACTTGTCCCTCAACAGACACTGTTCGGTGGCTCCAACACCCTCCAAATCCAGATGGAAACAAACTATAGGAAAGGAATGAACTAAAAGAACCAACTTGTGATGAAGGCTAAATCACAGAAGTCAATATCAACTTCTCTGACAGGGAAAGAAAATATCTAGCCCTGATAACTGGTAGCTATAGCCCCATCTAATACTGAAAATAGAAATAATGGAAAATTCAGTATCAGCAGTGGTCAAAGTCTCATGGGAGGTTCCAGTTAACACCCTATAACAAATCAAACAGGCACCTCTTCCAGGTTCTTCCCAAACTTCCTATGTCTATTTTATTTATGATTTGTTCTTGCATTTTTGTAGTTAATTTCATTGTTTTTGTGTATTAAAATGCAATAAAATAATGACATCTGTGATAGTCAAATATTCCATTTTAATACACAATCAATATGCACACCACTATAAAAACTTTGTGAGTTTTAGAAAAGGAAATTTCAAAAATGCATGTTTGCTCTTTTCTTCATAATAAATGACCACTCTAAAATTCCAGCTTCCTTTAATCAGTTTTAGGAATGTTGTTATAAGAACATTCTTTCTTCTAGGAGAAAGAAGAGGAAGAAGGAATGGCTGACAAAAACTAAATAAACAAAACAGAGACTGGCAGTGTTGTCTATTGAAAACTGGCTGGTGATTGGTGCTTCCGGAAGAACCTGATACAAGACTCTAGCACTGGAGTGAGTGGGGGTTCTAGAGAAGGAAGTACAGTTATTTGCATGAGGACCTGTTGAAGTGAGTTGTCCCATAAACTACCTTAGTCTTCTCCTTTCCTTCCTTTCCCCCATATTTATCTCTTGCAATGTGATAGAAATTAATCAGTCCATAGTAACAAGAAACAGATGCTGGGAATCAACACTTATATAGAATTCAAAGGGATTGGTTTTTCAGCCTTCAGTTTTTCACCTTCTCATCCTTGTCACTAACCTTATATGAACAAATGTTCCCTTAATTCCTCTGGGTCCATCCATGAGGAAGGATCTCAGAAGAAAACTTTGACTAGATGGGGGAGAATAGAGCTCTTGTCATACTCCTTCAGGAAGGAGGAAGCAATTATCTATATTGTGGTCAATGACCACTACATAATAAACTCAATAATGTAAATCTATATAACTAGATTTATCAATCAGCTGATTGTGCATTTTACCTGTAACATAACAAAAGGTAGCTACACTTAGAATAACAAGATTGTGTGTAACTGAAAGTAAAAACTGTAAATAAAACTGGCCAGAATGACCCAGAAATTTATTGAAATGTGGAGTTATCAACTCTGAATATTTGACAGCATAAAATGGGATCTATCTACTGTATGTATCCCAGAAGAATGTACTCCCATATTTAAGGATTCTGATTTGCCTTAAATATCTAGCAAATCTAAGGAGGGTGAAGGATCTAGTCAAAAGTATAACCTTGGGAAGAGATGCCAGGTCTAATTGGATATCAATGTACTTAATCCGCTGCCTCAAAGCAGTTTTGGAACACTCATGCCTGTCTGTGCAGAGTTGAGTTTAGGAAAATCCAAGGAGCTCTGATTTTTTTTTTTTTTGGTCTGTTGCTTTTGACCAGGATTGATGAAAAAAATTACCAATAAGAATCTGAGGTGCAAATCTACAAGGGCAAAGTGTATTATGGACCAGTATGTAAAAATATATAATTAAGCATTCGGCCTGATCCTACGGAAGCTGACGACATGGCAAACAATCATGTTTGGGACACAGAAAGGAGTCTAGAATAAGTTCCTAAGACATTTGGCCTGGATACTTTCTAAAGAAGCAAAGAAATTGTATGGGCTTAATTGGGCACTGAATAACAGCCGTGCTCTAACTTTACCTGAATACACTCAGAGTGCAGTAGGTATAAATAATGTCCCTTGAGAGAGAAGAGCAATTGCAATGCTGCTGCAGCACTCTGGGCTTTTTACGTTATATATTCCTTGTGCATTTTGCATGAAGTCATAAGCATGAAAGACTATGCCTAGGCATTTACATGATTTAACCTGCTTAAGAGGATAATTTGTTAATTTCCAAATATGTCTTTTAGGTCATTTTGTAAAGACCACCACCTTTGTCTTCTTGCAATTAATTTCCAAAGCTTCTGAAACATAGTAATCAGCCAGTGCTCTCAGTGTCTTTCTTAGGCCAATCAGGGTACCAGAATTAGATGAAACTTGAAATCTGTCATGGTTGCAGCTCCTATTTCATCTTTCTGAATTTCCAGTTTGGTAGCCCAAGACCAATCATTGTTGCTGTGAGTGTCATCAGAAGTTAATTCCTTTCAGTATGAAGGCACTGCTAGTAATGCACAAACAAGGAGAAAAGGCATTGTTGATGCCAAGGCTCACTTTGAAAGAAAAGAAGAAAATCTCAGTGTTTGAAGTTTGTTTATTTCTGCATGTTTTCCAAGAAGGCAGTATAAATAACACAAGGTAAGTGTCATTTCCATCTTAAAAGGGGGAAAACAGGAAGTTTTTTTTTTTTACATGAGTTGCTTGAGCAAAAGTCAGTATGCTTCTTTTAAAATTAGAAAAAGAGAAAAGAAACAGACTAATGAATATATATTGGGAAAAAAAGGCAGAATATATTAGCAAAATATAAATCCCAGGACCATTTTTCAGACATAAGCAAATATCATTGTGCTTTGGCATTTCAAATTATTAAGTACAGATTATTTTCTGAAACTACTCTGATAATAGCAGTGATTATTTGTGACAGCAAAGTTGAACACGGGAAGAGTTCACCTGCAATCTGCTGTAATTTAGAAAGTGAAATACAAGAAGGAATCTTTCCAAATGGCAGATGGAAGATTTTTAGCCAATTTTTAGCTAGTTCATTGAGGTTTGCAGCTTTCAGTTCACTGCTTCACTGAGAATGTGGAAGGCAGGACAAAATGCAATAGAACTTTTAAAGCTGGGTTAAGACTTGTCTTTAAATGATTGCACAGATTTCAATTTCAAGCAAATAAATATTCTGAAAAGTGTACTGAAATTTTCAATGGATGGATGGATGGCACAATAAAAAACTAAAATGATAAAATAATGAATACTACCCATATTAGTAAACACAAATACATTGAAATTACAAGAAAGAAATTTCAATGAAGGTTATTTTCTGGCCAAGTTTGTTTGTTTGTTTTAGTTCTATTTATATTTAGAAGCAACATCAAAGTTTATTTGCTGATTATGACATCAGTGAGAACAAGAGAAAGTACTGTGATGATTCATCTATGCACCACCTTTTGCAGAATGTCTTCTGAAAAAAAGAAGCCATCATGAGATGTGTTTAAGGTTTATTCAACACTATTATTTATTGTTGAAGAATATTTAAGTGTACCTTTTCCTTTTTCTCATTTCCTGTTATGATTAAAAGTTTTCAAGGCAGCAAGAAACAACTTCACTTGACAAAAAAATAATGTTTTCTTCTTTATAAGTAATTCATGCAACTATGTTTGGCAGGATGGTGTCCTTATTTTGGCCCTGATCAGAGCATGGGATTGATATCTCCTTGTGAAATCTCTATGGATTTCCTGATAAAGTGTGTTAGAGATAGGGATACTTGAGGACTTTGTCCTTTATTAATATTCACAGAAATTTAATCATTAATTCTATAAGATGCAGAATAGAATTTAGGGGACAATTTGCTGTCAATGTTGGGTGTTCCTAACATTCTGATACAGCTTTAGGCTCAGAAAGGATCGCAGTACATTTTAAAAGGCACATTTTGAAATACAGTATATTTCAAAAGCACATGCATTTAAAAATGTACTTGAATAAAAACAATTATGTTTAATTTTAAAATTATTTATTTTTAAAAAATTATTTCTTATGGATTTTTAAAATCCATAATTTTAAAATTATGGATGAATGTGGCCGCAAGACTAAAGCTAATACCCACAAAGTGAATTACCAAAAAAAAAAAGAAGATTTAACAAACTTTGCTTGGTCAAAATATGCATCCAGACCTATACACAGCACAACATGCTATGCACAACAGCATACAATATTCTGGCAATGGGTTACCACCAGATGAGCTGCAGTCTGTCAGTGTGTTGCTAGAACTGGATGGTTTTCTGTGACTGCCTCACATAAATATGGAACAGTAAGTATCAGTGAACGTGGGTCTGTTTTGTGACATGTTAATAGGTTTGACCTGTCCTTTATTTCTCCCGTTTTCTAGCTGCAACATTTAGAGTATAATAAACCAGGTTTAATGGTTCAAGAACTTTTTCATAAGCCTAGTAAATTATAGTCATATTACAGTAACACATCGCTCAAATAATATGTATAGTACAGTACCTCTCTCTTCAGCCATATTATTTTACCTTCACTGTTGAAGAACTTAATGCTGCCCTGTGCAATAGATAAAATCCTTCAGCTTATGATCAACCCAGAGAAGGAGAACTTGCCAAACATTTATAGAAACCAATAAAAGTAAATGACAATCATAACAACTGTTGAGTTGTCTTCCTTCAAAGTGAAGACCATCTTCTGCTTTTAGAAATGCAACATGTCCTGTGGCATGTGGATTACAGAGAAGCTAAGAATTCTTATTGTGAACACTGGGTGATTGAGAACCTCAGAGAAAAATGTTTCATCAGTTCATTAAAAAAAAAAAATCACAGCATAAAAGAGTAGGATGAAAGAAAGCAGAAAAGAAGGATTTGATAAAATATTATAAATAATTTGATAAATATTTTAATTAATATTGATTGATCCAGCATCTTGATACCTTGATTGTTCATCTTTTAGTAGCTTTGGCTGTCAGTCAACAGAATTGTTGTTTCTCTTAGTTTATAGTAATTGCATATTCAATATAATATTCAAGATGCCCCTGACTTTGTTTAGTTTGCCCTAAACCTGATTAATCTGCCTGCTCAACTCCCCTCCTTCACTCTGTCAAACCACCAGCATATTTAATAGCATTTTCTATTTCATGTGCAGTAGCAGATATTTAATAGTCATTATTTAAAGCAAATAGCCTTATATTCTATATTTAATACTTCATATTCAGTATCTGATATCTCTAGTAGATATAGCATTAAGTATCTGATGTTATAATCAGTTGCTAGGGAAACCAATGGTTACAAGCTCAGAACTGCTATCTGTGCATATTAATATATTGAGTGCTTTTGTTTGTATATTCAGTTTCGACTTTTAGAAGTGAACACTAGGCACACAGATCTTATTTCTGAGCTTGGAGCACTTCATAAAAGAATTATTTTAATTCTACAAATTCTAAAACATGCAGAGCATAATATATCTGTGCTTTGCAGGGCACAGGTATACATTATGCTTTGAGAAGTATTTGAAAGCAATATAGTAGCATGAACCTAAAGGAGCTGTGTTAAAAGCAGCTGTGTGCTCTAGAAGGCTTGCACAGTGTTTTCAAGGCTATTCCTGGGTACCTGTATCTATGTTTGTACACAGACAAAAAATACCTCTGCTGAAACTGCCACTCAATAGGCAGTAGTACATAGACATCATGCAAGCCATTCAGAGGAATAGCTGCTTTAATACTTTCAAGAGCGGTGCCTTGCCCATGCTAATATACTTTTTCCAAATGCTTCCATAGCTCGCTATTGATCATGGTGCTCTTCTGGAGAAACTCTTGAGTGTACAACATTGTAGAGATTCCACTCATATTTAGATGGCCTTTCTCAAAAGTGATGCAAAAAGTTTCTGTTCAGCCCCAGCTATTAAATATCCTTACACAAAGCCCTCCTTGGAATCTATTCTGTTATGTTTTTAATCTCATATTTTTTCTTGTCCCAAGCCTTTACAGTACTTTCTGCTTCAGTGGTTATGTAATTTTAAAATAGTTTTATCTTTATGGTTTCTTAAAATGGTTTAAAAGCAGTTTTTGTTGCTTTTAAATTACTTTTAAAGTCATGCTTTACCACTCTGTGTGTATGTGTGTGCATGCACATACTTATATTTCGTTTGTGATTTACTGAGTTCTGAGATCTTTGGATACAGGGTAACAAATACCTTTTAGTAATGGATAATTTTATCAGTAAATGAAAAAGAAATTTTTATGAAGAATATAAAAATGAATGCAGGGGGATCTTTAAAAACAGTAATAAAATTACTTGGATTATTTTTAATATAGTTAGAATTTAATTATATTATTGAATATCATTGTACAATTATAACTCAAATTTGTCTAAAATAAATTGCCAGAAATGTAATTTTGATTGACATCCCTAACTATACATTGCTTTGGGTACAAATTAGTAACCTCACCAATTGTTGGGTTTTTAAAAAAAAAACAATATTAGGACTTTTCATTCTAATTTTTAGCAGGAAAAAAAAATAGCTGCCAAATATTGGTAATGTCTAGCAGATCAGTGCAGTTTTCGCTTGTGAATGTATGTAGGATGGATAACATCATAGAACTAATGATCTACTGTGATTAATCAGGGATTTTATCTCATTATATTTCTAATCTGGAGATGTTCCAAATGCATCAGGTGAGAAGCCATTAATATATACATAACACCCAAGTCTATTTCCCTTTTTCATCTAAACCAGTAAAGTGAACTGGCTTAGCACTGGGAGTGGAAGTGTCAGGTTCAGAATAAATTAATTGGACACAGTCTCTGGAGATGCCTTTTACAAGCTTTGCTGGTGCATTGCTTGCTTTTAATGTTTTGTAAGCTCGGGTTAGATTATTTCATGCTTATGAAAACAGTTCTGAAACTATTCCAGTGGCAGAACTGGAGCACTGATAACTGAGTCTGAGCATTATAGCATGTTGTGCCTATCCTTCCCCAATTACCCATGCTCTAAATTAATTTCTAGCCTCCATCCAAAGTGCTGGATTGAACTTGGAAGCCTTTCATAATGTAGAATAAGATAGTTAATTTTAAATGCTGGACTAATAGAAAAGAGATGCTGTATAAAACACTGCACAGGGGAGGAGTGAATTTTTTTTCCCTTGCTTAAAAAAACCAACACTCCAGTATTTTTCTTTTCCTAAACTAAAACAAAAACAGAGCATCCTTTCTCCTATGCATTTAGACTGAAAGTGGCTAAAATTTGTTTCCCTAGAAGCCAATAGCACAGTGTTCTATTAAAATGATAAAAACACTGTATTCATCTGTTAGAGGAAGAGAACAATAGCAGCTGGTGGTAAAAGAGCATTTCAATTCAACATGGGGAACTATGAGCATTTCTATATCAGGACTTTGCACTGATAAGTTCACATGAATGTGTTTGAGAACTGAGCTAAATTATGTTTTGTCAGCTGCATTTTATTTTAAGACATATTAAAATGAATTTCACACTTTTATTTGTTTTTTAATCCAGTGACTCTGGAGGTTCAAGTGTTAACTATTCCTGCTCTACCATCCTGTTCTACCATATAGAAAGTTGGCAAAACAACTCTTCAAGTTGCCATCAGTGGAATTTTTAGGGTCCGTTTGCAAATGACCAGACAAATGTACCAAACATGAAGTAATTTGGGAGGAAGGCATTGAATCAATTTATTTTATGTTCCTTTTGTGTGGAATTGGGTTGAGGCAGTTCCACGTAAGACTTCTGCTCTTCTTTTGCAGCATTTCAAGACTGGGAAGTTTGACTATAATTACAGATCATACTGCAATAGCAGTGTGGAAGTACCTTAAAAAAATAGCAACTACAGTAAGTCTTCATTTTTCCTTAATATGCCTGTGGATGCACATGCATATTAAAAAATCAGGATGAGTTTCTGACTTAATTGCACAAGGCTGGAAAAAAAGACAGCCAATTAACAATTCAAAAAAATATGCTTTGTAAGTGTTCTTGTGTATTCAGAAGTATGTGTTGAAGGATATGCACAATCCTATTGTGTACTAGGGGAGAGAGAGAGAGAGAGAGGTAGATATTGGAAGGTTCTAATACAATTGTAACAAGTCCAACAGCTGTGACCTTTGAAAATACACAAAAATGAGAACGCACCTGTCAGTAAGCCGCCTTCAATTCGTGCCTTTTCATACTGTAAGCAATGACTCTGCTTCTCTTAGAAGGCTAACAGGATCTCTTAAGATTAATACCATCTTAGTATATTGTGTTTACAGTTATGGAGATTAACTGAACTCTGCTTGCCAAATTAAGCAGATTAGCCTACAGCAGATACAATTTAAGATCATTAATCCATACCAGTGAGATGATCAGAACAGCACGTTGATTATATGTTGTTATCAAGTTAAAAAACAAAGCAACACATGACAGAATGCTGTGGTAATTTAACCACATGAACACAGCACACACATTGTCTCTTTCTAATAAGGTACATAAACCATCACAAATGTTTTAAAGAGTAATTTATATTTGCCAAAAAATATCTTAGTGGGGCATCGGAGTCAGCAACTGAGATCTCTATACATATATTGAAAACTGCTATGTTTGATAATTACATGCATGCTAGTGGTGCTACAGTATGGCATGGAAGACGCTAAGGGCAGAGGCATGTTTCTCAGTTGTTCTGAAGAAAAGAGACTGTTTAGGGACAGAGCAAATGCTTAGCCCAAGAAACTCCTTATGGAAATCGGAATTTCATTAGTCATTCAAGGAGCTGAAGGAGAATGAATCATGAATCTAGTATGATACACTAATTATGAAATAAAAAGATTATAGCAAATGTGAAATGTAGGATATTGAGTATAAAAACTGACAATAAAATAAAACATAAAACCGTTACTGAAATGAGACTGGTTAAGATGGAACTTCAGGCTCCTAGGAGAAATCTAGGTGAAAATAGGATCTGAATTACTACTCTTACTACTATATATTAATACATTAATATGTTGACATGAATTAACATTAATTAATTAAATATAAAATATCCAAAGGAAGATTGAGACCAAGTAGAAACAAAATCTGAAACATGTCTGTGTCTTCGATAAATGTCAAATTGTACAGTTTCCATGTTTTAGGTTATAATTTTACACCAACTAGCTGAATTCATTAATAATGGCAAATGAATCCATTACTGCTTATTTCAATAGCATTTTAACATGCATTAAATGTTACTGCTTTTTCACCTTATGTCATTTTTTTACTAATATGAATGGCATAGAATTCTAACAAAAGAACAGACATGATTATTCTATCTTTTATGGAAAGACATTATTTTATAATAGAAAGAAACTTGCAATAATCTAATCAACTGTGACTGCATTGTCTAGATATTTTATTTGCTATCTCAACTCTTTTAGATATATAGGAAGAATAAGAAATTGTTATCATTCCAGGAACTCTGGAAGAGCTAAATACTATAACTTTCATAACCTGTAAGGACAGAATTAATGAAGGTAGAATATAGAACAGAGGTTTTTTTCTCTGTAGGAGAATGATACCAATATGGAGTTCAAGCATGTTCCTTATCTTGACAGTAGAAACTTATTAGGAACAGCTTCTTCACTAACAAGAGTAAAATATGAAATTCTACATCAAAAGTCTCTAATTCTCTTGGTAATATAGTTTTATGAGAATGGTCTCCTTAGACTGTATTGAATGAATGGAAAGAATAAAGGAATAAAATCACAAAGGAAAATAAATTAAGTGATAAAATATTTGGAGCCATCTTACATATTATCTGATGAAATTAATTGGAATGCTATACATTTTCATTAGATTTGGACAAAAGTGAACATTATGTAAAGGTGTATTTACAATACAGCATATAGACACAGATTCACATTATTTTGGACATAGCATAATATAAAAATAATTTAAAATACTTTTTTCCCAGAAAATGATCAAACTTATTTTTTCTTGGCACGAGGGGGCAGATTTTCTTAGAAATGCTCAGTAAATCATAAACATTAGCTTGAAATAAGTCAAACAGTGTTGTAAAATATTTCCCATGTGAGAACAATCTCAATTCCTCTCTTTAGGACTACTCAGCCTGAGACATCAAGCCAAGAGGGTGGAAGATACTCATTCTGCCTTATGAACAGTATTGTGAGAGATGGTCGGGTGGCTGAGAAAGAGATTGAAGTTGATGATTAGATAGGATAGATTATAGAAAGAAGAGAGTCACAATTTAACTTTAGAGAAAGAGGTCAATTTATAATTGTACTTATAACTGCTGTAAAGAAGATTGGAAGCCACTTCTTTATATCTTTTTTCTTCCTTTTCTATTTTCCTGCTACTCTTTTTCTTTTTGCATTTTTAGGTTTTTTATTTTTTTTCTCTATTTTAGTTTGTATTAGTCTTATTCTTGTGTTTAAAATTAGATAGATAGATAGATAGATAGATAGATACATAGATAGATAGATAGATAGATAGATAGATTGAAGTTGCTCTGGACATTAACAATCAACAAATGGCAGAATTAAATAGTATCTATCTTATAAATGGCAGCTTAATCCAGCTTTCAGAAAGCCCAGAAAGATGATATTCAAAATATCCAATATATTTTGCCTAAATGTTTTCACTAATAAAAGAAGGTTGGAGGTTCCTCTCATAGTTCTCCAAGATTCTGTAAAGGAAGTTTCTCACAGGAATTAGTAGGGGACTCTGTCGTTCTCTTACCACAGATAAATTGCATTCCTTCCTTTCTGTGTGAACACAGAGTATATGAAATAATCATAATCATGATAATAATAAATACCACTGTTACTGCTGTTACTAATACCACATTTCTGCTCATAGAACATTTAAGATGGCTAATGTTTAAAAAAAAACATAAAATCAATATATCTTTTTAACTAACTCAAACTGAAAATGTCTAGCTCAAGTGGAAGGATTTGATTCCTTTCCTCAAAGCAGGAGGAATGGGATTAAATGTAGTTCTTGAGAGAATGGATTCTATAACTTGGGACAGAATAGGGAAAGGCTGTCTCCCATATTCCTAGCTCCTTAAACCTAGGGCCCTGACATCCAAGCTTAAGTCCTTAATGTTTGAATAATGTGCTGCCTCACTATTTCACTAGGAAAGCACTGAATTTTCATTTATGAATTTACATCCTGACTTTTTTTGTCAGCACTTAACATGGCTTTTCAGAATAAAATAAAACACAGCATATACAACCATATTAATGTCATTAAAATTAAAATCATTATCATTACACACAAACACATATATATTAATTACATATCCTTTTTTTCCCTTTTCCTAATTCTGCTAGCATTTTAATCCCATTGTCAATAGCTTTTATGTGAGCTCACAAGGAAGGAAAGAAGGAAGGAAGGAAGGAACCTAAGGAGATATATGGGAATTAGAAGAAAAAGAGAAAGAGAGAAAGAGAGAGAGAGAGAAAGAGAGAGAGAGAGAGAAAGGAAGAAAGGAAGAAAGGAAGAAAGAAAGACAGACAGACTAAAAGGTGATGTATGAGAATTAGAAGCCATGGCTAATAACTAAGGAGGATGACAGACTGTAGCTCATGACTGTAATGTCATGAAAAAGCTCATGAATAATGGAGTCAGGAAGGCCAAACTTCATAATAAATGAAGTCAATGAGGAATACAAAATAGAATATTGTATCTCCAAAGTACAAATGTAGTCAAGAAAGCTGTTGGTCTGTTGCACATGGAAGGTATAAAACTAATAATGGCAGAGGAGGTGGAACTACTTCATACATCTCTCGTAACTGTCTTTTTTCAGAAGAGGGAAATCTTCCCTCCTAAGCTGGTTTGATAAAGGTATTATAAAAATCCACTTTGCTACTTTATACAAATTTAAGTCTACAGAACTAAATTCCTTACAGTCATGTGAAAAAGTAATTACATCCCACTGATTTTTTTTTACTTTTCCAACATATTTCAACATACAGATTTTTGCTCTTCATTTCAACTATATTGATAGATAAAGGAATATAAAATAACAAATATCATGCACCATTTATATTTTGTAGTCCATTGTGTAATTTAAATAAACATAAATGCAATTTTGCATGTGCATAAAGTAAGTACTTTATATTTATCACTACCTCAAATACCTAAAATTAGAATCAGATGCACCAGAGCAGGTGCAAATGATTAGAACTTTGTTAGAGAGGATCTGGGACAAATCTGACTAATCTAAGTACCAGACATTTAGTTTGATTTTTTATTTGTTTCTGAACTGTGTGGTATCCTAGGGCAAAAGAGCTCTTTGAGGCCTTCAGAAAGAAGGTTATAGATTCATATTCCCTATGAATCTGGGAAGGGATTTTAAAAGATTGCCAAACAATTGGACATCAATCATCCGCTGTCGGGAAGTTCATCAACAAGTGCGGAAGATTTCAAGCAACTGCCAGCTTGCCAGGTGAGGCCATCCCAGCAAGTTCAGTCTGAAAGCGGAATGAAATATGCTGAAAGAAATCTATAAGAACCACAGAATTCCATCACATGACCTACAGATAGTTCTTGCCACTTTTGATGCCAAAGTACATGAGTCTATCACCAGAAAGAAGCTGCATAAATTAGTTCTACATTGGAGGTATGCCAGGAAGAAGCCTTTGCTGTCCAAAAATAATATCAGGGCAAGACTAAAGTTTGTTTGTGAACACCTAGGCAAAGACCAGGATTTTTCTAACAATGTGCTTCATCCTGTGATTGACCTGCATCTTGCAATTAACACCTGGAAAAGAGGATGCCTAGATAAACTAGCTCTTCCTTTTCACTCTTGCAGGTTGTGAGATAACAAAATTTTTGCTCTAATTCCAATTAGATAATTATTTCCCTCTTTTGTTGTAGCAGGTGCTCAGTGCCTACTAGACACTTAATCCTCATTAATATGTAACCTTCCTTTACTGATGCCTAAGCTATTCTGGGGGTGGAGAGGCAAAGGGAGGTTGTAGAGCTATAAAAGTTCCCAACTAATGCAACACCTTTGTGAGTTGATTTCCAGAGATCATCCTTGCTATTTGGGCTCACTGTGGTAGGTGGAGGAAGGGCCCCTGGTGCTGTAAGTAATTAATACGTAATGGTATGTAGGAATGACTTTGGGAGACAGGAGGAAGAGCAGCAGCCTAGACAGTGGTCTGATAAATGAAATCTGAGTCATTTAAGGGATGGGTGGGGGTGAAGGAAGTGTCTCAGAAGGGACCCTCTCTAGTTTTCGGGAGAGTAAAAATAGGAGGGGAGAGGTACTTTGAGACTTGCAAGATTCCATTACTGTAACCTTATAATAAAGGAAGTGTTAATACTCATGGTTGGTGTTTCTTGTCTGGACTGCCTTGAAAGGCTGACATAATGGAGACAATTTAAATAAACATGATGCTGTTTGTTTTGGTCCTGGTACCCCTTCTAATGTCTGCATGCTTTGGAATCTGTCCTGCAAATTCTAACTTAGCTGGCAACACAGGAATCAGAAAACATGCCCTGGACATATGAGGCAAAAATAGAGTTATTTGGCCACAGTATGGGCCATGTCAAAAGACATGTTTGGCAAAAACCAAAGACAGCATTTCCCTAGAAGAACCTGATACAAACTGTAAAGCACAGTGGTGGAAATGTTATGGTTTGGGGTGCTTTGCTTCCTAAGGGCCTGGGCAGCTCACCATCATAGAATCCACTATGAATTCATTGTACCAGAGGAACTTGAAGATAATATGAGACCATCTGTCAGAAGATTGAAGTTCAATTGAAAGGGGACCTTGCAATATGACAATAACCCTAAGCATTCCAGTAAATCCACCAAGGAATGGCTGAAAAAGAAAGAAAGAAAAGAAATGGAGGGTTCTGGAATGGCCAAGTCAAAGCCCAGATCTAAATCACATCAAGATGCCATGGGGTGCTTTGAAACGGGCTGTGCCTGAAAGAAACCCCTCAAACATCTCACAGCTGAAAACATTCTACATGGAAGAGTGGGAAAAAAATTATCCCAGTCAATGTCAGGGACTGGTAGACAGGTATAAGAAATGCCTACCTGAGGTTGTTTCTGCCAGAGGAAGCAATACCAGGTATTAGAGGCAAAGGTGTACTTGTTCCACAGAAGGAAAAGGCATGTCTGTTAATTTTTTGCTGAATAAATGATTGCAAAGTCATTTTTTCATGGTTTTTTTGTTCATTTACATCACCTTTATCTTTATAAACTGTTTGAATGAAGTTAAAATATCTATATATCTACATATGGTTAAAAAAAAAAAAACCTTTACATAGGGTGTATTTACTTTTTCACATGACTGTATATCCCAGAGTATTGAACAAGCTGGCACCAGTGATCTCAGAACTATCAGCTATAATTTTTGAAAACTCCTGAAGAACTGGTGAGGGGTCAGAAGGCCAGAGAAGAACAAACATAATTCCAAAATTCAAACAGGGGAAGAAAAGGGTTTCATGACCAGAACAATTCCTAATAATAAGAGCTGTTGAGCAATGCAATAATCTTAATAGTGGTGGATGAATCCTCCTTTCAAATGAGGGTTGTATTACCATCTGTCAGGATGATTTAGTGGATTTTGCACTGAAAACATAGGTGGATAACTGAACAAAAAACTACAGAAATAAT
This sequence comes from Candoia aspera, assembly GCF_035149785.1. Lineage (NCBI taxonomy): Eukaryota > Metazoa > Chordata > Lepidosauria > Squamata > Candoiidae > Candoia > Candoia aspera. The sequence goes on along the minus strand of NC_086157.1, from coordinate 51,464,034 downwards.
TATTCAGGTTTAATATAATTTTAGTTTTTAACTTGGAATAGTAATGTGAAACAGATTCCAGGTATATTAGAATGGACTGACAAAAAAGTTGAAGAATAGAAATAGTGCTCCACAACTGTCTGAGCCTTTTTATAATACTGAAAATGGCCAAAGTTGCAGGAGACAGGAGAGATAGCCAAGCTCACCCCATTAGTTTATTAGAGGTGAGCTGTCACTTGTCCTCTCTATCTTGTATATGGTCAGGGATTCAGCCAATAAACTTGTGAACTGGCTTAAACTGTGAAAATGTCACTTGCCATATAAAGCTGAAAATACCTTCTCAAAAATGTAAGTTTCCATTCTGAATGCAGCAGGAAGGAAAGAAAAAGAATTGTGGCAGAAAAAATCTTAGAAAAAAAAGGAATCAGGATTATCATTATCATCATCTCCATCCTCATCCTTTATGCTATCTCTTGACTTTGAGATATTCATGTGCTTTTCACTTTTGATTTCCAGTCAAACCTATTGATTCATTATCTTGTAGGACATTAAACAAGATTACCATTTCTGATTTTCTATACTGCATACCAAAATGAATATCTATGGTCCTTTAGGTATTGCATCCATCACCATTAGCCATAATTGTTGGGGGTGCTAGGGACTAGAGTTTGACAAAATTGGGACACAGATTCCCAGTGGTTTATATATAGTACATCTTATTAATGTGCAAAGCATTTCAAGTTCAGAATAATCAGAACATTTCCATTATAATAAGAACATTCTGAATTTGCACACTTCTAGTACATATTTGATAACTATTTCAGTAGATTTTCTGCAGCCTTTCAGCACATTACAATAAGATAAAAGGACTAATGTTTTCCCCTCCCCCCAATAACAAATTGGTCTATAAGCAAAATACTAAGGCACTGACTGTACTGTCAATGTTTGCACCAATATTAATAGCAGTGAGGAGTGAGCTTTGTGAGATGCTGTGTCCACAAGACAATACGGGCATTAATAGTCTGTCTGCAATATAGAGTAATTAGATGCCAATCATACAGAACTTGTCTGGATTAATAAAACCCATCCAATCTGATTATTTGAAAAATTAGCTAGCTTGGTATAACTCATGTAATGTTTTCCTACAATTGTACCAAACTAAAATGACATTTTCACACAACAGTTATACCTCTTTGCATCACTCCACATAATCCACATGCCACTCAGTATACTAGTCTCCCACTGTCTTAGATATGTACAAAATTAATCAGGTCAGTATGATTCAAGCAGTCTGTTTTCCTATCACAGTAGGAAAAAATGCATCTGAACAGAGTTTAAACAATTTACTTACAATGCTTTGTTCTTCCAGGTGTTGGAGAAAGTTTTTGCTGTCATAAAAGGAGGCAGGAGAGAAAGGCTACAATTTGATTAATTATCATGCCCTTTTATCTACAATTACTTTTTTAAAAGTTTGGTGAAGGGTAAAATAATTTGATCATGCCTTTCTCTGTATTGCCTTCATTTGAGGCTAAACATGAGGCACTCAGTTAAATATTACCTCAAACAATAGCTTCATATTGACTATGTATTTCCAATTATTGTTGAAGGGTCTTTCAACTAATTTTTTTATTATTTTTTAAAAATGAAATATTCAGAATAACTTAATACGTATTCTGACTGTAAACCAAAATACACTTTAGACTTTGAGAACAAAACAAATGTAATGTTGGTAATTCCTTATAAAAATTATTTTATCCAAAGTAGTAACACACAATGATACATGTATTGGCCAAGAAAATGCATATGGCATTCAACAGGATTTGTTTTCAAATGTGTACTGGAGTTTGCCTGACAGATGCCACTAACTGACACTATCATTCTGTGCTCCAAACTAAGACCCAGGTTAGTGCAGTGGGCCTTACTCTAAAATAAGTAATTGTAAAATTGCAGTCTAAATGAAAGTTTGACTAATTCTTGAGTAGCTACTGTATGTAGACTCTGACTTTAAGTTGTAGTCTATGTAAGTCTATATAGACTTTGATTGTAAACCGCTCAGAGTCACTTCATGCAAGATTGGCAGTGATAAAATCTGAAATATAAAATAAATAAGTTGAAAAATATACAATGGCACCATTTTAAAAGAAATCATCTATCTAGGACTTATACCTGTAAGAGCTATCTCTTATAAAATTTGTAGTATATGTCATATGTTTATGTACAGAAATCCTCTCTATTCATATAACACCTTCAGAAAGAAAAATATTATGAGTCATAACTTTGGTGGCATGAGCTCCTGCAAATTTTGTCAGCTTTAAATCCATATGATCTACTCCGTATACTGTACAAACCTTTAGAATAATAACCAGGGTCTTAATATCTAAATAATAGTTTTATTAGCCATTTTAGAAAAGGCAGAAAGTGTTTGTTGAGTCATTCCCTGCTGTAAAACATGCCATCATATGTTATCCCAGGTAAGTGGCTTCTCACATAAAGAAACTCATCAGTGTATTCATACTAGAATTCTTATCTCACCTTCATGATACATTGTTTATGAAAATCTACTAGGAAAGAGTGTAATCCTGAAGCCTGCAGTGTATTTCACTACAATGTAATCAATATGCAGATTAAATAAGTTTAAATCATAAGGGGCAATCCTTGCTGTCCTTGTATCTAAGGAAAGCTGAACAACATAAATAATCTTAATTAAGGGGAATCAGATATTAAAATGCGATTAACTATCTTTTTACGAATTCAATTTTGCCTCAAGAAATTGGGGCTTTCTGGGGGCATATAATTAATCTCAGCCAACTTGTTGATTCAACATAGTAAGAATCCTTTAGTCCTCTTCTAGTTATCTCCATGAGACAATTCACTGACAGACCTCCCATTTTTGTTGCACCATCTGGAGAACCATAACCACTGTGGCCTTCTGAAAATCTGACAGATGCAGAAAGACCTACCTATGCAGTAGAGGGAGCAGAAGCAAAAAGGAAGGAAGGAAGCAAGCAAGCAAGCAACAAAAGCAATAGGGCATCCTACTGCCATACTCAGTGTGGTCAATTTCTTATTCCATTACATCAACATTTCTGGAAAACTTCCTTAGCCCTATCAGACACCTGAAGAAGTTCCTTGAAATTTCATGAAGGGACTTTGGGTAGATAGAAAATTCTGTATCATGAAGAAAAGCCCAACATTTAAGCTGTGTGAGTGAACTTTTATTTTCTCATTTTGGAATAAAGTATTTCCAGTTACAGAGTCTTTAAGTAGGAAACAGTGGAAAACATTTTAAAAATGATTATTAAAACAAAAACAAAACTTTAAAACAGTCATGCATGATTTTGAAACAATCAATAATAAGCAATAATCAGTTCCTAGCCAAGAAATCCAGAGGAGAAAAATGTAGACAGTTCTGTTAGGAACAGTTGGTAAGTTGGGGTAGCATTTTTGATTTATCTCTCTCCTGCTTTCCCTTCTGTTTCCATGGTGTGAGCTAGCACTTCTCCCCCTCACCCGCTTCTACTTGGATTTTATTATAAAGTTTTTAAAAATGATGGACATGAATATGTTTTTGATTACTACCTCAGAACAAGTGAAGAGACTCCTTTCATAGTAGTTACAAGTGGTGAGAAATATTGCAGTGAGGGATGCATGTAAAGTAAGAAGAGATGGTAGTAAATATCTTCTATTCCTTTCCTCTTCTGGCTTCTTCACCTAGAATAACTGTTCACTTAAAACAAACAAACTGAGCTTGTTTTCTGGTCTGCTGCTCTTGATGAATATTGTAGTTAGAACAAGATCTCCTTCATTCTTGACTTCATTTTGGATAAAAAGGAGGGCTAGTTCAGAGAGCTGTCTTTTGCATGACACAGTTAGTGTTCTCTATTTTTCTCTGCAGGATAATTCCAATAACTTCCAGATCTGGATAGTTAATACTCTGAAGTGTCCATTGGAAGTCAACCCAATTGCTCTTCAGTGGTCAAGCTCATTTGCATTCCCTAAACTGAGAAGAAGGACTTTAATTGGAAGATGACTCAAGGCAAAGATGAAGGAAAAGTTATCTCCTCTCTGATCTAATAACTAAAATGAAAGTTCAATATCAAGCCTGTTCACTGACTGTGATTGTGGTGATAAAGTGGTTTATATTTATTTTGGACTGTACTTCCCTGAAAGGACAACTTTGCTTGAACTACAGCTAGCAGATGATAGGAGTTGCAGCCCAAATATCGGAAAGGCATAGTTAAAGAAGGCTGTTTTAAATAAATCCAAATAATTATGTGACTTGCTGTGATTTTTTGCTACAGCACTTCACCTGGAAGGTTTATTTAAAGGAAAAAAAACAGCATTCATATCTTTACAGTAAAAATATAGACTGACTGAAGGCATATTTTGTGCCAAGACATACATTAAAATATCAGATTGTGCCAGTAATTGCCTTAGAAACTATAGAGAAAGAGACCTTTTCAAAAAGGAGATTAAAAGACATGTTTAAAACATAGGAGATACTTATTTTGCATAAAGGTGATAGCAATAAAATTACTTTGAGGAAAAGCATCAATAATTTCCCCTACTGCAAACTGGAAATGCTAAAATGTTCCTTATGTAATTTTCATGCACATTTTGTCTGTTTTCCCAAAAAGACCTACTCATTAGTGTTTCCTTCTGAATGAGTAAAGTATTTTTTAAAAACTGGTTAAAAAAAAGGTACAATTTTGGCATAAAACCCTAAGTGGTTGAGATAGACCGGCTGCCTTCAATTTGTGTGCTTACTGCTCAGGAATAGTAAGAAAAAATATTATAATTTGCAATTATTAATAAAGTCTTTATTAATCTCTTAATTCTCATGCTTACAATTACCATTTTCTTGACATAGAAAGAAGGCAAAGAATATAGTGAAGGCTAATAAGCTCAGTAAAACATGGTAGCTAAAAAAGCTGCTATGATGAAAGTAGAAAAAGATGGAAAGGGAAGGCCACGAGAAAGTAGAGAAGCAGCAATGCTATAGAAATCATAAAAAAGAGTCAGTGATATACTCAGAAATTGTATGGAAGAATAAATAACATAACATAAAATGGACGTTATTACTCACTTGTTAGCAACCATTAAAATAATAAGAATAAAGCCTGGATGCAGAATTTTCATTCCTTCAGATGTTGCTGGAGTATATGCCCTTGAAATGGCTATACCGGCTACCACTATAGGTAGTATATCTGAAAATCAAAATATGTTCTCCAAAGCATTCCTCCATTTTTTATTACAGTTTTCAGTTGATAAATTTGAAAACTACCAAACAGTTTTCTTTGAAGTCAAAGTCCTGTGCCATGCTCCCAAACACACACAGATGTACTATTTTAAAATTAAACACAACAAATATTTTAAAAAGCCTTTACACAAAGGTCCAATATAATTCATAATCAACTTGTTAACAGTTTAAATTTATGGCATAAAAGAAAAGGTTTTCCAAAATATATAATCCTATAATAACAACACAATCTGTTTTTATGTGAAGAAACTCTTATTCAGGAAGACTGAGTTAATAACAATAGTCTAATATAACTTTAACATTTTGCTTTAAGAATTACCACTTAAGCCATCACAGTGGCAAGAAATTAAGACTGGGAATGTGCATTTTAAATTAATTGGTTAAACGATAACTGACATACTGACTAGTCAATATGAAAAGAATAACTTAATAAAGTGCCCCATATTGTTTTACTCCCCTGTCTATATTTCTTCCCTTGTTTTTAGTTTTGTTTATTTAGTATCTTTTCAAAACCACTAGATGGCATTGTAGTGTTCAATTATTTTATTAAGCATTCCTTATAGATAGATATAGATAGAATTAAGAGAAATTGCTTATTTTTTCCTTTTTTTCTGGTCTACTTCACATTTGATTAGCATGTCAACTCTCCATTATCAACAAATCCTAGTCCTCTATAATAGGTACCTAGTGGTTCAATCAGAGGGGGGAATATAATAAAATTTAATAAACCACTCTTTCTGAGATGTATCAAGATGAAATTACCATGTCGGAGTTTAACCAAATTCTTGTAAATTAGTAGAGATGTAAAATACGTGCCCACCAAGAAGCACATTTGTTTTTATTTTGGCTTACAGTTTAATTTGAACTGCTCAACAAGATACCTTCAGAGAAACCATGGGAGCCAAGCTATTTAGAACTCACTTCAATAAAGTTGGCTAAACATAAATAAGAGGCATAGCTACTTGCTAATGGAACCACCACAGGCTTCTTTTCTGCTTTTAAAATAGGTTCTTTCACTACCTAGAGGAGAGAAGGAGCAGAAGGAAAACATTGCCAATACTGGCAATATTATCCATGGAGTAGAACTCTGAACTTGATAAAATTATCAAGCTGATATCTAGAATATTGATATCTCAATATCTAGAATAGTGATAGCTTGATATCTAGAATATTAGAGGCAATGATATTAGCTATGGATTAGAACTCTGAACTTGATAAATGTTGTGCAACTTCAAAAAGAAAAGCCCACCATTATTCCCCTTTATGTACTGTCATTTAGGAAATATTATAACAATATCTATTAAGTATATAGTTCCACCCTCATAAGCAATATAAAACTACTTCCTTGTATGCCATTAAGAAACTATTTGAATAGATAATTTTAGTATTGTATGAGAAACTGAAAAAAAGTTTGAAGCAGTAATTTGCAAGCCAAATGTTTCTTTGCATGCCTATACCAGCACATTTCATCAATTACTATTTTATATCTTGGCCTATTACAGAAGGATCCATGATGCATTCACTTCAAAGAAGGACCACGTCACTGATTGTCCTGGTCTGGATCTTGGAGAGAGGATAATGCTTCCTACAGCAGAAACATTTTTTTCTCCTCACCCCTAAAGGTTCCTGCCCCCAGACTCACCAGTCGATTTAAACCTCTGAAGTCATAATAATCTAACTGGAGTTAGACCCAGTTAGTTGTTAGTTCAATAATGAGCATGCTGCTTTTCCCTAAAGTCTAGAATACAAAACTTTTTTTACCCTGAAAACAATTATAACCTAGGAGGTAGCTATCTGCATGCAGTCTTACTTATGAAGAAGGTATTAATGGAAATTTATTTATATTGTAATTGATGAAGACAAGAGTTTATCTATAAAAAGAGAAAGACATGGGAAAAGGGGGAAACAAGCATCACATGTTAATCTGAATAAAATAATCACTGATTTACATATTACCTGATGAAATACACTCTTGGGTTTTAGAATATATACAGAGAATATTATCAGAGAGAAAGCACTTTGTTTCCTTTCAATACATTATTAAATAGCTCTCTGTAAACAAAAGTTCAATATAGGAACTCACATTTATTGGGCTCATAGAAGACCTAGCAATTGTTTAGCCCAGTCTTGATGATACTGTCAACTTACGATGGTATGCTGATCTAGACACCATATAAGAATCTTCATAATGACAACTACAGTGGCAATACTAATTTCTTATCTTCCCACTGCTCCCCATTAACCCCCTTGCATGCTTCACATACAACTTTGTAATAGTTTTGTTGTAATTAAACATAATGCTATTATCATCACTTTTCAACAGAGTGTTCTCATGGTTGCCACCTAATAATGCTTTTGACTTTGGCAGACCAGATCTGGTAGTCCTAGACATGTGTAAGTTTACATAGCTAGTTTGGAATCCTGAGAATAAACCCCACACAATACAATTAGCAATGCCCAATATGCACTCTACACCTGTAATTGCATCTGTACTTTTCCAAGGGTACATTCTATAGAATATTGAGGAACTAACTTCTCAGTAAATATTCGTGTTTAATCTCTAGAAATAACAAACGCCAAGAGATGCAAATTCAGGAATCTTCTTTCCAAGGGAATATAATTATTTCAGCCCTAATCAGAAAGGCCAGGGACTAAAACAGAGTCCCCATAAATGTTAGCAATTAAAAAAAATAATGAAATATCTCCAGTGCTGCTAGAAATATTGCTACAAATACCGTTCTTCCACGGAGACATTGATGATGTTACAAATCTTCCTACTGCAATTATAAGGTAAAGATGTCTATGAAATAGCTGAAATGTCCCTCAAGGAAACATTCTAGAATCATTTTCTTTTTTTCCTCCACAGCTACAGCTTTGTTTTCTTTTAATGGATTCCATTCAAAAAATAAGAATAAAACAGTTATTCTAAATAAGTTTATGCTTTCAAATCCAGTTCTAACATTCACTCTCCATCAGGACAAATGTCAGTGGCACTGTAACACTTCCACAAAAGTGCTGATTTCATCAGTCAACAAAACCAAAATTAGGTACTTTTTTTCCTTTCCTTTTTCTCTTCTTCTTCTATGGAGATCAAAGGGGTAAAAATCAATATTAGAACTTTCACAGCTTTTGTTTCACAAAAATTATGTTGAAATATTTTTAACGAGGCACCGAAAGGACAGTAGTAGATATAGACTCCAGAATGTTTTGGCAATGGGTAGCAAATGTAGAACAGTGCTTTTTGTTAATATAAATATAATAGCCCATAAAGCACAGGTACTATCTACACCTCAAGACTGCACATAACACTTTATTTTTTTGTGAGGGTATGTATTATAGTTTAATTAACAATACACAAAGTTATGAATGCACAATTTTATCTCCATTTTCTCCCCAAAGAATAATGTATTAGGCAACAGAATAGTTAAGGTAGGCAGTGGATTCTTTTTAATAACAATACAACAAACTTTAATATTAAATAACAGACAGAAATACTGTATATCCAATTATATTTTGTTTTATCTCAGTTCCAAAAAGACCCCTTTACACTAATAAAGAAGGAACCAACAATTTCTGTTTTAAAAAACAAAGAGTATGTTTTGAATTGCTTCAAAGAACTTAACTTTTTATGAAATAGAAATGAGGAAAAAATATACAGAAATGTCACATTATCCAATGTTTTTCTCCAGCTCTTGGCTCATCATCTGAATGAGATAAATATAATGATCATTTCATGCAGAAATCAAGATATGGGTGAATAAATTTCCTTTTAAGTTATCATGTAAGTAGAACAAAGATACAGGTATTTAGACCAGGATGGGACCTTTCTAATATACAAGATAGCTAGCTAAAGGTAGATATACTGTAGGTTTGGTATTTTAATAACAAAATCATGAAGAATTTGAGGCTGTATGAATTTTAGCTAAAACTTGTTTTTCCCTTCTAGAACCCATGGAGATTGCAAGTATACAATGGGTTTCCTAACTCATTCAGCCAGAATTATTTATGTATGTATTTATGTATTAATAAATATGCCATTATTCAATCATTAATTCATTCAATCAATCAGTCAATCCATTAATTCATTCTTGCCTGGAAACAGGCAAGAGGATATTGTTAAAAATGAACGGTACATCCTAATGGACTGTTTCTCCAACAAAAAAATCTCATTCTAGGAGCTTCTATATTTACTTTATAGGGGTCATGGATGCTGATAAGGCACTTCCTACAAAATATCTGTAAGGAACTAGTCACTACCTTAAAATGCTAGAACGCAATGGTGCTTATAAATATGGACATTCTGACACAAGAATTCTTGGGTGCCTAAATTCACTTATACTTTTGAGTTGCATGAAGAGATAACTTAAAGCAGTGCTTCCCAAACCTGTGTAAATTACCCAAAATTGGGTAAAAGTAGTTTGTCTTTGAGCAATGGCACATGAACCTATTACCCAATCACAACAGGGACATTTAAATTGAATTAAAGTGTTTTATCTACATTGGGTAAAAAAATGTAGACTTTCTGATAAGCAGTTTGGGGTAATGAAGGAGAAGGTTTGGGAAGCATTGACTTAAAGGTTAAGTTACCTATAAAACAAGCAAATTTGCTACGAAAGAATAATACCTATCATGAATCTTAATTATTATGAAAATTAAGTATCTTACTATCTGCAAGGTGTATTTTTTCAGTAGCATTTTCTGATATCAGTATCAGAAAGCCATGCTGAGAATTAAGCATATTCTCAAAAAAATAAAAACTGCTTGCTAAGGCTCATTTACATCACTAAAATATCTGTGTGTAATACATATCTTTGTAAAGAACAGTATCATGACTTATATACAGTCCAATTAATAGATTATAAACACCATTTCAAACAATAGATTCCATTTATAATCTGGATTAACTGAGCACTGATTTTCACGATACATATACTACTTTTAAAAAAATAAATAAATGTTCTAAATTCCACTGATAGATATATGCTGAAAAACTGGAATCTAACCCAACTCAGAACATCTGGTTAAAAATAATTAATTCATAATTAACTAATAGGTATGTTATATATTGTAATATAACATTTGTTATAATATATATAATCCATATATTAAAGCTATAATAGAACCCACCATACAATTGAACAACCAACTGAATACAAAATTTGCAAGCAGCATATAAAAAACTAAATATGCAATAAGAGTAACATGAATTTAATAATGATGCTTTTTAACACTTACTACCCAATAAGTACAAATTTAAGGTTTATTATGAGCCTCATTTCCAAAACTGAATCTTTTACTTCAATAGAAAATATGTACATCATCAGCAAAACTATATAACATAGATCTTTGTTTTTAACCATCCATAATCTGTAAAATTTGTTTCCAGATTTAGTAATTGAGCAGACTCACTAAAATCAATTGGATTTTGATTATTATTATTATTAAATTTCTTTAGGTGTGTTATAAGCATGAATGGATTAGAATCCAATCCTTTGTCTTCAATTAACCCACTGAAAGTTATTTCTAACAAATTATGTTTAGTACTGTGTGTAAAGCAAATGTAAGAGGTTGAAGAATCTTTTTTTCCACAAAAAGCCATTTTTTTTCCTTTGTGATCATTTAAGTGCACACATTATACATATACATTCAATTCCATACATTCTGGCAGAATAGAAAACAGTCTTCTTACCTGAACCCCTTTTGGTCACAACCTTCAAACTCTGAACAAGACCAGCATAGAAGAGCATTAAGTGAGGAATTTGAATTTTCATCTTCTAGTTTTCCAAGGCTGTTCCCTAAAGCAAAAACAAGACATAATTGAAATATCTCCTTGGCTTTTGATTACATAGAACTTTAAGAGTCAAAAAAGTAAAAGGATACAAACATGCTGTGATGACACTATCAATTCACTCTTTAGTATACTCTATATATTTAAAGAATGTTAATCATTTTTAAAATTACTTTTAGTTAATTTTAAAATAATAAAGACCCTCCTTCCCACCTGTTGACTTACAAATTAAAACTATCAAACAATGTATGAACATGTTCCAGAAATACTATTGTCCTTTAAAAAAGTGGTAAAATCTCATTCTTATGAGGAATAGAAATGTTCATATAGATGTACATATGAGAAGGAAATTATACTTCTTAAAAGGAAGAATGCACAGCACAATCTAACAAAGTTAATTGTAATTATATCGCAACCAATGGGAGTCTAGTATGCTTAACTCTGTGTTGAATTATGGTCCACAATATTTTATTTAAATGGCTATTTTTTTCAGCAGACTTCTGTAATTCAAGTCTAAGGCTGTGAATCAGACTTTTTAAGCCATCATTATTCAGCTGTGCCTTCCTAGAAACAAAATACTAATTTATGTTTAGATTGTTGCTCTTATTTGAAGAAAGTGACATTCCCATACAGTAACTTATTATTCGAATTATACAGTGAAATAATTCTAATATAGTCTAAATACTTACTTCCATATCTGCCCCCCCCCCAAACACTGAGGCTGGAATACATTGAGGCAGGTTATGGAACACTTCTTCACCTGACATGTGTGAAATCTAGAATCTAACACAAAGAAAGAAGGCTTGGGATCACAGCTGGTGGTCCATGTCTGGCTGTTACAGAATCAGAATCCCCTCCAAACCTTCCCTTTGCAAAACTGAAGGGTATCGATTATGTGTACATTTCTATGCTGTTAGTATCTTGAACACAGAGGCTGGCTAAGGGGAGTAGACTTGATCTAAATTTTGGTAGCTGTATGTTTATTTCTAGTAGTGCTGTACCAAATCTTCAGAATTTCTTTGGGCAATTCTCATTCAGTTTGATAAGAAATTGCTTTTAATAGTCAAACGGTTGAAGTGAGTTTCTGACTGTTTGTTTCTTTGTTTGTTTTTACTAACAAGGAGACTGTGCTATATGTGTGTGTGTGAGAGAGAGAGAGAGAGAGAGAATCCCATCTTTCACTGAATCATTCATTCATTCATTCATTCAACTTGAATGGCCAACTCACAGCAACTCTGAATGATGTACTGATATCATTTGTTCAGCAGTCTGCAACTTTTCTGGCTTCTCACATTTCAATTAAACTGCAAGAGAAAGCATTCTTCCCCTTAGACTTTTTCTGATCAGGAAGAGTGATCAGCCAGCATGGTTGCAGACTGATGGAGACATCTGCAATAGAAGACAGACCAAAGCGCCAACAGTATTTTCAACCTCTTTGCTTCAAACATTTCAACAAACATATCTGAAAGGAATTTGAAAGGTTCCTGAGTCTCCTTTGGCTTCAGATATTAAAAACAAGTATCATGAGGGTGGGGGAAGTTTCAGGAAACAGGAAATGTGTATCAGCTAGACTTTAGTATATGAAACAAATACAGAAAAGGGAAAAAAATAATTGTGCAGTCACCTTACAGAGAAAGATGGAAATACCACATGCTGACCAATCTTCATATTTTAAATGGAAAGAATAGAAATGCAGCAACAATAGAAATCTAGCCACAAAGAAGAATTCAGATATTTTAATGCAACCTCACAGTTGCTATTTTAGAAAGAACTAAAGTATTAACCCTCCAAACATTATAAAACTGGATAAAACTCTGGGAAACAGTCACTCTTTCTACCAGTTCTTTCGAAACAAGCTTGTAACTGGTTTTATTGGATCTCCTTCTGAGACCTTAAGAAGGTCCAATTAGCCATCATCAACAAAGTTTGAAGGGAAGAGTTGAAAAGGTTAACAGAAAACAAACAAATCAGTTATTGAAAACAGATTTATAGAGCCCTAGATTGATATTCAGAATTTATAAATACTTTAAAGTGTACAAATGAAAGAAAACTATGCAGAAGTAAAGCAGATCAGATGCAACTAAAGCTATGCCACACTATTGAGGGCCTGAATTGAATGTTTCTGTAAGTCAAGTTCCATCTTTTCAGTCACTGCACTAAGTGATGCTTCAGGAAATCTTGATGCTGATCTCTTCAGTCTCTAGGATACTAGAGAGAATCACTTCCTTGCTCTGCATGATCCTGACAAATATTATCCAAAAGAATCACTGACTTTTAAATAGCATTTAAAGATCAAGGGATAAAGTCTCACTGTGATAAAAGGGCCAACCACAGCCATTGAGGTCTGGCTGTGGTAGAAAGCATTACCTATAACCGAAGGAAATTTAAAACTATAAAGCACTGGCAAAACAGAAGTACAGGTATGGAGTCAGAAGAGGCAAGGAAAAATAGTAAATAAATGTAGTTGATAAATTACAATTCATCCACCCTAAGGTTCTTATATTATTTGGTCACTCTGGGTAGTTCCTGTGCTTCTCCAAGGTAACACCTAATTTTCCCCAAAAAGATTAACACTAAATCTGGAGCATGTAAAACTTTTTTGAATACTTGGCGAGTTGCAAAAAAATATTATTTATTTATTTATTTATTCAATTTTTATAGCCACCCATCTCAACAAGTGACTCTGGGTGGCTACAAGTGACTGGGCGTCTTCTAACAACAGGATATTTTTATTAAGGAAATTCCAGGAGATTAAACTCTTTTCCCATTTCCAAATGCCAGAACATACTGCACAATAACAATAAAAGGTATCTTTGAAGACACACGGTTTCAAAATGGCTAAATTTTGTTTGCTAAATTTTGCCTACCCCTTCATTACTAGGTAGCAATTTTTAATGTTTGGGATTTGACTATTAATTATTAACTTTTCTCCACTTATTACAAATAGACCATATAAATCGATAGGGCTGTTTAGAAATGGGCTTATCAGCTTGAACACAAAACCCTGTTTGGGCAGAGTTATCAGCATATTAACTCTGAATTTATACTCAGTTCTGTGCCTCAGTTTTACTCTTTAAAGATCTTGACAAAATTGTCAAAAAATGTATATCATTCTAAAAATCATAATTATATGCTGTAAAAAGCTGCTCAGGATTCACAGTTTACATTTTAAGATATTTTTCATGCTCTAATGTCTCTTTGATCTGAAAGAAAAATAATCACAGAATTCTATAATATATTATCTTTAAGTTATTAATTTTCTTAAACTTTAAAAACATAAAAAATGCAAAATGCATGAATACAATTCAAAAAGTTCAAATATATTAAAATCTATATAGAACAATCTAATGAATTAACATAAATGTGTATGAAGAATCAAATAAGAAAAATAAAAATAAATAAAAGCAGTATTTTCCTACTTATCTTCAATTTCAAAATAATAGTCACAATTTTGTACAAATTTATATAATTCAGTTTCTTATGACCATTTTTTTCTGATCTTTTTTTTTACCATTGGTAAAGAGCCAATTCAAAGGGTGAAAGTTGCTATGCATAACTCTCATGCCAGCTATGACATGAAAAAGAAGCATCATTTTTTAAAAAGCACAAAGAAATCAAGTAAATGAAAATTATGTCTATGGCAGTGTGACATTAGGACTAGTTAAACTAATACTAGAAATGAATCTGCACTGAATATCCAGTCAAAGAATTGGAGTTTAAAAATGGGCATTTAAATGCACAATAAGCATTTAAAACCTGCAATCCACCTGTAGTCTATATGGGAGATAACCAGGGCATGAGTGACTGTTCGAAGGGCCTCTCACTCCAGGAAGGGGCATAACTGGCGCACAACACGAAGTTGCACAAAGGCCCTCCTAGCCACGGCTGCCACCTGCTCTTCAAGCAGGAGCTGTGAGTCCAGGAGGACCCCCAAGTTACGCACCAGGTCTGTCTGGGGCAGTGTAACCCCATCCAGAACTAAAGATGACAATTTCCCAGAAATTGAGGAGCTATTAATCCACAGCCACTCCGTCTTCCCCAGGTTTAGCCACAACCTGTTGTCCCCCATCCAGGCCCCACAGCCCCCAGGCACTCAGAAAGGGTGGCCACAGCATCACTTACTTCACCTGGGATGCAGATGTATAATTGGGTATCATCTGCATATTGATGATACCTCACCCCATAGTGACGGATGATCTTGCCCAGTGGTTTCATGTAGATGTTAAAAAGGAGCAGAGAGTACTGAACCCTGTGGCACCCGACAAAGGAGGGGCCGCAGGCCGGATCTCTTGCTCCCTATCAACACCGACTGGGACCGACCCTGGAGGAAGGAAGTGAACCAGCACAGAACCACGCTGCCCATGCCCTAAGTCAGTCCAGAAGGATACCATGGTCAATGGTATCGAAAGCCACTGAGAGGTCAAGAAGAGCAAGGATAGATGCACTGCCTCCATCCCGCTCCTGCCAGAGGTCATCCATAAGTGCAACCAATGCCGTTTCCATCCCATAACCGGACCTGAAACCTGAATGAAAGGGGTCTAGATAATCTGTTTCATCCAGAATCCTCTGGAGCTGCAAAGCCACCACTTTCTCAACTACCTTCCCCAAAAAAGAGAGGTGGGAGACTGGGCGAAAATTGTCCAGTATAGTAGGGTCCAGCGATGGTGTCTTGAGGAGGGGGCACACCAGCGCTTCCTTAAAGGCTGCTGGGAACACCCCCTCTCTCAAGGATGTGTTTACCATCACCTGGACCCAGCCACATGTCAACTCCTGTGCTGCTTTCACCAGCCAGGAGGGGCATGGGTCTAATTGGCACATGGTAGCATTTATAGTCTGAAGGATCCTGTCCACTTCCTTGGGTTCAACAGGATCAAACTGGTCCCAGATAACCTGGTAAGTATGTTCCCTGGGTATCTCCTCAAAATAAAGACTGAACCTATTTATTTATCTATCTATCTATCTATCTATCTATCTATCTATCTATCAATCTATCAATCTATCAATCTATCAATCAATCAATCAATCAATCAAATTTATCACCTCTCATCTCCCAAAAGGGACTCTGGGTGGTTTACAATAAAACATAAATATAAATATAAAACTATAAAACGCTATAATACATAATACAATAAATATAATAAAAACCACGATGGCTGAAAGTTCTTTACAATTTGCATATCATAAATATATCACAAAATAAATAAATATATTATTTTAAAGAATATAACACTCTTTTCTCACTCACTATTCCCTCCCCATTATTGCTCATGGGACCCTAAATGATCAGGTATATAAAAAAATTAATAACATGTCCTTTAATCCATTACATGATTCTTTCTTGAAGACTACTTTGTGCAGAAAGACAAATCATAACAATTTTATGAGGAAAGAAACATTTAAAAAATAGGTATCTTACATATTCATGTCACTATTCTTTTTTCATGGTAAGCAACATTAGGAAAAGTATTTAAGTACTTATTAATAAATAGTAAGGCCAAGAAATTAGGGACATGAGATAAGAAAAGAAAAAGTAAGCTAACTAGATCTGGTTTACACTAATACCATTCACTACACTCTTCCAAAATCCTTTTAAACTATCCTTGCTTCCACTATGTCCATTCATACCAATCCATACACTGTCTTTCATTCTTTAAATACCATCCAAACACAACCTTGATCTTGACCCATTCACTTCATATATTTGTTTTGCAATTCTATAATTCCATTTATATGACCAAAGCATACTTCTTTTGTTCTGATAATTCACTTTTGTTTCAACCTTTATTAACTTGGTACTCATTCATTCTTGGCCCCAATTCTTCCACATAATTAAGTAACCCATCCCACTTACTAACTCCCACAAAATTACAAAATATTGGTACCAAAAGTACCAAATTATAAAATGAATCACCAAACATTTCCCCTGACATATCCAACTTCCACTTCCATATAAAAAGATGAGGAAAATTATTTCTTACACCCAACTATTGTTCCTTCTTTTGATAAACATTCATTCCTTTCAATTCACATAAGCTACTATCTTTCTACTTCTGTTTGCAGATCTTAAAATTTATCTTTTTACCTATTCACAGTATACTTTCTACCAAGGCAGTACTGGTTCACAATTATTATATACCACCAACCAGACATGAAAGGTGACAGGCAAACATTTCACCGGAACATATTTATGTTTCCAATAAGTCTCATGAATGTTTTTTGTATAGGTCACTTCATCAGTCAAGATAATTCAAGGCATGCTTATACTAATGACAAAACTCATAAATGCTTGTTGTGATAAATTAATTATGATGATATTCAGCTGATGGCTTTAATACTTTGTCATATAAATTATCTAAATGTTATATACAGGCTAATTATAGGTTAGCAACTATTAACTGATACCAGAAATAAAAAATCAAGCAGCATTATTTAAGCTTTGAAGTTGTAAGCCTAAAAAGAGAGATTTAAGGTACTTTCAGTTATTGTATTATTAGATAGTGAAAATATTTGGACATCAGCAAGCTCTGTGAAAGGTTGAGCCTTGATCCAGACCCTCTATGTCCAGTATTGTCAGCAGTGATACAGGCTATGCATCTTTGAGGATAATTTTATTGGTATCTGACTGTATATGACTATCTGAAGGAGAAAGTGCATAGCCTGACTGAGCTTTATCACTGGAAGGCCAGGTAGCCTCAGTGGCAAGGAATGCCCACCACCTCCTTTCTGGACCAGAATAGCCTAGACAAACTGATCCATACTTTTGTACAGGGTTTCTCAACCTTGGCAACTTTAAGATGTGTGGACTTAGTAGCTTTATGTAAAGACTGCTATTATGTTCTGGATGGAGCTGTCTTTGAATATGATCCAGATGCTTCAGATGCAGAATTAAAGCATTTCATTACCCTGTGCAATTAAAGACTGGGTTCTCAGCAACCTGCATTGCCTGGCCAGTTGCACTGTTATTGACAATTTGTAAGATCTCAAGGGATAATTATAGCTTAATTATATCTAAGAATAAGATCTTTAAGCCAGGTTGTTATATACCAACCTGGCTTTAAAGATATTTGCAATGAAAAATACCCAGAATGTCAGTTACCCAAAAAGCGACTTTCTTGTCTTGGTTCCCCTTCTCTGGAATTTCCTTCGTTTTGGTGCAACTGCAATTTCATCAACTATTTCATATATTTCTTTGCCCAAGCTTTTGTCGCTATTCTATTTTTGCTGCAGATCTGTCTATATTTTCAATTATTTTTACTTTTATGTATGTTTGTGTTTCTTATCTTAACTGTACATGTTTCTATCTCTTATACAGGTCTGGGTGATTTTAAACTATATGTTTAATTTTAAAAAACAGTGCCTGTGACTTTGGTTTATTGACTTCCACTTTGTGCATTTTCTTTCCACCATCAGCTCAAGACTATGTGGTTAGAAGACTGTATCTTGGGAAGAAGCATCAGGGTGTGGGGTAAGGGGGAAAATGATGAAGCAGAGTTGTACCATTGTGACACAGGTGCTTCTGTACATGCATTGTGATGTCTCAGGCACAAATGAAAGGGGAAGAATTTGCATTTTTGATGGCACAATCCTGGTCGACTTCCAGTGGGGACATGACTGACTGAACAGCTGTGTCCGCGAGCTCCGTGACAGAACTGACAGTGGTGGGGTTTTTGGGGGGGGGAGGGGCTCAGGCAGGCTTTTTCCTGAAGACCAAGAGTGCATTCATGGACAAAGAAAACACTCAGAATCATCCAATCTGCCATCCAGAATGGTGACTTGTAGCCTGAGAATTGCAAACAGCTTTCATGCCGATTGGGAAGAGCCACCAGGAACCTGGGATGCCATCATTTCCAAGCCACGCTGTAGCCTTAAAGGGATACTAGATTGAGCCACCCCATTTCTAAATCAGCCTATATATATATATGTGTGTGTGTGTGTGTGTATGTGTATATGTATATATGTATATATGCATGCATGCATGCATGTATGCTATGTACCCTAAGAGAGACTTTCTACAGCAAGGAGAAACAATCTCTCTTGGTGCTTGTCATTATATTTGGGATTAATTTTTAAAAATATTTTTAAGCTTTGGCTTGTTTTCCCATTTGGATATTGAGGAGGACTGAGAATAAATAATTGTATCCCTGTCATTATTTTTGTATTGAATTTGAAGGATTTAATATTTTTCTACATGTTGAATCTGCTGTTCTAAATCTTCAACTTTCTGTTTCCACTTTCCCTGGGAGCTGCTTGTTAGCATACTTTCTCTTATGTCAACAACTTTTGAAGATTAACAATTAACTCATTAACTCCTACTCTCTCTAGTCAAGTATCTAGAGAGTGCAATAATCTACTGCCTGAAACATGGAGGATTTCAAGGAGACTTTCTCAGAGTTCCATTGTGAGCTTTGCTGTGAGTTTAAACAGACCTTTTATGATACCTGTCAAGCTATTCTGCAAGATATTCAGGACATTGCAGAAAATATCAGTTTTAAAAATGTGTCATCTAGCTGAGGATGTTGTGGAAGAAGATGAAGATTTTAACAAAGATAGAGCTCTTTCTACTGACAGTAAGATTCAAGCTTTTGTTGAACTGCCATGTGCCAATTACATTTTGGTGCTGAAGGGGTTAAAGGTACAGTCTGAGTTGTAAATTACTAATTGAGTTGTTGTTTTGATGGAATGTTAGGGTAAAGAAGAAACTGTGTTCTGTGGGAGTTTTTTGTTGAGAAGTCTGAGTTAGCTAAGGGGGCAGTTGGGCTGTTTGATTTCTGTATGAAAAATGTCTTGTTTGTAATATGGAGGTATGTAAATGTTTTGGTATATTTTGAGGTAGGCTAAAGAATTAAGCATTAATTAATTAATGCTACTGGGGAGGAACAGAGGATGAGCTCAACTAGCCCCAGATGTGATGATGCAGCTAGCTCAAAGCCGAAAGGATGGCTAGCAGCCGACGGTGCTGGTGGTGAATGGCGAATCCGATGTTCTAAGGATCAACACACCATTGGAACCTGGAATGTAAGATCTATGAGCCAGGGCAAATTGGATGTGGTTATTGGTGAGATGTCAAGATTAAAGATAGACATTTTGGGCGTCAGTGAACTGAAATGGACTGGAATGGGCCACTTCACATCAGATGACCACCAGATCTACTAGTGTGGACAAGACCACAGAGGAAATGGAGTAGTCTTCATAATTAATAGCAAAGTGGCTAAAGCAGTGCTTGGATACAATCCAAAAAATGATAGAATGATCTCAATTCGAATTCAGGGCAAGCCATCTAACATCACAGTGATCCAAATATACGCGACAACCACAGATGCTGAAGAAGCTGAAGTAGAACAGTTCTATGAGGATCTGCAGCACCTACTGGACAACACGCCTAAAAGAGATGTTATTTTCATCACAAGAGACTGAAATGCTAAGGTGGGCAGTCAAATGACACCTGGAATTACAGGTAAGCATGGCCTGGGAGAACAAAACGAAGCAGGACATAGGCTGATAGAATTTTGCCAAGATAGCTCACTTTGCATAACAAACACTCTCTTCCAACAACCTAAGAGGCGGATTTATACATGGACTTCACCAGATGGACAACACCGAAATCAGATTGACTACATCCCTTGCAGCCAAAGAAGGCAGACATCTATACAGTCAGTAAAAACAAGACCTGGAGCTGACTGTAGTTCCGATCACGAACTTCTTCTTGCACAATTTAGGACCAGACTAAAGAGATTAGGGAAGACCCACAGATCAGCTAGATATGAGCTCACTAATATACCTAAAGAATATGCAGCGGAGGTGAAGAATCGATTTAAGGGACTGGACTTAGTAGATAAGGTTCCGGAAGAACTATGGACAGAAGTTCGCCACATTGTTCAGGAGGCGGCAACAAAATACATCCCAAAGAAAGAGAAAACCAAGAAGGCAAAATGGCTGTCTGCTGAGACACTAGAAGTAGCCCAAGAAAGAAGGAAAGCAAAAGGCAACAGTGATAGGGGGAGATATCCCCAATTAAATGCAAAATTCCAGAGGTTAGCCAGAAGATATAAGGAATTATTTTTAAACAAACAATGCATGGAAGTGGAAGAAGACAATAGAATAGGAATGACAAGAGATCTCTTCCAGAAACCTAGAAACATCGGAGGTAAATTCCAGGCAAAAATGGGTATGATCAAAAACAAAGATGGCAAGGAGAAGAGATCAAGAAAAGGTGGCAAGAATATACAAAACACCTGTATAGGAAGGATAACAATATCGGGGATAGCTTTGACGGTGTGGTCAGTGAGCTAGAGCCAGACATCCTAAAGAGTGAGGTTGAATGGGCCTTAAGTAGCATTGCTAATGACAAGGCAGCAGGATACAACGGCATCCCAGCTGAACTGTTCAAAATCTTACAAGATGATGCTGTCAAGGTAATGCATGCTATATGCCAGCAAATTTGGAAAACACAAGAATGGCCATCAGACTGGAAAAAATCAACTTATATCCCTATACCAAAAAAGAGAAACACTAAAGAATGTTCAAACTATCAAACAGTGGCACTCATTTCACATGCCAGGAAGGTAATGCTCAAGAACCTGCAAGGTAGACTTCAGCAATTCATGGAGCAAGAATTGCCAGATGTACAAGCTGGGTTTAGAAAAGGCAGAGGAACTAGGGACCAAATTGCCAATATCCGCTGGATAAGGGAAAAAGCCAGGGAATTTCAGAAAAACATCTATTTCTGTTTTATTGACTATTCTAAAGCCTTTGACTGTGTGGACCATAACAAATTGTGGCAAGTTCTTAGTGCTATGGGGATACCAAGTCATCTTGTCTGCCTGCTGAAGAATCTGTAGAATGACCAAGTAGCAACAGTAAGAACAGACCACAGAAGAATGGACTGGTTTAAGATTGGGAAAGGAGTATGGCAGGGCTGTATACTCTCACCCTACCTATTCAACTTGTATGCAGAACACATCATGTAACATGCTGGGCTTAGGGAATCCAAGGTTGGAGTTAAAATCGCTGGAAGAAACATTAACAATCTCAGATATGCAAAGATACCACTTTGATGGCTGAAAGCAAAGAGGAACTGAGAAGTCTTATGATGAAGGTGAAAGAAGAAAGTGCAAAAGCTGGCTTGCAGCTAAACCTCAAAAAAACCAAAATTATGGCAACCAGCTTGATTGATAACTGGCAAATAGAGGGAGAAAATGTAGAAGCAGTGAAAGACTTTGTATTTCTAGGTGTGAAGATTACTGCAGATGCTGACTGCAGTCAGGAAATCAGAAGACACTTAATCCTTGGGAGAAGAGCAATGACAAATCTCAATAAAATAGTTAAGAGCAGAGACATCACACTGACAACAAAGGTCCGCATAGTTAAAGCAATGGTGTTCCCCTTAGTAACATATGGCTGCGAGAGCGGGATCATAAGGAAGGCTGAGCAAAGGAAGATAGATCCTTTTGAACTGTGGTGTTGGAGGAAAATTCTGAGAGTGCCTTGGACTGCAAGAAGATCAAACCAGTCCATCCTCCAGGAAATATAGCCAGACTTCTCACTTGAGGGAATGATATTAAAGGCAAAACTGAAATACGTTGGCCACATAATGGAAGACAGGACACCCTGGAGAAGATGCTGATGCTAGGGAGAGTGGAGGGCAAAAGGAAGAGGGGCCGACCACGGGCAAGGTGGATGGATGATATTCTAGAGGTGACGGACTCATCCCTGGGGGAGCTGGGGGTGTTGACGACTGACAGGAAGCTCTGGCGTGGGCTAGTCCATGAAGTCACGAAGAGTCGGAAGCGACTAAACGAATAAACAACAAAGAATTAAGAATGTTTATTTGGATTGACTTTAAGACTTACATGATTCCATTTTTTAATGATTTGGATTAAGATTTACTGGATTGCTTTTTAAGGTTTGATTTTTAAGATTTATAAGATATAATAATAATAGTTTAGTTTTTGGTTTAATAGGGTTAAGATTGTGATAGTATTATTAATTATAAAAATAAACAATTTAAATGTTTTTATATAAATATATGGAATAGTGGTAGGAAGGAAATAATTAAATAAATGTTTTTGTGGAGAGAAGTTAATTTGGAGGTTTATATATTTCTTTTTCTTTTAATATAAGGGGAAGGAACAATGTGTTTAGTGATCTTTATAATGTGCTAATGGAATGATTTACAGAAATAATGTGATCTTGGTTTGATAGAGTAAGGGATTCATTATGGAAATTGCTGTATAGTCTTGTTGAAAGTTGGAAGCCACCTCTTTATGTTATCTTCATATGTTACTTTTTTTTCTTGTGTTTCACACTTTTAGTTTTTTTTTCTTTTTGTAGTTTTTTTTTCTTTTTGTAGTTTTTATCTTTGTTTCAAACTTAATAAAATTCTTATTTTAAAAAAATGATGGCATGATACTGCTTTCATAATTTTCATAAAAGCATCAGATCCTATTGACTTTGTAACACTGGGCAACTCCTCCAACCATTCCTTAAACATTTAGTTTCATACCTATCTTTTAGAAAATCAAAGAATCATAGTATTGGAAAGGAACATTAGGCCTTCAGGTCCAACCAATTCCTTAATGCAGAAACCCAAATTAAAGCATCCCTGATAAATGGCTATCCAGCCTCTGCTTGAAGACATCCAGCAAAGGTAACACATACTTCCCTTGGTGATTGGTTCTATTATCAGACTGCTCTTACAGATAGAAAGTTTTCCTATTATTCAACCAGAATCAATTTTCTGATAAAGACCATTATTCCATGGCCTGCACTCTGGGAGAACAGAGACAGGGCTTGACTTTCTTCTGTGTGATATCCCTTCAGGACTTTAAACAGTGTTATCATATTCCCCTTAGACATTTTTTTCAAGGCTAAACCCTCCCCAGTTTCCCTGGTCTTTCTCTTTAAGACTTAATTCCTTTATCACTACTGGTGCACTATTGTTGTACTTGCTTTCCTATTTCTCTGAATATGTCTTAAAATGTGAAGCCAGAGTTTAGTAGGATCTAACCATTATAGAATAATCAACAGTTACTACCTCTTCTTTTATGTTTCAATCTACTTTGTGATTGCTAACTTTTTCTGGCTTTATTTATCACTCTCAACTTGAAAAGTTGAAGAGTTTTTCTTGACCTGCATGTTTTTCTTGCAACTTACTGACTGAGAAGACCCTGTAATAAAGGCTAACAACATAATTGTTTTATTTGATATGTTTATACATAGCAGGGTTTCTAATGGAAACCTCCGTCCAAGTTTCTTCGTAATTAAGGAAGATGAAGGAGTCCTAAATCTACAAACTATAAGAAGCAGTACTTCACTGTGAAAAATGTTAAGGATGCTGAGGAAAAAAAAAATGGGAGGAACAGTTGGGAAAATGGTTTGTTAATAGCTTATTTCATAAATGGCCCTTCAGTTCAGACTGCAAAAAGCCTGGGAAGAAAAGCTTCAAATGTCCAAAGAAACACAGTTAATGAACTAATAAAAGAAGCCCAGAGGCTCCTATCATAGTCCTCCAAGATTCCGCACCTTATTCCTAATACTTGCTTTAAAACTTATTACTGAACTCTGTGTGATACATGCCTCTTTAATTATGCCTTGCAGTTTGGAGTTTGAGATAAATTATTATATCAGGTCACCATATAGAATTTAAAAACAGGATGTATGTGAGGCAAAATCCTTGCATACTCAACATTCATTCATTCATTCATTATCCCACCTTTATTATTTTTATAAATAACTCAAAGTGGCAAACATACCTAATACTCCTTCCTCCTCCTATTTTCCCCACAACAGCAATCCTGGTGAGGTGAGTTGGGCTGAGAGTGAGTGACTGGCCCAAGTTCACCCATATGTTTTAGCTGATTTTTAAAGTCAGTGAAGCAGGTCCAGTGTTTATTTATCCTAGATGTAAGTGTCTTGGCTTGTAATTTAATTTAATTTAATTTAATTTAATAATTTGATTTGATTTATCTTATTTTGTTAAAAGGGCTGACAAGAACAAGCTAGCCAATTTTTGCTATTCTGCCCATTGTGTACTATAGAAAATATTCAGTTAATTAATGATGTACAACCTACTCTGTTTTCACCTCCCCACATGTAGAAATGTATCACCAAGCAGAGGAGAAATAAATTTCCTTTGAGATTTCTCCACAGAATGGCTGACTCATATATCACACATGATATAGTTTCTAAGGTATGGTTTATGAGCTGGTGT
Source organism: Candoia aspera (assembly GCF_035149785.1). Classification (NCBI taxonomy): domain Eukaryota; kingdom Metazoa; phylum Chordata; class Lepidosauria; order Squamata; family Candoiidae; genus Candoia; species Candoia aspera. The sequence goes on along the minus strand of NC_086157.1, from coordinate 51,438,798 downwards.
GATGTACAAACCAGGCCACATTGGCTTGTTCAACAAACTATGATTAAGGCAAACTGTGCTTTAGCACAATATGTGAATCCAGCCTTTGAAACAATTGAAAAGAGGGAATGGCTGATACTGGCTGCATGGTCCATCTCAAGCCTTGGTCACTACTTGGAATAAGAGGGCAGCGGAGGCCTTGGGTCAGATTGCGCCTATGCAACTCTCCTGTCTCGTGGATCCTGGCATTCCCATTGGTTCACAGAGGAGCTAAGGGAGTTGAAATGAGAAAAGAGACATCTAGAGGATCGCTGGCATTCTACAGGGGACGAACTTGATCAGACACAGGTTAGAAATGCTATTAAGGCCTATCTTGTTGCAGTAAAGGTGGAGAAGCATCAGTACTTCTCCACCCTTATTGCATCTGCAGATAGCCATTCTGTGGGTGACACATGCCCTCTTCAGGGGTGTGTGGAAGAATTTGTCCAGCATCTGTCAGACAAAGTTGCTCAAATTCTCTCACAGTTGGATGCTAGCCTTGTTGCAGGTCCGGAGAAAGTGCCTGGGGAGCAGCCTTGCCCAGTTATCTGGGAACGGTTTGAACCTATTGGGCCAGATGAAGTGCACAGGGTCCTTAGCACTGTGAGCCCAGCCACCTGCTCTTTAGACCCATACACCTCCTGGCTGGTTCAGGTGGCCTGGGGGTGTCATGTGAGTGGGTTCTAGCAGTAGTAAATTGTTCTTTGAGTGAGGGGGGTTGTTCCATTACCTCTTAAGGAGGCCTTGGTTTGCCCCCTCCTCAAGAAACCATCACTGGGCCCCACTATACTAGACAATTTTCATCTAGTATCAAACCTCCCCTTTCTGGGTAAGGTGTTTGAGAAGGTGTTTGTGCAACAGCTTCAGAGTATCCGGGATGAAACAAATTATCTAGATCCTTTTCAGTCAGGATTCAGACCCGGGTATGGGATGGAAAAGGCATTAGTCATGCTTTTGAATGATCTCTGGTGTGGGTGAGATAGCGGTTGTGCATCCATCCTTGCCCTACTTGACCTATTCACAGCTTTCGATACCACCAACCAAGGTATCCTTCAGAGTAGACTCAGGGGATTGTGGGTTGGCAGCACGGTGTTGTGCTGGTTCCCCTCCTTTCTTAGGGGTTGATTCCAGTCGGTGGTGATTGGGGAGGAGAGATCCCACCCTCAGCTCCTACTGTGTGGGGTGTCACAGGGGTCAGTGCTCTCTTAGCTCCTATTTAACATCTACATGAGCCCACTGGGTGAGATCATCTGTCACCAAGGGGTAAGGTTTCATCAGTATGCTGATGATACCCAATTACACATCTCTGCCCCTGACAAACTAAGCAATCCTGTGGGCATCTTATCCAGGTACCTGGAGACTATGAGGGTCTGGATGGGGAACAACAGGTTTAAACTGAACCCTAGCAAGACTGAGTGGCTTTAGGTTTGGGGGCTTATAGTCCAGTTCTAGGACTATACTGCAGCATTCCCCACAAACAGTGCTGGAGGCATAGAGACACCTTTCATTGCTCATGCGCATCTGTTCATGACCAACACATTGGTATAAGTCTGGATTACAGAGAATGCTCAAATACTAGTCCTTATAGTGATGTGGGGAAACAAATATGTAAGCCAGGATCCAAAGACTGGCTATACTATACTTTGGTGCTCGATGGGGTTCACTGCCCAGCTGAACAGACCCTGTGTGCAATCTGGGTGTTATCCTAGACTCATGACTCCTGCTCGAGGAACAGGTGGCCATTGTGGTTAGGAGGGCCTTTGCTCAACTTCATACTGTGCATCAGTTGCATCAATTCCTAGATCGGTGGGCTCTAGTCACAGTTATTCATGCCTTAGTCACCACCTGGTTATACTACTGTAATGTGCTCTATGTGGGGCTTGAAGAGTATTCGGAAGCTTCAGCTGGTGCAGAATGCAGCAGTGCAGGCAGTTATATGTGCTTCTAGCAGAACACATGTTGCACCTCTCCTTTGCAAGCTGCATTGATTACCAGTCTGTTTCTGGGTGCAATTCAAGGTGCTGGTTTTGACCTTTAAAGCCCTACATGGCATGGGACTGGGTTATCTGAGGGAACACCTCTCTCCAATTACATTTACTTGTCGCACCAGATTCAGCAGAGAGGGCATGCTGCAGGTCCCATTGGCTAGGGGCATCATTTGGTGGGTTCTAGACAGTGGGCCTTCTTGGCTGCAGCTCCTGCTTTATGGAACATCCTTCCCCTGAAGTGAGGCTGGCCTCATCCCCTTTAACTTTCTGGAGGTCCCTCAAGACCTGGTTGTGTCAGCAGGCCTGAGGACCCCAGGGGACTGGAGAAATATTGAGATCACTCCCATCAAATTAACTGCTGCTCTTCATCCAATCTCTTTTTTATTCTGTTTTAGTTTTGTGGTTTTTATAAATTAAAAGTTTTTAATATTAATAATATTAATATTAACTTGTATAAATTGTTTTTAACTTTGTATGCCATCCAGAGTCACTTGATTGCAAGATGGGCAGCTATATAAATATGACAAATAAATAAATCTTCCCTAAGAAGGTGAAGTGAATCAAGGTGGTCTATAAGAGACCTTAGTCTCTGACATGACAAATTCTAAGTCAAGTATTTTACAAACTTGCAGTGAGATTTTTAGAGGTCAGTAAGTAATCTTAAATTCAAATTGAATCAGATCAGCTCATATCACAACAAGGTTTTAAGTCAACTCCTAAAGAAAAATCATTTCCTTCTCTCTTTCTCTCTCTCTTTCTCTCTCTCTAACTCCTGAAATATTTAATGTATTTGGATGATCAAATATTTGTATGACTTGAGATGATATTTGCATATCATTATACTGAAAAAGATTTTACAAGGCAGATACAGCATATATTCAATACAGTACAAACTCCATTGGACTGTTATTAAAATGCCAAAATGGTTTGAAATGGTGGAGATCAGGATTTTAATCCTAGATGTTCAATTTTCTGCCCTCAGAAAGTATAGACTACTGGAAGCTCTTTTTTTTATTATTCAAACCACTGAGAGCTTGTGAATGGAAATCCCAGATTTTCTCTGGAGAATTTACTACAGCATATTGCAATCATAAAGTAACAGTAGATACAGTAGTCCTAAAGTGTCCTTTGACAATTCTACTTCAGCAAGAGACACTTCAGATATGACAGTTCACTGGCAGTCCCCCAGCAGTCTTCATCATTTCAGAGAAAGTAAAGTTGCATTCTCTTTGCACTACGTTAATGAAGCATTAAATCTATCTCTCATTTTTAACCCCCATGGGTTAAATTTTTCATGCTATAGTGCTCCCCAGAAGAATAAATAAAAATTCCCTGTGTGAAAAGAACTACTTTCATATTTTAACAAATGAAGAACTACTGCAAAATAAGCAATATAAAGCTAATTAACTTGAAACTCTTACAATGAAGTGACCATCCCCACTGGTAATTAACAGTTCAATGATGAAGAGATTAATTATTGTGTGTGGGTTTTTTTTTAATGTTTGCACCCCTGCTTTTCTCTCAGGAACATTATAAAAAAAAATCTTACCAAATTAAAATAACAATAAATAAAAATCATAAGAGGCACTTTAATTTGAGCTAAAATTCAGAAAATAACTCATAGTAAGTTCAAGGTGTTTGGACTTTATCACCTCACAGTTGCATACCCACAGACATGGTTCAGTCCTATTCCTGTTTGCTCAGATTTTAGCACAAATGGGATTTACTCATTTACTGCATTGAATCATACCTATAGTATAGTAATGAAATACAAGTTAAGACCAAAAAGTATTTTTTTATTTTTATTTTATTTATCAAATTTGTTACCGCCCATCTCCTCCCACTGGAGAGATTCTAGGCAATTTTACCGGGGGAAAATTCTGAGATGAGAAAAGTAATATAATATCCCATCCCACCCGGTCATGCAAAGAGGGCCCCGTCAGCAAGGGAATTCCATCTAATGGGGTCCAGGAGGTGAGCCTTCTCTGCAGTGGTGCCCGCTCTTTGGAACATTCTGCCCCTGGAGGTGAGGCAGGCCCCTTCACTCCCGGCCTTCCAGAAGAATTTGAAAACCTGGTTCTGCTGCCTTGCTTGGGATGGGAAGGGCAATAGCTCTTCCTGGGAATGGCTGGCATTATAGTGCCCTCCCTACTGAATGAGAGCTTTTCGCCACATGGATCTTATATTTATCTATTTATAATGATGGTTTGTATTGTAATGTATGTCTTATGGTTTTGATTTGTTTATTTTGTTGCAGTCCACCTAGAGTCCCCCTTTGGGGAAGATGGGTGGTGACAGAAATTTGAAATACAAACAAACAAACAAATAGAATAAATAAATAGAATAAAGTATTTCACTCAGATCATGTCTTCCCAATTAAGTAACATAAGCTTACCCTGGGATTAATACCTTTGACTATTGAAAGTGCTCCTTGACCTACCCACTCACCACCCCGCTTCATCCATCCTGTTATTTATTTTATATAATATATGTTATTGTCAGCCCTCCGAGGTAAACCAGACAGGAAAAACAACTAGCTGAGCTAATTCTACTTTATTGTAAGGCTACTTTAACAGAATCTTGCAAGTCTGAAAGTACAAATCTCCTGCTGTCTCTTTTTACAGCCTGAACAATTAGGGCGGATCCTTCCAAAGTTTCTTTCTCTGACAATTAAGCAGCTGCAGGCTCCTCCCTCTTTTATCTGATTGTTCCCTAAGCAGCATCTCTTCCCCTCCTCTCTCAAGGTCATTCCCACATACCATTACAGTTACTTAAATTTTGTCTATAGAAAGGAGAGATTTTATATTTTAAAGTGTTGTATTTAAGAAATATTCTGCATTTTATAATTTTAAATATATCATCACTGTATAATTTGACATAGCCTACTTTCTCAGAAGATTATGCTTTCTCAGGGTTATGCTTTCTCTGGCATTTTTTCAGAGGGTTCTATTCCATATACTAGACAATTTTGTCAACCTACATGTGCATCTCAATGTTGTATGCACATATTTAGATTGTGGATGTTCCTATGGCTCTTTAAAGAAAAAAAAATATCTGGCTTAAGAATTGAATGCTGTATACTTTTTTTTTTCTATGTAGACTACTTCATTGAGGCAGATGACATAGCAGACCAATAAACTTAAGATATATCAGTTGATGTCTTATGAAAACTTTCCTACCATGAATGTAGAATTCTCTCTCTACAGACACACATTTATTATTCATTCATTCATTCGTTCGTTCGTTCATTCATGGACATATTTTATATGAATTGGACTTTACAAATATTGAGAAAATTCTGATGCAGAACAATAGCTGGCAGTTTTGATTTTGTTTAAACTCTCCTTTATTCAAAAGAAAGTTTATGTTGGCTCATTATAACCAATCTGCAAATTTATAAAGTCTGAAGGAACATATCTATGCAATTTTATGGTAATTTCTCCTAAGTGTATATTGGTACACTCAGTCTAAAATATTAATTTCTGTGCACATTGTTCCCAGCATATGCAATTTTCCAAGTGATTTTCTCAATATGTTTTGAACATCCTGATATGCACTTGGTGCATATTTTCACTTCTTTTTGTATGTTTTATACCTAGAATTTGAGGCTTCTGGATTTGAAATTGAATTTCGCTGCTTGTTGTTTGGTCTGGATGAAAGAATGGATGTTGCTGAGAAACAAGAGACTTTTACGGTTAGAAAGTCACCACCTGAGATTTGGATGGCATGGATATTTATGGTATGATAAAGTTAAAATTAATATGGACTTTAAAAATCATTTTATTAGAAATGACGTATTGAGGATATGGAATAGAGATAAACCCAGGCTGTGGCCAAAAACACCTTTATGGATTTCACCTCAAGAAGCATATTATAGAAAAGAAATGGCACATAAAGATAAATGGTTGATGTAATTACCAAGGGGAATTTAAAATTAAATCAAGAGAACTCATAGCAGAAGGATATACAGTAGCTGTCAATGGTTTTCCCATTTACTGTTACTTTAAAGATTTAAAATGGATAAAAAGACTTATGCAAAGTAAATCAGAATTTGAAATACAATTACGTACTGATTGTGGTGGATTTCGGTGGTGCTGCTGGTTCTCAGGAAGGAGGGATCACATTCCAAGGAGGTGGAGGAGGTAAAAGGAGGCACAGTCTGGGAGACAATGGTGGGAAAATGAAGAGGCTCAGAACAGCCCTACCCAAAAGATCTCCCAGGTTATTTCCTCTTAGGTTTGGCAGAGTAGCTTTAGTTTGGCAAGATTTGGTCTAGATGGTATGAGCAAATAAAGAAATGGAGTTTGAATGGACTGATTCTTCATTGTTCTTGGGCTGGGCCTGACACTGATGATGAGCATGTACAGTATTTGCTAAAATGTACAGACTTTTATTGAAATTTGAAACAGAGGAAGAACAGCTTAAAGCTAGGTTTCTCAACCAGGGTTCCATGGAACCCTAGGGTTCCATGAGAGGTCATGAGGGTTCCCTGGGAGGTCACACTTTAAAAAAAATATTTCAAATTTGGGCAAATTTGGGCAACTTCACATTAAAGAGGCAATTCATTCTTTATTTTTAGTTTAAGAACACTGTTAATGCATATATACAAGCCTACACATGAAACAAATATAATAATTTTGTAACTTGTGGCCTATATTAGAACCTGAATGTGCAGGGGTTCCCTGAGACTTGAAAAATATTTCAAGAGTTCTTCCAGGGTCAAAAGGTTGAGAAATGCTGGGTTAAAGAATGTATGATAAAGTGAGCTAAGAATTTTGATTATAATATGCAGATGGATCAATGGGAAAATATGTGGTTAAAAGGGTTGAAATTTACATTGTGTTATGATCTCAAAGAGAATTTTTATAAAATGATCTATCATTGGTACATGACAACATGACACTATCTAGAATGTATAAAGGCACTCCAAATGTATGTTGAAAATGTGAACATCATGAAGGGACATTTTATCTTGCTTGATAGACATCTAAAAAAGCTAAAAAATGCATACTTTCATACAGAGGATATTAAAGATAAATATTCAGTTGAAACCAGAACTTTTCCTTTTAAGATTAATAGATAAACAGGAAAAAAAAAACATGGAAGATTGTTTCAATATAAGATTACTGTAGCAAGATTACTATATGCACAGCGATGGAAAGATTCAACACTACCCACTATGGTTGGCGAATTTGACAGATTTTGCTGAAATTGATAAATTGACTTCTTTGATTAAAGCAAAGACATTATCTACGTTTATTGGTGACTGGAAGCCTCTTATGGACATTTTGCATAAAAATGAAAAAAAATGAACTTGTGATTTATGGTTTTTTATAATTAGACAGGACAGATTATGGAAAGAAGAGTAATATGATGTATTGTTAGAGAGAGAGGTTAAAATATATTGTACTTATAACTGCTGTGAAGAATATTGGAAGCTCCTTCCTTATATATTTCCTTTCTTGCCTTTCTATTTTTCTTTAACCTTTTTTTCTTTTCTTTTCTTTTCTTGCACTTTCTGCTTTTTCTTTGATTTCCTTCTTTCCTTCTTACTTTCTTACTTTACATTAGTTTGTGTTAGTTTTTAATCTTGTTTAAAACTTTAATAAACATTATTAAAAATTATTATGTAGAATTTGAGTTATGAACTAAACAAATAATGGAAAAATACCGATGATAAAAAATAGATGTGTTCCACTTCGAAACAAGATTAGTAAAGTTCAATAACATGGAATCCCATCATTGGTGGACTACAAAAAAGTGATCAACTTTTCAGGATTACTAAATCTTGTTAGACTTATATATTTTCATTGAATAGTGTGGGGTAGCATTTTCACAATCTCACAAATATGAGAATTTTATGAAATTTGGTGTCATTGGGAGAGGTCATCTTGAATTTCCTGGCAGTTGGAAATATGGATAACTGGTACCTGTGGTTTGCCAAATCCTGGAGAGTATTTCATATTAAAAATGTAAATACATTAAATAAAGCAATACTAAATGTCTAAGATGAATTTGGAATGCCACTGTTTGAATTTCATATGTTCCAACCCATTTTCAAGACAATACAACAATAATATCTAGTAGACATCTAATATTTTTTAAATGATTCTTTACATCAGTGTTTCTCAATTTTGGAAACTTTAAGATGTGTGGACTTCAGCTCCCAGGATTCCCCAGCCAGTGAGGTTGAATTCTAGATGTTGAAGTCCATGCATTTTAAAGTTGCCAAGGTTCAGAAACATTGCTTTACATCTAATAAAATGTTAGACAATAGCAAGAGATTTGAGAAGCATTATGCATGTCTTACTAAATCTTTGCACAAAACATCCATGATTTTCCAGCTGACTAGCTTTTGGTATCTCTTACAAAGCTTCATAGAAGCTTCTGATACAAAGACACTATCATTTTATTCACTCAGCTGGCATTCACTGTAACTAAATCAATTCATGTCAACTTGTCCTCAAGCCACTTTCAGATCTTCTGTGTCATGGTGAAGCAATTTATTCATTTATAATTTATGTTTTATCAGTGATAATTGATGCCAAATCCTATAATGCTTTCAGAGAACTGGGCACCAGTGGCTGTGGTATTACAGATTATCTCTGTTTCACATTTTGTGAGCTCCAAAAGCCTTGAGCTGAAATATAGTTTTTATATTTAACCTATTATATCGCTTTCCTAAGTGACATGGCTGTGTGAAGCTTCAGAGAAACAATTCAGCAAAACTTTGAATGAAACACTCCTTTGATGCTGCTCTGTGAAGCAAAACCAGCCCAATCTTCTAAAAGCAATATGAAATGAACACCCTATTTTCATCTGCCTCTGCCTGAAGCTCTCTAGGTGAATGAGAGATATTTCTGAAGCTGGGAAGCTCAGTCTAGGGATCTGGGAATCCCAGGGCTCAAATATCTGATGCTACACAAGGGGTGTTCCTAACTTAGTAGCTATGCAAATCCTGAAAGGATACCAATACTACATTCGTAGCCCCACAAGCTCCAAGTACCTTTATGGAAGCAAATGTGAAGTATTGCAAGGTTCCAGAAATTAACCACTGTTAATGGAATTAAAATTTTGCTCATAATACAGATTGCAGAATTAGTTTTGCAGCAAAGCATTTTAGAGTCTCTAAATAATTGTTCTGTACAAGGACAAGTCAACCTTAGTACTTAGAGGCAGCCACTACTGTGTAAGATTTCAGAGCAGAACAATTTCTACAAGGTTTTGCCATCATTTAATTAATTTGTAAAGGACTCAAGCATCAGTGATTTACAATGTCTGTAATTATCCTGTGAAGTTTATTGAAATTGTATAGAGAAATGGCTGTAAAATTAGATGCGATATTTGAAAATCAACATGGCCATCTATTAAGAGTTTATTCAATGGTGCTATGGTGGAATAAGTTTCTTTATTTTTGCTTTAATTTGGACTGAAATTAAAGCAAGACATGACCTTTCAGGAACATCTAAATCAACTCTTAATACAATAGAGGTAATTTTTTTTCTCAAAATATATGAATATTATATAGTTAAATTAGACTATTAAAAAGTCTTCATATTTGTTTTTGCTATTTATCGAAATCCTAAGAGTACCATGATGCATTTAATCACACATTCTGTTGTTTTGAATTCCCCAGTACTTTTCTTTATAGCCAGTTTGTCATTGTATTGAAAAAGAATCACTTCTATAAATATTGTTAATATTAAACAGAAGTATTCAATGTCTGGCAAATGAATGGAGACATATGACTTGACAGAAAAATACATTTCTTCTTTTGCAATTGTTTCAACACATATAAGGTATAAAATCTTAAAAAACCTGAAAGGAAACATTGTTAGTAAATATAAAACAATAAAGATTTTTTTAAAAAAACAATATCATAAGCATTTAAACTGTTTTATGCATTATTAAATGCATAGTATTGTAACTTAAAGCAGTAGACAAATTTATATAAAGGTAATCATCTCCTAAAGCCAAGGTATTAGGCTATATTCTTTGAACTCCTTATCATAAATGCATCAAAGCATCAATCTGATCCCCCAATTGTTCATTGATTTCTGCTGCTTATCAAAAACTGAAGTTGTTATACTTAAGCTGCGCTATATCTTCATTATTTTAATTGCCTTTTTTTGGGGGGGGGATAATCTTTTACAGGATGGTACTCAGAGCCAACAGTAATTGTCATTTTCATGAGCAAGCATATTCTGCCTTAGATTTCTATTTCCTATCTCACTTCTGAGGTGAGATTAGCCCCAGAAATCTCTCAAATCATTTTTTTTTTCAGCAAACCTGGGGAGCCCTGGGTAACAGGGAGCCTGTGAGCTGGTTGTATTATGTGTAAGATTCTGGTGCATTCCTTTGTGATCTTGTTTATATTTATGCCAAATTGTTTTAATGGTTTTCTACATAATGTTTTCTTCAGCAAAGGATCATTACCTTGTCGTGGTGCTGGAGCTTGAGCACCTCAATGATGCCATGAGCTAAACCGTGAAGGGCCACCCAAGACGGGAAGGTCATGACAAAGAGGTCAGACTAAATGTGATCCCTGGGGAAGGTAATGGCAACCCACCCCAGTATTCTTGCCATGAAAACTAAATGGATCAGTACAACCAGAGATATGTCGGTATACCATCGGAAGATGAGACCCCCAGGTCGGAAGATGGTCAAAATGCTACTGGGGAGGAACAGAGGATGAGCTCAACTAGCCCCAGACATGATGACGCAGCTAGCTCAAAGCCGGAAGGACGGCTAGCAGCCGACGGTGCTCATGGTGAACGGTGAATCTGATGTTCTAAGGATCAACACACCATTGGAACCTGGAATGTAAGATCTATGAGCCAGGGCAAATTGGATGTGGTTATTGGTGAGATGTCAAGATTAAAGATAGACATTTTGGGCGTCAGTGAACTGGAATGGACTGGAATGGGCCACTTCACATCAAATGACCACCAGATCTACCACTGTGGACAAGAGGACCACAGAGGAAATGGAGTAGCCTTCATAATTAATAGTAAAGCGGCTAAAGCAGTGCTTGGATACAATCCAAAAAATGACAGAATGATCTCAATTTGAATTCAGGGCAAGCCATCTAGCATCACAGTGATCCAAATATACGCCCCAACCACAGATGCTGAAGAAGCTGAGGTAGAGCAGTTCTATGAGGATCTGCAGCACCTACTGGACAACACGCCTAAAACAGATGTTATTTTCATCACAGGAGACTGGAATGCTAAGGTGGGCAGTCAGATGACACCTGGAATTACAGGTAAGCATGGCCTGGGAGAACAAACAAAGCAGGACATAGGCTGATAGAATTTTGCCAAGACAACTCTCTCTGCATAACAAACACTCTCTTCCAACAACCTAAGAGATGGATTTATACATGGACTTCACCAGATGGACAACACCAAAATCAGATTGACTACATCCCTTGCAGCCAAAGGTGGCGGACATCTATACAGTGGGTAAAAACAAGACCTGGAGCTGACTGTAGTTCAGATCACGAATTTTTCTTGCACAATTTAGGATCAGACTAAAGAGATTAGGGAAGACCCACAGATCAGCTAGATAGGAGCTCACTAATATTCCTAAGGAATATGCAGTGGAGGTGAAGAATAGATTTAAGGGACTGGACTTAGTAGATAGGGTCCCGGAAGAACTCTGGACAGAAGTTTGAAACATTGTTCAGGAGGCGGCAACAAAATACATCCCAAAGAAAGAGAAAACCAAGACGGCAAAGTGGCTGTCTGCTGAGACACTAGAAGTAGCCCAAGAAAGAAGGAAAGCAAAAGGCAACAGTGATAGGGGGAGATATGCCCAATTAAATGCAAAATTCCAGAGGTTAGCCAGAAGAGATAAGGAATTATTTTTAAACAAGCAATGCGCGGAAGTGGAGGAAGACAATAGAATAGGAAGGACAAGAGACCTCTTCCAGAAAATTAGAAACATTGGAGGTAAATTCCAGGCAAAAATGGGTATGATCAAAAACAAAGATGGCAAGGACCTAACAGGAGAAGAAGAGATCAAGAAAAGGTGGCAAGAATATACAGAAGACCTATACAGGAAGGATAACAATATCGGCGATAGCTTTGATGCTGTGGTCAGTGAGGTAGAGCCAGACATCCTGAAGAGTGAGGTTGGATGGGCCTTAAGAAGCATTGCTAATAACAAGGCAGCCAGAGACGACGGCATCCCAGCTGAACTGTTCAAAATCTTGCAAGATGATGCTGTCAAGGTGTTGTTGTTTATTCGTTTAGTCACTTCCGACTCTTCGTGATTTCATGGACCAGCCCATGCCAGAGCTTCCTGTCGGTCGTCAACACCCCCAGCTCCCCCAGGGACGAGTCCGTCACCTCTAGAATAACATCCATCCACCTTGCCCTTGGTTGGCCCCTCTTCCTTTTGCCCTCCACTCTCCCTAGCAACAGCATCTTCTCCAGGGTGTCCTGTCTTCTCATTATGTGGCCAAAGTATTTCAGTTTTGCCTTTAGCTGTCAAGGTAATGCATGCTATATGCCAGCAAATTTGGAAAACACAAGAATGGCCATCAGATGGGAAAAAATCAACTTATATCCCCATACCAAAAAAGGGAAACACGAAAGAATGTTCAAACTATCGAACAGTGGCACTCATTTCACATGTCAGTAAGGTAATGCTCAAGATCCTGCAAGGTAGACTTCAGCAATTCATGGAGGGAGAATTGCCAGATGCACAAGCTGGGTTTAGAAAAGGCAGAGGAACTAGGGACCAAATTGCCAATATCCGCTGGATAATGGAAAAAGCCAGAGAGTTTTAGAAAAACATCTATTTCTGTTTTATTGACTATTCTAAAGCCTTTGACTGTGTGGACCACAACAAATTGTGGCAATTTCTTAGTGGTATGGGGATACCAAGTCATCTTGTCTGCCTCCTGAAGAATCTGTATAACGACGAAATAGCAACAGTAAGAACAGACCACGGAACAACGGACTGGTTTAAGATTGGGAAAGGACTATGGCAGGGCTGTATACTCTCACCCTACCTATTCAACTTGTACACAGAACACATCATGCGACATGCTGGGCTTGAGGAATTCAAGGCTGGAGTTAAAATTGCTGGAAGAAACATTAACCATCTCAGATATGCAGATGATACCACTTTGATGGCTGAAAGCAAAGAGGAACTGAGGAGCCTTATGATGAAGGTGAAAGAAGAAAGTGCAAAAGCTGGCTTGCAGCTAAACCTCAAAAAAAAAACCAAGATTATGGCAACCAGCTTGATTGATAACTGGCAAATAGAGGGAGAAAATGTAGAAGCAGTGAAAGACTTTGTATTTCTAGGTGCAAAGATTACTGCAGATGCTGACTGCAGTCAGGAAATCAGAAGTCGCTTAGTCCTTGGGAGAAGAGCAATGACAAATCTCAATAAAATAGTTAAGAGCAGAGACATCGCACTGACAACAAAGGTCCGCATAGTTAAAGCAATGGTTTTCCCCTTAGTAACATATGGCTGCGAGAGCTGGACCATAAGGAAGGCTGAGCGAAGGAAGATTGATGCTTTTGAACTGTGGTGTTGGAGGAAAATTCTGAGAGTGCCTTGGACTGCAAGAAGATCAAACCAGTCCATACCCCAGGAAATAAAGCCAGACTGCTCACTTGAGGGAATGATATTAAAGGCAAAACTGAAATACTTTGGCCACATAATGAGAAGACAGGACACCCTGGAGAAGATGCTGATGCTAGGGAGAGTGGAAGGCAAAAGGAAGAGGGGCCGACCAAGGGCAAGGTGGATGGATGATATTCTAGAGGTGACGGACTCATCCCTGGGGGAGCTGGGGGTGTTGATGACTGACAGGAAGCTCTGGCGCGGGCTGGTCCATGAAGTCACGAAGTGTTGGAAGCGACTAAATGAATAAACAACAAACATAATGTTTTAATTGCTGTTTATATTGTATGCCACCCGGACTCACATTTGTGAGATGGGTGACCATATAAATTTGACAGATAAACAACATTGTTATTTGATTTTTTATAAGCTAAGAAAACCTCAAACAATGTAAGCTTTCCTGACCAAGATGTTGATCATTTGGGTCAACATTTTCTATCCATTTTTTCTATGGTTCTGTTAACAGAACTGGGCATAGTATTCTAAGAATGGTGACCAGAGTTCAAGGGTATATGGCCCCCCTAGGCCACATTGACTGGTGGCACCACATCCCACCGATGCAAAGATTTACATTGTTAGAATGATTAATTTAACATCTGCTCCATGTGACTTAACCTTAGCAGCTACAGCTGGATCCACCACTGCATTGGAAAAGGGCTGCCAATTATAGTCAATTGAAAACTGCTAAACCTCAGTGCAAAAATACCTAAAATCCTGTATTAAAAATATGAAAGGTTGATTATTTAAAGGTAGATAAAATGAAAACATTTTTTCTTGTGGCCTCTGTTTTCAGAAGGAGAGGTAGCATTGATACCCCATAAGCTAGGCCAGTGCATACTTAGCCTTAACCTAAAGTCAGCACTGGTGGTGACCACATACATTTGCATAAAGGCATGATAACATTGGCAGTTTTCTGTTCATTTCTTTTTCTTAATGACTCTCAGAATAGATTTTGCCTAGATAGTCACTTCCAGCTCAAAGCCCATCATTATACATACAAAGTTAGGATTTTGTATATTGCTTTCTTACTTGCAATAAACTATATTTTCAGTGTTAATTTCCATTAATCCCATCTGACTTCCCATTTGTGGAAGTCCAAAATCCATTTTATGTATTGTTTTATTTATATGATTTATATTTTGCATTTCTGCCCATAAAATAATTCCTTAATGTCAGTAAATTAATATACTTCATTGCATTTAGCATAGCACATTGTATGAAAGCTGTATGCAAAAGTATTATTTTATTCCTCATAAATAAACTGTAAAGAATAAATGAGCTACAGTATGTAGAATTCCAAACTAAGTTATAGGAATAGACTTAATTGCAAAATGTAGGGGAATATCCCTAGTATTATGTAGGTTCAAAAATACTTTTCTTTATAGAGAACAATAATTCAGAATGCTTTTGCCTATTGTAATATAGAAGACAAGATCAAATAGATTCAGAGCAATCTAACACTTTATTTTGCACTACTATAACAAATACAATCATTAAACACAATGGGATTGATTTAAGAACCTGTGAGGCTCTCCTTTTCCTTTTGTTTGTAAGTTTAATCTATACAGTATTTAGTGAGCATATTTTGAAAGGATTTTTTGAAGACTTTTTAAAAGTTAATACTATTAACTATATTAAGAGAATCGTTAAACTAGCCTGTTAGCTAACACAGGTATTTATAAACAAAGAAATATGTTGAACACATACACACACACACACAAACACACACACCGCAGGGAAGGGAGGGAGAGATAAATATATAGGTAGAGATAGATATATCAAGATATATATTCCCTTCTCACCTCTATGGGTGGTATGTGTCTTCCTCAATCTTGGTGTCAGATCCCCCGATCAAAGTTTTCACAGAAACCCTTATCAGGGCATCTCCCATCATTTCATTCTCTCATGTGGCCAGATCGGAGGGGTGTGTGAAGTTGGAGTGTAAAATGGTTTATTATGGCTATGGAGCACATCAAGGACACAGGGTTGAGATACGACAGGAATACCATCTGGATGGGAGGGGGGGTGACATGCTTTGTGGGAAAGGGGACTAGATAAGGGAATGTAGTTTTAAATTA
Organism: Candoia aspera; assembly: GCF_035149785.1. Taxonomy (NCBI): domain Eukaryota; kingdom Metazoa; phylum Chordata; class Lepidosauria; order Squamata; family Candoiidae; genus Candoia; species Candoia aspera. Next base: position 51,423,071 of record NC_086157.1, on the reverse strand, counting down.
GGTTTGAGTGGGAAATCTTTATTTGCAGCTTGCCTTCTGTATCATTCATTATGCTTCATTAAAACAGTTCAAAGAGATCCAGCTTCTTGACTGTGTATGTGTGAATGCTTGAATGATCAGGTGCTGATATTAAGCTGCAAATCCATAATTCGAAAACTCTTCCTGAGCAAGCAGTCAGCTGAGACTTGACAAACCATGCCTAAACACAGAAAGTCCCAGGCTAAGCAGCCATCGCCACTGCCATCGTCGGAGAGAACCGTGCTGTATGCCAAAGTGGCAGAAGAAAAAATTGAGACAGTAGAGTTTGGGGAGTGGCGACAGTGAGTGCGAGGTGGAAGCCTGGCTCAACCAGATGGAGTTGGAAAGTGCCCTCCACTCCCTAAATTTTGTGACAGAACCTCAGATACTGAGTGTTATTATTTAAGAACCACAGGGGCACCTTCAGGTCGGTGCCAGAGAAGAAGAGGGAAGACCTCCTCTACCTGTGGACACGCAAGTAGTAGTTCGAAGTCTGGGGTCACATGGGACCATTCCAGATCCTACTGGAACTCCCCAAGACATCCACAATTTGGAAGCCAAGATGTCTGCCATGGAAGTGGTCTTGCAGCAGGTATCGAGAACTCTGGAGACCACAGCATACCCCTTGGCAGAAATATCAACTCAGCTGTCGAGAGCAGAGTTGCCAGTCGTGCAAGGAAGATGGCGTACCCTAACCCCAACTCGGGATTTTCGAGTCTCCAGTGAGGCGCAGGCAGAGTGGAGGCCACCCAGAGAGCCAAGGAGATGGGGGGAAAGCGCTGGCCAGCGGGGCAACCCAGACACAGCCCCAAAGGATATACAGGTCAAGTTTGATGGCGACCCACAACAGTTGGCGTTTTTCCTCACCACCATTTCCATATACATGAGGGAGTACGGTTCCTGTTTCCCCACTGAGTACAAGGCAGTTAGCTAAGTGGGTGCCAGGCTCAGAGGCCCAGCTGCTGAGTGGTTTGTGCAACTGCACAATGCTAGTGCCCCAGAACTGGGTAGCCTGCGGAAGTTCATGAGAGCCCTGAGAGACCGGTTCAAGGACCCTCTGGATAAGATGAGAGTGAAAACAGGTATCCAACAGCTTAGGCAAGGGGGGAGAACTGTGGCGGAGTATGCCATGGATTTCAAAGCACATGCTGGAAAAGTTATGGACTGGTCAGAAACCACTAAGATTGACTATTTCAAGGGGGGGGGGGTTGCAGCCAGAGATCCTAAGGTGGGCACTCTGCCGAGGAGACCCCCCCACACACACTTTGAAGGATTGGATCTGCCTTGCAGGGGAGGTAGAGAACACCCAGTACCAATTCTGCAGGCAGCTCCGAGCTCAAGCAATGGGGAAAATACAGCAGCACCAAGTCAACTTCCTTTTCCCAGCAAAGACCATTCTGTGATAGGGATGAGCAGAAAGACAGAACCGGGAAGAAAGGCGCCTGTTTCAAGTGTGGGAAGGACACACACAGAGCAGCCGAATGCCCAGAAACAATGAAAGGAGCAACTAAACCAACTAAAACCCCACCAACCAGATGCAAGGCAGCAGCTGCAAGCACACTGGCTCAAAAAGAACCCGAATTGGAAGCTCAGCTGGACTCAGGCGAAGACTCCGACCAAGAGGTTCTGGAGCCGGCGGGAAACGAGTTTCACCTGTTCTAAATTGCGCCCATGAGCAGGTGGCAACTCCAGGGCACAACGTGCCTACTTCTGACATTGATGACAAAGAAGACCCTTTGGTGAGTGATGATTGCCCCACCTTATTGGTGAAAGTAGAATTAAAAAAACTTAAGAACCTGGCACAAAGCCATTTTGACAGCAATGTCAGACTCTGGGTGCACCAAATGTTTAATACACCCTGCCCTCATTGACCCTCTGAGCCTAAAAACCAAGAGACTTAAAAATCCCATTATTTTCACACAGATGGATGGCTCAGTTGCCCACGGGGGTCCCGTGGAATTCTGGACAGAGACTTTAGCCATGAGATTGGGGGGGGGGGGCATAAAGAAACCTTGCAGTTCATTGTAGCCCCTATAGCCAACTACTCTAACATACTGGGACTCCCGTGGTTAAAATGCAGAAAGCCACAGATAGATTGGGACTCAGGTGCTTTATTGTTTAACAAAGGAGTTGTTAAACCTCTTTTCTGGACTCCAGAAAGGCTTTGTGTCAGGTTCTTAAGTTTTTTTAATTCTACTTTCACCAATAAGGTGGGGCAATCATCACTCACCAAAGGGTCTTCTTTGTCATCAATGTCAGAACAGAGTGGGGAGGTAGCTGGCACCCTACTCAACTACTCATCCTCACCTGTAGTTTTGCCACAATCTGGCATTCCACCTGAATATGCAGACTTTATTGATGTCTTCAATGAGAAAGAGTGCGATCTCTTGCCTCCTCATAGAAAAACCGACTGTGCCATTGAGATAGACCCAAAGGCTAAACTACCCAAACCTAAAATGTATGCCATGTCCGAGACTGAAAAAAACGTCCTAAGGGAATTTATTGACAAAAACTTAGCGCGTGGGTTCATTGAGCCTGCCAATTCGCCTTTGGCTGCCCCTGTGTTTTTTCGAGTGAAAAAAGATGGCTCTTTGAGACTCTGTACGGACTACCGTGGAATAAATGCCATCTCAATTACTAATCAGTACCCTCTTCCCTTAATGAAGGACATGCATCCGCACCTATTGAAAGGAAAATGGTTCACCAAACTTGACCTCAGGGAAGCCTATTTCTGGATTTGGATTCGGGAGGGGGATGAATGGAAAACAGTGTTTAACTGCCCTCTTGGTTCATATCAGTATAAGGTCCTCCCGTTTGGGTTGGCAGGAGCTCCTGGAGAGTTTATGCAATATATCAATTAGGTCCTTCATGAGCATTTGTACAAGGGGGTCCTGGTTTACCTAGACGACATTCTGATTTATTCTGACAATTTCAAAGACCAGGTTAAACTTGTAAAAAAGGTTTTGAGCAAACTGAGAGATGCTAAACTGTATGCCAAACTTTCCAAATGTGAGTTTCATAAGTCCCAAGTAGACTATTTGGGCTATCGTATTTCCTCCAAGGGGGTTGAAATGGATCCTGCTAAAGTCCAAGTCATCATGGGGTGGGAACCCCCACGCACCCAGCAGCAACTTCAAAGTTTTTTCAGTTTCACCAATTACTATAGAAATTTTATCCCCCAATTTGCTCAAATTGCTTTGCCTCTCACTGACTTGTCAAAAACTAGGGGGAGGGGAGAAACCCACAAAGTTACCTCCCCTGGGGCCAAACTCACATGGACTTCTGCATGTCAGACAGCTTTTGACAACTTGAAACTGCTTTTCACAAGAGAGCCCATTCTCGCCCACCCAGACCCAACTTGCTCCTTTATTGTACAGGCAGATGCTTCTGACTCAGCTATTGGGGCACTTTTAGTACGAAAAGATGAAACGGGCTTCCCCCGTCCTTGCGCTTATCTGTCACACAAGTTTTCTGACTTGGAGCGCAACTGGCCAATTTGGGAAAAAGAGGCTTTTGCTGTAAAAACTGCTCTTACACACTGGAGGCATCTATTAAAAGGTGCCCTTTGTCCCTTTGAAGAGGTCCTTCATGAGCATTTGTACAAGGGGGTCCTGGTTTACTTAGATGACATTCTGATTTATTCTGACAATTTCAAAGACCAGGTTAAACTTGTCCCTTTGAAGTGTGGACTGATCATAAAAACCTCCAAGCCTTGCAAACCCCCAGGAAATTGAATGGCAAACAGATTCGTTGGGCTCAATTTTTTAACCGTTTCAATTTTACCCTTAATTTCCTTCCGGGAAAAAGGAACTTTTTGGCTGATGCGCTTTCTCACCTCCCTCAATATCACAAGGCACAAACACAAGTTGTAGACACAGTTTTCTCACAAAAGCAGCTTGGGATGGCATGCGTAACACGCAAACAAGCAGTAGCTGGGAAAGTGAAAGTGCAGGCTGACCTAAAAGAGGAACTGCTTCAGGCGCTGCCTAAGGATCCCTGGCTACAATGTAACAAAGCCCAATTAACTGAAATTGACAACATCTGGTACTCTAATGGCAAAATCTACATTCCTGAGTCTCTTCGCAAAACAATTTTGCAGTGCTCCCATGATAGTAAATCTGCCAGTCATTTTGCCTTTACTAAAACCTTGCACTTGGTGACACGCCAATTTTGGTGGGCCCCCCTGTGGGCTGACGTGCAATCCTACGTCACATCATGCCACGTCTGTGCCCAAGCAAAGAGGAAGGGGGGGAAACCGCAAGGACTGCTCCAACTGGTAGCCTCCCCAAAGGCTCCCTGGAAAGAAATAGCCATGGATTTTATTGTGGATTTACCTGAGAGTAAGAATAAAACTGTAATTTGGACTCTCATTGACTTGTTTTCCAAACAGGCTCATTTTATACCCTGCACTAAAATCCCAACAGCTCAGCAGTTGGCCAAGCTCTTTCTTACGCACATCTATAAAATTCTTGGGTGTCCCACCCCGTAATTTCTGACAGAGGTGTCCAATTTACTTCCAAATTTTGGCGTGCATTTTTGAAATTAATTGGGGTCCAACAATCTCTCAGCTTGTCGAGCCATCCGGCCACAGATGGGGCTACTGAACAAGCTCAATCTACTCTAGAGCAATTCCTCCGCTGCTACATTAGTTTTCAACAAGATGACTGGGTCGACCTTCTGCCTTTTGCTGAGGTTGCTCATAATAATGCTGTTCACCAAAGCACTGGGTTTTCTCCTTTCCACATTGTCTATGGCCAGGACTTTGTTCCAATACCTGAACTCCAGCTGCAGTCCTTGCCTGACTCCTCCGTGGCAGACTGGGCTGCGCAAATTTCAGCTAATTGGCCTGTCATCCGCCAAGCATTAGATCACACTCATGAGACTCAGAAAAGGTTTGCTGACTGCCACAGATGCCCTGAGTGGAATTTTAAAGTGGGAGACCTTGTTTATCTCTCCACCAAATTCTTGTGCTCCCAACAACCTTCAAAGAAACTTGCTCCCAAGTTTGTTGGGCCATTTCCCACTACTAAGATAATTAACTCTGTGACTGTTCAATTGCAATTACCCCCCACCCTAAAAAGACTTCACCCTGTTTTTCATTGCAGCTTGCTTAAACCTGCACCAGAATGTTCTAAGTGGCACCAGCCTGCAGTAACCCCTCCACCCATCATGATCGATGGCCACCAGCATTATGAAGTTAAAGACATACTGGATTCTTGTTTGTTTCACAAAACTTTACAGTACTTAATTCAATTGAAACATTTTCCAGATCCTGAGTGGGTTAATGCATGTCATGTTAATGCTCCTCTGTTAACCAAAAAATTTCATGATAATATCCTTCTAAGCCCTCTCCTGCCTAGCCTTATTGTTTCATTTACTTAACAATTGCTTGATTATTTTTTAATCTGTCTTGGGGGGGGCAGTATGTCAGATCCCCCAATCCAAGGTTTCACAGAAACCCTTATCAGGGCATCTCCCATCATTTCATTCTCTCATGTTGCCAGATGGGAGGGGTGTGTGAAGTTGGAGTGTAAAATGGTTTATTACTGCTATGGAGCACATCAAGGACACGGGGTTGAGATATGACAGGAATACCAGCTGGATGGGAGTGGGAGTGACATGCTTTGTGGAAAAGGGGACTAGATAAGGGAATGTAGTTTTAAATTAGGTTTGAGTGGGAAATCTTTATTTGCAGCTTGCCTTCTGTGCCGTTCATTACGCTTCATTAAAACAGTTCAAAGAGATCCAGCTTCTTGACTGTGTATGTGTGAATGCTCGAATGATCAGGTGCTGACACTTGGGTCCTCTACCAGAGGCCTGGGAGTTTGAGGGTTCTGCACAGTATCTTATCTGATCCTAGCATTGCACTCTTCTGGACAGAGAGCTCTGATGTCGTTCCTGGAATCTGCTGGAGCCACTCTCCCAGCTTAGGAGTCACAGCCCTGAGTGTTCCTACCACCACTGGGACCACTTTGGCCTTCACTTTCCACAATCTCTCTAGTTCCTCTTTCAGGCCCTGGTACTTCTCCAGCTTCTCACATTCCTGATGCTGCTGTCACTTGGCACTGCTACATCTATCACCACTGCTGTCTTCTGGTCCTTGTCTATTATTATGATGTCTGGTTGATTGGCCAGTACCTTCCTGTCTGTCTGGATCTGGAAGTCCCACAGGATCTTAGCATTCACAGATCCATGTGAGTGGCATTGAGTCACAGGCTTTCCTGTAGTCAATTCAAGCTGTGCTCAGATTGGTTTGTCTAGACCTTGAGTCTTGGGCAACTATCTATGAACAACTGGTGTTTTCAGCCTCTGGTGTTCCCAATGCCCTTCTGAGCTGTGCTCATGTACTGGCCCATATGGTCCTGTAGCTTGGCAGCTACAATGCCTGATAGGACTTTCCATTTTGTGGGGAGGCAGGTTACTGGCCAGTAGTTGGACGATGCTGTTCCCTTGTGGGGGTCTTTCATGATCAGCACTGTCTTTCCTTGTGTTAGCCAGTCTAGTTGGGAGCCTGCTGCTAGCAGCTGGTTCATCTGTGCTGCTAGGCATTCATGCACTGCTGTTAGTTTCTTTAGCCAGTAGATGTGGATCATGTCCCAGCCAGGTGCTCTCCAGCTCTTCATGTTCTTGACATGCTGTTGGATGTCTGCTACTGTGGTGGTGACTGGTTCCTGTTCTGAGGATTCTGGGAGAAAAACACGCAGACACAGACACACACACATGCACACACATTCTTGAAACAATGCATGTATATACAGTGTTTATAAAGGAAATATATAATCAATTCCCACTGAAGATTTATTTTACTCTTTTGTATAGCTGATTGATAAACTGAAATTCAGTTGCTGCATACTTAAAGCCATCATGTATTGATAAGGAAACAGGGAAAATATTATGTAGACTTTACATCACATGTTATTGCACTGCAAAGGTTTTTGAGTCAAAGGCCATGTTCTTAGCAAGTGTAACATTTTAAAGCATTATTTAACTTGAAATAAATGCTTTTGGCCTAAAATGAAACTTGAGGAGGTTGTTTGGGAATCAATAAATATCACTAATTAGAAATTGCCTATATTTTTACAAGTGGCAGCACCTTGGCAACCTAGCCTGATCTCAAAGCAAAACAAAACAAAAATCTGATTTGGATCTGCTCAATACTTTGAATGGGATTTGATGTATAATGAAGTAATCCCTCACATGGACACACAAATGTGTGTATTTGGGCACACAGGTCAAAGGAGAAAATAGATTTGAGCATGCTGAAAAAAATAGAGTTTGGCTCACCTTCTATTAAAACATCAAATAAGCCCAACTGCACTCACCCTAAGGAGATGACCAAAGATAAAACCAACCCTAGGTCCACCAAGGAAACTGTACCAGCAAGGGCCTATTTAAAAAGAAAGAGAAAAGAAAAAACCCAAGGGAACTTCTGGCTATAATCAGAACAGTGTGACATTATTATTGTTAAATAAAGCAGGAAACTACCTACTGGTTCCACTGTAAAATGTGTATATTTTCCAATAAAGGAGAATTCCAAACCCATAGTCAAGAATTTTATAGTGTTCAGACGGGAGTAAAAGGGATGGATTGGTTTTAATAAAATCCATTGTCCCGCCAAGTTTCTTCGCTGTCTCTCTCTTTCTGTCCCACCCCCCTCTCTATTGCTGCTCTGCACCTGCATTGCTCATGCACTGCTATAGTAACTCTTCCTCTGTTTTCCCAATCATCATGCATGTTCTCTCAAACTGGAGTTAAAGTATCATCTCAGGCTCTATTAGTTTTCGTTTTATTTTGTTTTTCCCTCCTCTTGCTTCTCATTCGTATACATTTGTGTCCAACCTATGTTACAAAGGTTCTTTGACACTTGATAAAAATACATAATCACTCTTTAGTTAAGGATTGCAGAATGGGCTATATTTAGATCCATCTGGGCTAGGATCTAACAATATCTTTATATACATGAAGATTCATTCGATATTAAGATGAAAACAAAAATTTATGGGAACTAAGCCTTTTTAAAAAGTACACAGCTACATATTTGCATCCAAAACATTTCTTATGACATATCAGCATTTTATTGTTAAAAACAGTTACAATGAACTTTGGTGGATGGATGCATGGTGCGCACATATAGCTTGCAGCCTGTAACCAAGATATAAGAAGATAATCAAATACGTCAGTCCTAAAAGCACATAATGAGCTTTGACAACTCATATTTCAATCTAACCAACTTTTTTCTCAGGTGATTTCAGAGATACATTTACAAACTAAAAAAGTTGGTGTATACTAAAAATCAGAAGAGAGATTTCTATAGAAAAGGCAATAGAATCAGACTAAGTTCTTCCAAGATGATTTAGGCTTAATAGCTAGCTCTTCTTGTGGAACAGACTCACAACCCCAAAAGTGTTATAGAAACACAGATTCATGACCTGGCATTGCCACCTCTAGATACACAATTCAGAGATGATCATGCAACTGTGGTTCAGAAAAGAGCTCTTATTATTATGCAAAAAAACCAAAAATACATTCATAAGTTTCACATATACTTGCCTTCCACAACCTGGCACCCTCCAAATGTTTTAGGAATTCTGGGAATTATACTACAGAGCACTTAGCTAGGGAAGCTAGCATACGTACTGTATATCCTTTCTCAGTAATTCTCTGTAACCCTTCAGCTTTGTAAAACAGATTAGTAATATTCTGTTCACACAACATAAGAGAAAGTGGAGAAGAGATTCAAAGATTTCAGTTTATCCTTTAGAAAGTCCACTGGGGATGGTTTTCCTTATGTTAGCCCAGATGTAAGAGTGAACTGACAATTACAGAGAGGCCTCTAAAGCTTTCTTCATCACCTAGAGGCTCTTCCCTCCCTAGCATTTTATTAGCATCCGGAAACGCTGCTAGCTTGTGATAAAGGGCATGACATATTCACCCAAATTTAGACATAATGCTATAAACCACACCATTCAGCAAGCCCTTATACTCTTTAGAAGATAATTTTGTGAAGAATTATGTGATAGAGTTCAGAACACATTGAGCCAAACCTTAAAAAAGGAACTTTATTTCTTCACCACTTTCACCAGCATTACTTTTCTTTCCAAAGTAAAAACCATTTAAAGCTTTACCCCCTGCAGTTCCACTAAAGCTTTAAATGTTTATCACTGTGCAAAGTCATCCTAGTGAAAGTGAAAAAGGAAGACATCTTATGCGTCCTGACCCAAAACTAGATAACCCTATGCTAGTGTTATTTATTCCTTTTAATCTTTTCCTTGAGTTATACTGTTTTTTTCCTTAAAGTACCTGAACTTTATAAAGAAAAGGTATTAAACATTCTGCTTTCAACTTCCCCTCACATGTTAAAAAAAAGCAGCAAACAAACAAATAGGCTCGTGTTACTAAAATTAACAAAACATTGGGGAATACAAAAGGAAAAAATAATCTTCAGCAAGCACGGCTCTACAAAAAGAAATGTGTTCTGCAATTTTTAATAATCCTTTTTCTGAACCAAGCTGTCTTAAATTCAATCGGCTTCTGGTTGCACTGTGCCCAATACTATAATTTTACTGTATGCTATTATTGCAATATATCAAATATTGGATAGCTAAGTGCAAAGAAATTGCCAAACTTCTTTTTGCAATTTGATTCAACCTGCCTGGATTGCCTTGTCATTTGATCCAGAAACAAAGGGCAAATTGTCCACTTTCAAAGAAGGGTCTCCGATTAGATGGCTTCCTGATCTATTTTTAAAGTATCTGCTCTAGTTTTTCAGCATGGATTTAAACCAGTTGGAGGACAACTCTAACGTCCTTCATATCCAGAAGAGATGGAATTGCTTTTCTGTGAAGCAGAAGAACTTTGTAGGCATTTTTTCACAAAACTGAAATGCTGCCAGTTATGTGGGAAGAGCTTTGTAAGGTACGCTATGATGGCATCATTCACACAAAGCCACTGGGTGTGTTGCAACGAAGTTCTCATGCAAAATATATTTCCCCACAATGAAGACATTGTGTTATAGTTGGTAGTAAAGTTACTGTGCCAGACCAAAAAAACCCCATTATCATCATCTGGTAGGAAACATGTTTTTTCCAGATTCAGAATGTACAGTCTCAAATCTCAGGCTTCAACCATAAATCTAGTTCCTATTATGATACTGTCGGTTTTATTTATTTGTTTGATGTTTAGACCACCTTAATAATATGAATCTTGGTATTTTATAGAAAATAAAATGTCCACAGTATAATAGTGTGATAATTAATATAAAAGTAAACCTGCTATCATTAATTTAAACATAGCAACCTATACACAGTTCCAGGGGCACTATCCCCAGGTCTTTAAAAAGTCCTTTGGAACAACTACATTTTAGCCTGCTTCCAGAAAACCAAAAGAGTCAGGGCTAGACTATTTCACAGAATGGGGACTACAGCAGAGAAGCATATCCTGTTAGACACAGCTCCCCATCGGCAATGGAGGACTGCCGATAATTTTTCCCAAGTTGCTTGTATCAGATGCATCAATACGTGTTGAAAGGGGGGATCCTAACAACAACAGGATCAACAACCAGAACCTCCGAAAAACATTTATTAATAATTCTAAGAGCTAAGGAAGGCTGTTGTTGATCTTCTGTTCAGTGTTTTTATAAATATTTTAAAAATAATTATAATAATTATAATTTGTAAAGGAAATATGTGTAAACTGCTTTTTAGGGAAAGAATGTTTCCAAGCTAGCTTCCAACATAGAAATATAGTACCTTTCAAAAACTCAAATGCCAATGCTAACCCAGTACAACAACACAAACATAAAATAATAATCTTGCAACCCAATAAAATCCATTTAGGAAAAAGCAATGGAAAGGGAACAAATATTTTATAGAACTTGTTCAAAGGGCAGCATGATGGTTCTATTCATAGCATAATTGGCACAGGATTTTACAAAGGTGAAAGTACCTTTGAAAACTACTAGATATGAATACTGGCAGCCATGTTATAAGGACTCAGCTGTTGTAGAAATGCAGACAGCCTGATATGAGAGAGGGCCAGTATAAATGTAATGAAGTCCTGAACTACTTGAAACTTCAAAGATAAACAGCATAACAAACAGCAACATCCATAACAAACCATGGTGATATCAAAATAATGACACATTGAGGTTGGTGTCACTATGTAAATGCTGCAGTTGCATCACAACATATACTGTATACAAGTACATAAATATGGGGTTTTCATGATTATGGCACCATGCATATGTCATCATTTGCTCCTCCTGTGGACATCCATGATAGCCCATCAAAAGTGGCCTGGAATTGTATTCCTAACCAATGCAATACAATGTAATACCGACAGCACATGATTTGATCATCTACCCATTTCTATAACATGGAAGGCACATTTGCATCTGTTGAAGTTTCCAAACTCTCTTTAAAAGCAACTCCATATAGATACCATAGGTGAAACAGTCCTGATAAGCTAAAAAAGTTCCACAACAAGGGAATTGTCTCACATTCAGATCTGGCTTATCCTAATAATGGCATCTATGCACAGATGCAAGTCTGGAAAATATCTAATAAAGTTGACATATGGGGCACAGGGGAGGGAAGTTCTACCAGTCAGTGCAGGGGCTACTCTATTATAATGAATGAAGAAAAAAAAAAGTGTTCTTACCCTATTCAATGGGCAGCCACATCTTAGAGGGTGCAGTAGCATGAGTGGATGATGAATATAAGATTAGCTAGGGAGAAAACCTAGAACATTCAGCATTGTTCAAACAAATGTCACTTCAGTATCCCCAGTTTCCCTGAAAAGGTTTCTAAAAGCACTTTCCCACTGTTCTGCAACACTGGAACAGTTCTGTCATATGTCACTTCAACACATTTCAGAAAAAGAAAAAAAAACCTCTGTGATTTTAAATCCCAGGAAAAGCTCTTATCTGTGATTAGAAGCTAGAAATGACAGTCACAAACCCCTGCCTTTCATTCCATCCTCCTTTCACCCTACTATTTACCTTCTATAAAAAGATTAGGGAGAAATTTTTGAAGAAGTGTTATTTTTTAAATCACATTTTGTCTTGATTCAAGATTTCACTGACATCCTTTTGGATCCGTGATCCAATAGGAAGTACATAGAAAAAAAAAAATGAATAACAAGTGGAAAAATGCAAACCACTCCTGGAATCAGTCTTAGAAGTTATATATCATCTGAACAGATGGACCATGCATTTAAACACACACACACGCCAACCCACACTCAAACAGCAGCCCTTAGTGTTCTTGATAAAAGATGCAATCAACTGGCCTTTGATACAGATATTAAATTATATTACTTGCAGAGAAGCCAGAGAAGAGGCAGAAGTTATATTCCTGTAGAGCAAATGGACCTTTTCTTTCACAGGTTTTGCACAGATCTCTAAACCTTACAGAGTTTTAAATTCTGCCTGAGTCACTCAGCCAAAATGAATGACATTGCAATTTCACTTAACATGTGATGATAGTGGGGACGTGTGAAAAGATCAGTAAAGCATTTGGCTTAGAGAAAATGTAGGGTTCAGACACTAAGCAATAATAACTTGCTTACATGAAATAATCAACAATACTATCTTTTTCCTTTCACAAAGCTAAGGATTCATAACGTTCAGCTGCTCCAATTGGATGGATTTAGTAAGGAACAGAATCCTGTTTTATGTTCTTGAATTTCTTCCCCATCAAATGATATACTAATTGTTCTGTGCTTATCTGGCTGACATTTTATACTTCTCAGTATGACTTGATCAGAGAGAGAAATGCTGGTTTAAAATAATGAGTGCATCTGGGAAAGCAATGAGGGGAAGAAAGAAATTTTGTCTTGGATTATTTTAGAATCTGAAGAAAAAGTCACAGCATTTCCCTAATTCAAGCTGATAATCACTGCAATAACATACTTCTTTCTGTTTCCTTTCTTGCTTGCATTTGAAAGAACATGTATCCTTAGCAACAATTAATAAGGAACCAAATATTATCTAAAGTAAAGATGTACAGTATATATCTCCATCAGCACACAAAGATATAATCTACATTATATTAAGAATAATGTGACTTTGCTACTATAAGGGATTATTAAGTTCTGAAAGATCATGGCTGATGCACCAGCTCAGCCTTTTATGGACTGGGAAGCCCTCATGACATGCTCTCATTCTCATGCATTTAGACTATTACAACACATTTGACTTACGACTACTTTTGAGGTTTCAAAACTGCAGTTGGCCCAAAATAAAGCTCCTGGCTGTTGGTGGAACTTAGCTACTTTAGCAGCATGATAGTTCTTTGGTCACAGCATTGGCTACTAACTGATTTTCAGGTCCAATTCAAAGTAACAGTTTTAATCCATAAAACCCTGTATGGTTCCACTCCCATGTACCAAAAGGACTATCTGCTCCATCCTTGTGTTCATCTTGGAAGGGATGCTTAGCAATCCCACCCATGGAAAGTTAAGGGCATTGGATCTCAGAGGAAATCATTCTTGGTAGCAGCCCCAAAATTATAGAGCAGTTTACCCCAAGCTTTGCTTGGTCACCAATCTATTATCATTTCACAAGCCCATGTATCTATCAGCATGCTTTGGGGTGTTAAGAGGGTGCTGGGCTGCCCTTTCTTTCTTGTATTAGGTTTTTAATGGATTTTGGTTAATGTGATTTAATGTTTTTGTTCTGAGGTCTTAGGGATCTTTCTGAGAGCCATGTTATCATTGTTATACACTGCCTTTTGAGTCTTTTGGAATTACAACTTTGAAACAAACAAAACAAAAAGAAAAAATTGTCTTTTTTGTACTTTGGTCATTTTTTTTTATAAAATAGCCAATCCTGTGTTGTTGATATAGCAATTCATATAACACAAAGGCAGAAGCGGTAGTGGGCTTTAGTATTCTTTGGCCCTAACAGGTCCTGGTAAGATTAATTTTCATGTTTGATCTTAATATTTTCATTATGTGTTGTGTAGGCATGTTTATTCTATGTCAGCTGCACAGAGTCACTCTTGTGGCAAGGAGGAGGCTGGAGGCACAAGTGTTGGACTGGTCATGGAGGCTAGACTAGGCTAGACAATGGAGGCTAGGCAAGTCTTGACTGGAGCATCAAGGCAAGGCTCGGATCTGGAGACAAGGGAGGACTTGGCTGGAGCGTCAAGCTGAGGCTTGGGTCTGGAGACAAGGCAGGACGAGTGTAATGATTGCCCCAGCCCCAAATACTCAGACTCACAAGAGGATGCTAAATGAAATCTGATTTATTAGAGTACTAAAAGCAAATACAGAGAAAGCTGAGAATGAGCAAAAGCGCGCCAAATACAAACTTAAACCCTTGCTTCAAACGTATCCCGCCTCCCTCATAACAGCCCCGCCCGGCACAGGTGCTAGCAATCGTCAGAGTTGCTAGCCTGGGAAAGTAACCTTGAGCGCAGTAGATAACACAAACACATTCCAAAGCAAAGCCAAAATATAAGCGTTCCCATCCTCCCTAGACAAATGAAACACGCATCCAATTAATGACATGCGAAACGTTACGATGCATCAAATACATTGAAACGGCGCACATGACATACCGCCCTCCAAAAATACCCCTAGGGACCTGGTTTCGAGGGATAAGCGGAGTGGAAACGGGCCACTAGAACTGGGGAAGCCACATCTGATGCGGCGACCCACTCAGGATGAGGGAAATGCTTCCAGCGAACTAAATATTGCAAAGTATTGCGAAGGCGTCTAGAGTCCAAAATTTCTTTAACTTCAAAGTGTTGCTGACCATCAATCATGATGGGGGTGGGAGGTGGAGGTTGTCGATGCCAGCGATCAGAAGGAATAGTCGGTTTGAGTAAGCTGCAATGAAAAACAGGGTGTAAGCGTTTCAGGTTATGAGGCAAATCAAGTTTAAAAGTCACAGGGTTGATCTGAGCGACAATTGGGAAAGGACCCACAAACTTAGGTGCAAGTTTCTTTGAAGGTTGTGATGACTTGATAAACTTGGTAGAAAGGTACACTGAGTCCCCAACTTGGAATGCAGGTTGGGGGGCCCGCTTTCGATCAGCATACAATTTATAATCCGCTTGAGCATCAGCCAATGCATTTTGAATCATTGGCCAAGAGTCAGCCAGTTGTGTTGACCAATCATCTGTATTGACCGCACCTGCAGGAGGTTGTGGGAGATCAGTGATAGGAACAAAGTCTTTACCCAGAGCCACCCGAAACGGGGTCTGTCCAGTGCTTTGATGCACTGCATTGTTGTAAGCCACTTCAGCAAATGGTAGAAGGTCTACCCAATTGTCCTGCTGATAATTCACAAAAGCGCGCAGGTACTGTTCTAGAGTGGAGTTAACCGTCCGTTTGAGGATGCCAAGCCGTGGAGAGGGCTTGCTTCGTGCCTAACAGCTTGAGAAACGCCCGCCAAAATTGAGAGGTAAATTGTGTACCCCTGTCTGAAATCAAGCGGGAGGGACATCCGTGTAGCCTGTACACGTGTACAAGGAATAGGCGGGCTAATTGACGCGCTGACGGAATGGACACGCAGGGAATAAAGTGGGCTTGTTTGGAGAAATAATCTTTGACCACCCAAATGACCGTTTTGCGTTGGCTGGGAGGTAGCTCTACAATAAAATCCATGGAGATTTTTTCCCAAGGGGAAGAGGGGGCTGCTACTGGCTGCAGCAGCCCCTGGGGCTTGCCCACCTTGCGCTTGGACATTGCACAAACAGTGCAGGAAGCAATGTAGTCTTTGACATCTTCACGTAATGTGGGCCACCAGAATTGCCTCCGAACGAGGTGCAATGTTTTTACAAACCCGAAGTGACCTGCGAGTTTGTCATCGTGTGAACGTGTTAACACGTCTTTTCGGAGGCTTTCAGGAACGTAGAGGCGGTCGGACTTCCAAGCGAAGCCTCTGTCAAAAGTAACATTGTCTTTATTCGCAAGCAACCAAGTATCCGTTTTTAATTCTTTTAAAAACTTTTGTTGCAATTGGGAGGGAATTGACAAAGTGCTTGGCTGAGCAGCGCTTGTGGTAGGCGGTTGTTGCGCGCGCGTTTGGCTACGCGTCACAGCTTGCATGCCCAATTGGGGCGCCGACCATAGGGTGCTCACCACATCTGGCGCCGCCCCAGAGTCTTGAGGTTGCCTTGACAAGGCATCAGCCAAGAAGTTCTTTTTCCCTGGAATAAACTTGAACTGAAAATTGAATCGATTGAAAAATTGAGCCCAACGAACCTGTTTAGGGCTCAGTTTTCGAGGGGTACTAAGTGCCTCCAAGTTTTTATGATCAGTCCATACCTCAAAGGGGTGATTAGCCCCTTCCAACAGATGCCGCCAAGCTTCTAATGCAGCTTTCACTGCAAATGCCTCCTTTTCCCAAACATGCCAACGCCTCTCAGTTTCGGAGAACTTGCGGGATAAATATGCACAGGGCTTGAGGCATCCTGCCTCGTCTTTTTGCATCAACAATGCGCCAATAGAATAATCGGAGGCATCAGCCTGTACAACAAAAGGCTTTGAGGGATCAGGGTGTTGTAAAATGGGCTCTTTGACGAAAGCTGCTTTCAGCCGCTCAAACGCCGTTTGACAAGCAGGCGTCCACCTCAACAACGCTCCGGGATTCTTGACTCGTCTAGTATCTCCCACCCCTTTCGTTCGAAGCAGGTCCGTTAGGGGCAAGGCAATCTCAGCGAACCCCCTTATGAATAATCTGTAATAGTTGCTGAACCCCAAGAAACTTTGAAGTTGCCTGCGGGTACGGGGACTCTCCCAGTCCATGATAGCCTGCACCTTGGCAGGGTCCATTTCTATACCTTTATCAGAAATTCTATACCCCAAGTAGTCAATTTGGGTCTGATGAAAGGCACATTTGGATAGCTTTGCATACAATTCAGCAGATCTGAGTTTACACAAGACTTTCTTTACCAGAGCTACATGCTCTTTCATGGTTTCCGTATAAATCAATACATCATCCAAATACACCAGTACACCTTTAAACAGATGTTCATGCAAAACTTCATTGATTAATTGCATAAATACCCCAGGGGCCCCAGCTAACCCAAACGGCAACACCTTATACTGGAAGGCTCCCAACGGGCAATTGAATGCAGTTTTCCACTCATCACCCTCCTTGATTCGTACACGATAGTAGGCTTCTCTTAAATCCAGTTTAGAGAAGATCTTGCCTTTGGCCAGATGTGACAACATGTCCTTTATCAATGGCAAGGGATATTTGTTGGAAATTGAGACGGCATTTAATCCCACGGGTGAATTCGCCGGCTCAATGAAGCCGCGCGCCAAATTTTTGTCCACAAATTCCCTCAACAAAGTCAGTTCCTTTTGCGTCATGGAATAAATTTTAGGTTTAGGCAATTGAGTGTTGGGCAACAGTTCTATGGCACAGTCCGTCTTTCGATGGGGGGGCAACTGGTCAGCTTCCTTTTCACCGAATACATCAGCAAACATCCTGTACTCGGCCGGCAAGCCCTCCAGAGGAGAGGCCGGGTAAGGCGGAGTCGCAGCTGCCGCAACCCCCACCATCTCCTCTGGGGCACCCTTCCCCTCTGCCGCTTGATAAAACCCATCCCTAAATGTGATGGTCCGGTAGACCCAGTTTATTTGGGGGTTTTGCTGCACCAACCATGGTACCCCCAACACCACCAATGGGCCCCCTACGGGAGCCACGACAAAAGACAACCCTTCCTGGTGACTGCCCAGTTGCAAGGCTACCCGCCCTGTAAAATGGGTGACCGGTTTGCCCCCTGCCATGGACCCATCCAATTGAGTAAATGCGATGGGTCTTTGTAGGGGAAAAGTGGGGAGCTCCAAAGCCGCCACCACGTCGGGGTGCATCAGACACCGGGAACACCCCGAATCAATCATGGCCCATACTTCCACCGTCTTGACTTGTGAACCCAATTTCAATTTCACCATGAGTATGCGGTAAGTGCCACTCACCGCTGGAGGCTCGCGCCCGTCTTCTACCACCTGCCCAGCGGCGTCCTTTAGAGCAGGTGGCTGGCGTTTCCCGCCGGTTGCGGGATTTCGGTCTCCCCTTCAATTTCGTAGAACATCACATCGTCTCCCTCGGTCTCAGCCACCGCAGCTTTCTGTTTCCTCGGCAACGCAGGGGACTTCGCCGGCGGTTTTCCGGGCCGTTCCTCCACCTTTGCCTTCGGGCATGCTGCCACTCGATGCCCCTCCTTACCGCATCTCAGGCACAATCCTTTGGCATACCGCTTCTCACGCTCCTCGTCCCAGGGTCGCTGTCCCGGTTTTCCCCCGGTGGTCGATGGGCGGCTGGGCTTCATCTCCCGCCCCGACTTGACAGTTTTCCGCTGGGCAAAGACCTCTTGGGCATGCTCAGCCCTTCCTGCTAGCAGGATCCACTCATACAGCGTGTATGGGTCGTCCCTCCCCAGGGACCAGCGCAGCACCTCGGTATTCAGCGTGTATGGGTCGTCCCTCCCCAGGGACCAGCGCAGCACCTCGGTATTCAAGCCATCTTTGAAGAGCTCGATAATGGTTGCTTGGGACCAGTCATCCACCTTCCCAGCTAGCGCTTTAAACTCCAAAGCATAATCGGCCACTGATCGGAACCCCTGCTTGAGTTCCTTCAGGGCTCGCTTTGCTCTCTCCTTTGCTAAGGGGTCCTCGAAGTGTTGCTTCAACGCCCAGAGGAACTCCTTGAGATTTTCCAGTTCAGGCGCTTCCGACTGGCACATCTGGACATACCAGTCTGCCGCCCTCCCCTTCAGTTTGGTGGCAATGGTGATGATTCTTGCCTTCTCCGATTGGAAAACCGCCCCCCATTCTTCCATATAAGCTTTCGCATTAGTCAGGAAGAACGAGAGTTTGGTCGGGTCCCCATCAAACTTGACAGGGAAGTCTCGCATACCGCCTCCCGCCGGGCTGCGCCCCACCACCGGGGCTGCTGCGGCTGGTGCTTCCCTGACTCGGAGCGGCACGGGGCCCCGGGGCGATCGCCCGGGCGCTGCTGCGATTTCCATCTGGACCGACTGGTCCCCTTCGCGCCTCCGCACCACCCGTCGCCGTTCCGGGGTCAGCCCCTGGGAGGAAGGGGTTGAATGCCTCTGGCTGGATTCTTCCCGGAGCTCTCGCATCGAGGTTACATCCAAGCTCAGCTGTTTCAGAATAGCCTCCAACGAATCCATTTTCGACTCCAGCACTCTGATTCGATCCGGAGTGGGTGAGCCCTCCGTTGGCTGCACCTGCACCACGTTGGGGGATAAAGGGTATCTCTGCCTCCAGGATGGGCCCCCCGCTGCTGTGGCATCTCCTCGGGTCTCATCCCAGGTGAGCAGCTCACCCGGAGAATTCACGGTGGTCTCCGGGGCCGTTTTCAGCCCCCCGGCTTCGCTCTCCGACCCGGAGCTCGCCTCCTCTCTGATGGCGGACAGCTCCCCTCCTTGGGACGGTCGGCCGGACGGCCTCACGGTCGAGTCCGGTTCCCCTTCCTCCATCATCACGATTTCGGGCTCGGTCATCGCGGGCTCTCTCCCTCACAAGTTAGACGCTTGTCTTCCTTGGACAGGGGCCAGCGGAGTTAGGAACTGAGATTCTCAGCTTTATGTAATGATTGCCCCAGCCCCAAATACTCAGACTCACAAGAGGATGCTAAATGAAATCTGATTTATTAGAGTACTAAAAGCAAATACAGAGAAAGCTGAGAATGAGCAAAAGCGCGCCAAATACAAACTTAAACCCTTGCTTCAAACGTATCCCGCCTCCCTCATAACAGCCCCGCCCGGCACAGGTGCTAGCAATCGTCAGAGTTGCTAGCCTGGGAAAGTAACCTTGAGCGCAGTAGATAACACAAACACATTCCAAAGCAAAGCCAAAATATAAGCGTTCCCATCCTCCCTAGACAAATGAAACACGCATCCAATTAATGACATGCGAAACGTTACGATGCATCAAATACATTGAAACGGCGCACATGACAACGAGGCTAAAATGGTGAGGCAAGGCTTGGAACTGGACTCAAGGCTTGGCTTGGCTGGATCTGCAAGACAAGGCTTGGAACTGGAAGCAAGGCTGGACTTGGCTGCAGCAACAAGACAAGGCTTGAATCTGGAGGCAAGGTTGAACTTGGCTGGAACAGCGAGCTGAGGCTTGGAACTGAAAGCAAGACTGTGCTCTGCTGGAACGGCAAGACTAGGCTCGACTGGAGCGGCATGTGAAGAAAGCAGGTCTGCGATGGCAGAAGGAGCTGGCTCTGATTTTGCATCGGCCTCAGGTGAGGCTCCCGACTCCAGTAAGGACTCTTCCACAGATGCTGTGAACTTGAAGGATCAGTTGTCTCCAGCAGCTTGCTCTTGGAGCACATGCCTTTTTAAGCGATCCTTTATGCACTGTTTCTCCTCTGCAGCCAATCAGGCTGCCTTTTGATTCACACGCTTCTCTGCTCTCCTCTCTTGAGCACTGATTGGAGGATAAAAACCTCCTTCCGAAGTTTGTCCAGTCAGCGTCTCCGATTTCTCCTGCTCTGCTGAGTCACTCCTGGTTTCTATTTCCCCAATTCCTTCCTGATAGGTTTTGCTTTCCCCTTCTGGCTCAAGGTAAGTTTTATTTTCAGAGTCAGGGTCAGACTCAAACCTAAAATCATCATGCTTAATTCTGTGACTAAGTTCTGTGTCTAAGTTCTGTTCTTGGTTCTGTGACTTCAAACAATCTTCCTGTATTAAATCACAGTACTAAGGTGGGGAAATGCTGCAGATTTCTTAAAGGGCTTAGTCCAAAATTAGTTCAGTAAGCACAGAAAGTGAAATGTTATTTAAATCAGGAACATGAAATAAATTTTAATGATGTAATGATTATGAACACAGGAGGAACTTAATTGCTAGGTTAATTTTCTTGTTACCTCAGATGTATTTTGATGAAAAACAGTGTGAATCCATTGGATTTGTTGATTCTTTTCATAAGTCTATTTATTTTCCTCTTCCTTGCATCATCAGTCATGCCTCAGTGAATAAGTAGCTCTTATTCTAAGTAGAACCACTTTGACAGACTACAAAGAGAAAAAGAACAAGTACCCACATTTTGGCTCATATAGTAAAAGTCTCTATCTATGTATAAAGCGAGGCTGACTACACAACTGCTAAACTACTACCAGTACACCATTCTTCAGGAGAATTAGGAAAGGTTATTGGCCATGTCCAATGAGACATTTTGACACAAGAACAAAGGATAAAGTACACTGCCAATATTTCAACTCCTGCCCAGCATTTCTATAAAGACAAACTATCAGTATTTAGAAAACCATTTCAACCATCTATTACACCTCATTTGGGAAAAAAACAAGCCCACGCACAGACCCATAGACACATCCCCCAAATTAAGTAGCTCCTTGGCACTTGTCAGAATGCAATTTATGAGAAATAGACACAAAAGCCCTGTTATAGATACATATATTCCTGTGAATCAATAAACAGGTACATGCAAGATGCAGGCTGCAAAGCTGTCAAGCACTATAAGAGTAAAAAGATGCTTTATTAAGTGGTAACTATTATAAAATGTAATCGCATATCCCCATCCCCAAAACAAAAGAGAAATCCTTTTGGTCAGGAGAAAATGAAGGGTTGAGATTCAACCTGTTTTAGAAGATTCACAATTTGACATGCTTTTTGATCTAGCACAGGCATCGGACATACTGTAGGAATAATGTGGTAGTAAGGCACACAATTGCACAATTATGGTTAGCACATCAACTGCAACCATTCTTGAACATTTGGGATCCGGCAATAAATACTGGTACCAAGTTAAATCATATGTAGGCAATTTTGCATGTGGAAGAGACATTTTTAAATTGAAGATGTAATCTGATTAGAGTGGCTGTTCCTTTCACATTCCATCAACATATATAAGGATTAGTTCTAAACTTTTAATATCTGGAAGGTAAAGTTCTGCAATGTGGATTCTTGATGTTCAGCAGCCTTTGGGCTTGCCAGAGAAGAAAGCAGGATATAATACAAGGCTACCCACAAAGAGTATCAGAAGTTTCAGGTGCTGGTAAATGCAGCAGTTACACCTGGTACATGGAACCAATATTAACTATATCATTATTTCAAATACAAGATACTTAGTAGCATCCTAGTAGAAATCTTCCTTGAGACCAAGTGTTCCTCAACAGCCAGAACTGAAAAAAATTGCCAAATACAACCCTTGAATAACCAGCCATCAAATGCACCATAGGCATGACAAGTTATGTTTCATGAGCAGCTATACAGCTTATAAGCCCAGATAAGCTTGTGAGCAAAAATGGAAAACAAAAATGAAAAACAATTCACATGGAATTGTTATAGGTCATAATGAATTTGAAAATCCCAGTTTGTGAAGTCAAATTTTGTATTATGTCAAAGCTTCACATTTTTTTTATCTCCATTTTTTATTCCTTAAACAAAAACAAGCCAAGGAAGAGATCTAAATTATTTTCCCTCAAAACAATATTTTTGCCATGTTCACTGTTTCAATGTAGTTTATACATTGTAACGTTTCACATGCCATGGCGCTGACGCACGTTTCTGGTTGGGAAGGAGCTGCTGTGAAACCTTGTACCAAGCTCTGTATCTGTGTTCATTACAATGGAATGTGTTTGGGTTATGTTCTCTGTTCAAGGACTTTTCCCACAGACCATCAGAAACTGTTAGGAGCACCTGGGATTGTGAACTTGGGAAGATTCTATGGGGGGAGGGATCTCATTTACACCAAGGGTTTTTAGTTTGCATTTGGCACGCTTTTATCATTCTCAGCTTTCTCTGTGATTCTGTCATGAGTACTGATGGCGAGCAGGAGGGGGCCCCTATCCAGGGGGGGAAACGCATGTGTTTCCCCCCCTGGATAGGGGCCCCCTCCTGCTCGCCATCAGTACTCATGACAGATCCTGCATACTATTCTTTAAGAAATCAGATATCTTTGAATTCCTGCTCATGAGTCTGATAGTGTTTTAGAATAGGCAGCCATTACATAAAGCTGAGAATCACCAAAGTCGTACTGTTAGCTCCTACCAAGATCAGTTTCTTGTGAGGGAAAATAGTTAACGATGGCCGAGTCCAAGCTCATGACCGGGGGACTTGAGGAGACGGCTAGTTTGATGCCCGAGTCAATGGTCAAGAGTGGAGAACTGAGCCTCACCCCAGAACCTTCAGATTTCTGGGAGGAATCGAGTTCCAGTCCTGAGGTAGAGGAATCTGACGATGGGGGAGAACCAGAGCAACCGGCACCCAGCGAATCGCCTGCAGAGTTGATCACCTGGGATGAAGTGAGAGAACCCCAGCCAGGGACGTCCCAGGCATCCTGGAAGTATTGGTTCCCGCTGACCCCAGACGTAGAATCTACCACGGGATCAACAGAGAGACAGCCTAACACGCAAGGGAGGGAGGAATCTCAAACCCCTGAAAGGCTAAGAGTGATGGAGGCCAAAATAGAATCAATGGAGTGTATGCTAAGAAACCTGTCTCTGTCATTGGGGGGGCAGCGGAGGCGCGGAGGAGATCCCAGCGTCCCGCAACCATCCCCCATCCTCCCATCCGGACCGCCAGCAGAGCAGGGCCAGAGACAGCTCCGGGATGAATCTCCACCCCGCAGGGCTCGACCACCAGTGTCCCTACCCCGAAGAGGGAGAGCTACTGTAACCTGGGACCCAAGCACTCAAGCAGCCGCCAATTCCACTCCAACAGGAGTGGGGGTGAGAGACATTTCTGTCAAATTTGATGGGGATCCAACCAAGTTATCTTTCTTTCTAACTAATGCTAAAAGTTACATGAGGCAGTTTGGAGCATACTTCCCTTCCAAAGAGGCTAAGATAACTACCATTGCCACCAAGTTGAAGGGTCGAGCAGCTGACTGGTATGTTCAATTAAGTGATGCTGACTCCCCTGCACTTGATTATTTCGAGGACTTCATGTGGGCATTAAAGCTACATTTTGAGGATTCTCTGGCCAAGGCAAGAGCTAAGAAAGCACTGAAGGATCTTACCCAGGGCCAACTGTCTGTAGCTGATTATGCCCTGGAGTTTAAGGCTCTAGCTGGGAAAATCCCCGACTGGTCTCAGTCAACCTTAATAGAACGGTTTAAAGAGGGACTCAACCAGGACGTCCTACAGTGGGCATTGGGTAGGGATGACCCAGAGTCATTGTATGAATGGATCTGTCTGGCAGGCAAGGCTGAGCATGCTCAGCATACCTTCATGCAAACCAGAAGACCTGAAAAACCACCAGCTACCATGAGGGGAGCCTGGGATGAGGAGAGAGATCGGCACTACGTGAGAGGTCAGTGTCTCCGATGCGGAAAGGAAGGGCATCAAGCAGCTGATTGCCCAAAAGCCAAGGCTGGAGATTGAGCCGGCCAAATCGCACCCCCCCTGCAGCGGATGGCAGCAGCCAAGGTGCAGCCGACACTGAGGAAGTATTCTACTTCCCAGGAGAGGCTGAAGATGACTCTAAGGAGCCGGTGGGAAATGCCAGCCACGTGCCATGAAGAGGGCCTGTGGGCAGGTGGAGGAGGATGGGCGTGAAGATGCGATGGTGAGTGCTGACTGTCCCACTTTAGCAGTAAAAGTGAAATTGGGCTCCCGCACAAAAACTACAGAGGTCTGGGCTTTGGTTGACTCTGGGTGTTCCAGGTGTTTAATTCACCCTGATCTGGTTGCTGCTTTGGACCTGCCTAGCTTCCCCCTCCAGCAGCCTTTGATCTTCACACAGTTGGATGGTTCAACGGCGGGGGGTGGGGAGGCAGCAACCCAATTCACTGGAACTGTCGTATGCAAATGGGCAGCCACTGTGAGACTTTAAAATTTGTAGTAGCACCTGTTGGCAATACCTTGGTAATTCTGGGGATCCCCCGGTTGACCTATCGAAGCCCATATATAAACTGGGAACACAGAACTGTGACTTTTAAAGATGGGTTTTACCAAGCTCCTACAGCGGAGAGAGCTGCATGTGTGGGGGTTGGAAGGGCTGCGATCGCCATGCCGCGTCCTAACTTGGCACATTTAGAAGGCTTGCCCGATCGATACCAAGACTTTGCAGACGTATTTGGGGAAATGGAAGCAGATCAGCTACCCCTCCATCAGAAAACTGACTGTGCGATAGAGTTGGTTCCCAATGCTCAATTGCCCAAGCCAAAAATTTATCTGATGACTCAGAAGGAGCTTGAGGCATTACGGGACTTTATTGACAAAAATCTATCAAGGGGGTTTATTGAACCTGCAAATTCCCCAGTTGGGGCCCCTGTGCTATTCCAGGAAAAGAAAGATGGCATGCTTCGACTCTGTACGGACTATCGAGGGTTAAATTCCATCTCAATTTTCAACAAGTACCATCTTCCACTCATGAAGGACATGTTAGCTCATTTGTCTAAGGGCAAGATTTTCTCCAAGCTCGATCTTCGTGAAGCCTATTTCTGCATCAGCATAAGAGCTGGAGATGAGTGGAAAACTGCTTTTAATTGCCCATTGGGTTCATTTCAGTACAAAGTCCTCCCTTTTGGGTTGGCAGGGGCACCCGGAGTCTTCATGCAATTGATTAATGAAGTATTACATGATCATTTGTTTAAAGGGGTCCTGGTTTATTTGGATGATGTTCTCATTTACACTGAAACCAAGGAGGAACACAAAGGCCTCCTCAAACAGGTGTTACGAAATGCCAAACTCTATGCCAAACTTTCCAAATGTGAATTCCACAAGACCCAACTTGACTATCTGGGCTATCGGGTGTCTGACAAGTGCATTGAAATGGACCCTGCAAAAATCCAGGCGATTTTAAGTTGGGAACGTCCCCGCTCCTGGAGGCAATTGCAACGTTTCCTAGGGTTCAGTAATTACTATCACCAATTTATCCAGGGGTTCGCTGAGATTGCTTTGCCCCTCACTGACTTACTCCATACCAAGGGCTTGGGGGAGCCATGCAAAGTGAAAAACCCTGGGGAAGTGTTGAATTGGACACCTGAATGCCAGGCAGCATTTGAGAAATTAAAAACCCTTTTCACTGCTGAGCCTATTCTACAGCACTCCGATCCTGAATGCCCCTTTGTGATCCAAGTTGATGCTTCTGACTCCTCAGTTGGGGCTATATTGTTACAGAGAGATTCTGAAAATCACTTAAAACCATGCGCTTATCTGTCCAGAAAATTTTCTGAAACCGAACGCCATTGGCATGTTTGGGAAAAGGAGGCGTTTGCTGTAAAAGCTGCTTTGGAAGCCTGGCGTCACCTCCTTGAAGACGCTAAATGCCCTTTCGAGGTTTGGACCAATCACAGGAATTTGCAAGCCCTCCACACCCCCTGGTGTCTCAGTCCTAAACAAATTCACTGGGCTCAGTTTTTCAGTCGTTTCAACTTCCAGTTAAAATTTATCCCAGGAAAGAAAAACTTTCTGGCCGATGCTTTTTTGCGTTTACCTCAGGATTTTGACCAGGGGTCAGATGTGGTTGGGATGTTCTCACTGAACCACAACTGGGTTTGGTTCCTGTCACTCGGAGCCAGACCCGTGCGCAAGCAACCCCGCCCCCAGCCCAGTCTGGGAAGCGTAAGGTACAAGTTCCTTGTCAGTTACAGAAAGACTTTCTCCAGGGACTGAAATCTGACACTTGGTTGCTAGCTAATAAAGACACTGTTTCCTTCAAAAACGGTCTGGCATGGGTCGAACACCGCCTTTATGTACCCGAAACTTTAAGAGCTGAGATTTTACAGCACTCCCATGATGATAAACTTGCTGGGCACTTTGGTTTTGTCAAAACATTACATTTGGTTCGTCGTCAATTCTGGTGGCCTACCTTGAGATGCAATGTAAAAGACTATGTGGCTTCCTGTCCTGTTTGTGCAATGTCAAAATGTAAGGGGGGGGAAACTACAGGGGCTTCTACAGCCTGTGGCCAGCCCGTCCCATCTCTGGGATGAGATTTCTATGGATTCTATTGTGGATCTTCCTCCCAGTCAGAAGAAAACTGTCATTTGGGTTGTAAAATATTTTTTTTCCAAACAAGCACATTTCATTCCATGTGCATCCATCCCGTCAGCCCCACAATTGGTGCGCCTATTTCTCATCCACATCTACCACCTCCACAGTAGCCCCTCCCATTTGGTCAGTGACTGCAGGACACAGTTTACTTCCCAGTTTTGGAAATCATTTTTTAAAATTGATTGGCACCAAACAAGTGCTATCCACGTCTTCCCATCCTGATACTGATGGTTCTGAGATTTTGAATTCCATTCTTGAACATTTCTCAGAGCATACATTAACTACCATCAGGACGATTGGGTGGAGTTACTACCTTTTGCTGAAGTGGCTTACAACAAAGTACCGGGCAAACCCCTTTTCGTGTAGTTTCTGGTCACAACTTTGTTCCCATCCCTGAACTGCCACAACCCACTTCCCAAACATGTTCTGCCTCTGACTGGGCTATTAAGCTGGCTGATTCCTGGCCGGTGATTCAACAAGCTTTGGCTGATAACACAACTTCAAGATTGGGGATCAGGTGTATCTATCTACCAAATTTATCAAGTCACCACAACCCTCTAAAAAACTTGCTCCCAAGTTCATTGGTCCTTTCCCTATTGTTGGTCTTATCAATCCAGTTACTGTTAAATTGGACCTGCCTCACAATTTGAAAAGCTTGCACCCTGTTTTCCATTGCAGCTTGCTCAAGCCTGTCCACCGCTCCTCCCAACCTCCTCCTCCTGTTCTGATCATGATTGATGGCCAACAGCACTTTGAGGTCGAGATCATTGATTCTTGCAAGCTTCGAGGCTCTCCAGTATCTGGTCCGATGGAAACATTTTCCTCGTCCTGAATGGGTGTCTGCTGTCCATGTTCACGCTCCTGATTTAGTTTGCCGTTTCCACCTTGCTTATCCTTTGAAGCCTGCTGCTTAGTGTTTTCTTTCTTTTGGGGGGGCAGTATGTCATGTTCACTGTTTCAATGTATAGTATACATCATAATGTTTCACATGCCATGGCGCTGATGCACGTTTCTGTTGGGAGGGAGCTGCTGTGAAACCTTGTACCAAGCTCTGTATCTGTGTTCATTACAATGGAATGTGTTTGGGTTATGTTCTCTGTTCAAGGACTTTTCCCGCAGACCATCAAAAACCGTTAGGAGCACCTGGGATTGTGAACTTGAGAAGATTCTATGGGGGGAGGGATCTCATTTACTCCGAGGGTTTTTAGTTTGCATTTGGCGCGCTTTTATCATTCTCAGCTTTCTCTGTGATCCTGCATACTATTCTTTAATAAATCAGGTATCTTTGAATTCCTGCTCATGAGTCTGATAGTGTTTTAGAATAGGCAACCATTACAGTTTTCAGGCAAATACATAAACATTTACAGGGACTATTATTTTTCCTCCATAGTTTATGAAAATATAATCATGGATTACCTGTATAGGCCCAGGTTAAATCCTTGGCATTATCAATGAAAAAAAAAGGTAGATGGTGCAAAAAATTCTTGTTTTCAACCAGGATACTGTTAATCACACTATATATGTTTTCTTAATATCTAGTTCAGTCCTAAAAGCTATTATTCATTTTCAGGATACTGATAGATTGGAATGCTTTTTGTATTTCTAATAATTTTCTATGCTTTTTATGATTATGAAATTCTTTAGGTAGTGAGCAACTTTTTAAAATAATTTTTCACTCATCTGTCCACACTATTGCACCTGATGTGTATTTGTCCAAGAGACAGAGGTTTGTTAGAAAAGTTTTTATGATTAAAAATTATATTATCTAAAATATAGATTATTTTTATTCTGATATTTTTTTATTCTGATTTAGGAAAAGCAAAAATTATTCAGCAAATTTATACCAGCATCTCAGTTGTGAAGGCTCTAGCAATGTGATATGTGAACTGAGAAATCCAAGGTAACAGATTAAGAGATACTGATCTGAATAAAAATATTCCATGGACATGCAGAATTTTTCAGGCTTGCACAAGCTTATAAAAGCATACAATGCTCTGGGGAAAAAATTGGCTTTCAAGTTATAATTTCCATGGCAGCGCTAACAAAACTGCTCATTTTAAACAATACAGTTTCTAAAGCAACCATGTTGTTTTCATTCCCTTTTGTTCCACAAAAGAGGCTTAGATGTCCATGACTATTGGTTTACCTACACACATAATGTTGTTCTAAGGAAAGTAAAGAAAAACTACTTGATTATGAAACAAGTCCAACAGAAAAATCTTCTAACAATCAATATTAATAGCTACATATGTCAGATACATTGCGAGTCTCAGGAGCACACGATTACATCTGTTCACATGCAACTTATATTCTGCTCCATAGGTGTAAATAAATCCTATGGAAGATACAAAGCTTCATTTATCATCATTCTCCCTTGTACCAATTCTGATACATCCATCAATAATGGATGTTCAGTGACAGAAAATATCTACTATGATGCATACTGCTCCGTACACATTTACAAATGCCCCATCAAAGCCAATGTAACACTATTCAAAGCACCTCTCATTCTATATATGCAAGGGGAAAAATAGTGTGAAAGTAAGAGAGACAAATCAAATTAAACACACACTCCTAGTGGCTAACTGGCCACCAGCAGCAACATTTTCCAAAGTGTGGGAGACTTTCCTGATGCTGGGAAGGCCAAATCTCACAAAACAGAATGTCTCTATCTTATAGCATTTGGAAAATCTCATCATATACATATTGACTCAAAGGGAAGATGCTAGGCAGTACAAGCTGCCCACTTACTCTCAGGTTTACATTTATAGGTATTAGCTAGGGGCATAAAAGACTGCCCTCCCCGCCATGTTCTCTTTCACATTGGGCAAGCCTGTGAACAGCATTCACCTTTCCTGGAGTACTGTTCAGGTACTGTGCCTATATTGCCTTAGTACATATCTGTCACAACTATGGCAAATATGGTAAAATACATTATCCCTATTCAGACATCATTAATGAGAGCACTGAACACATGAATGATCTGCATATCCCCTGTTATCTTGGGAAAATTGTTCCAGTGACATCTTTTTTCCTGCAGAAAGTGCAAATGTTTGCAGCAGAGAAGCCTTCAAAGGTACAACCATGCTTGCCTTGGCTTCCAGAAAATCCAATTTGCTAAGAATGCAGGTTCTTGCTTTTCTAAAAGCCAGCCTAGGCACAGTTTGATCTGGGGAAGCTTGTTTATCACAGACATTCCAAACAAATTCAAGTAAAGTTACACAGAGCTCTTACATGTTGAGTTTCTGTATTTGTAATGTTTGAACAAAGCTTCTTGAATAATCTTTAAAGCTAAGAAGAACAATGTCTAACAAATCACCCCTTTCACTACCTTGTGCAAATCTCCTAAAATCAATAGTGAGAGGAGTTGCATATGCCATTTTGATTCAGCAAGGTTTATATTTGATTATGTTATCTTTAATTACACTAACTGTCCAGTAATTTTCTGGATACCTTTAGATGAAGTGATGTTTCCCAGAGGCTGAGCTTAGGGAAAAAAAATATACTTATTTGTGATTCAGTAATTTCACAATTTACTTTTTAAAAAGCTAAGTGAATACCTTTTATCATGCTCATAATCAAGAACCCCTGGAAAGTGATGCCAGGATATAGAAACATGAAGTAGAATAGGACAGCAATGTACGACCTGGAAGCCACATGCTATCATTTAACTCTAGGAAACTGTAATATGATCAATATCACCCTGTGGAAAATCGCCAACTACTACCACTCTGCAGATCTACATTTTCTTAAAGGCAATGGTGTTTATATAAAAGAAGGCTGGAATTTCAAAATCTTGGCTCAGAGTTTAAGCAGGAAACTCATAATCAGATTGCTCCAAGTCCACTTTATTGTAAGGGTGCTATCCATGGTACTTAATATAAAGACCAACCAGACCTTTCATCTGATATTTGTGAAACTATTTAGAATTACCTCTGCTTGTACTAGACTTGCTACCATTACCTTTCCTACTTTGAATTTTCTGTCTTTACATGATATACTTCTTCCTGGTTAATTTCAGCATAGGTCATTCAATTTACAAATTTTATGAATGTGCATCACCCAGTGACTTAAAACTAAGCACACTGACTTTGCTACTTGGGTAAAATATGATTGCTAGTTTGTGATTTAGTATTTGATGTTAACACCCCCCCCCCAGTTCTGTCCTGAATAATGAAAATCTTGAAACATCTAATGATTTATTAATATTTAATAGATCAATACGTTATAAAATTTTATTTATTCACTTTTAAGTTTTAGATTCTCTTCTTGAAACTCAGCTGTACTTTGAATATCTACCCTACATTCTGCAATAAATAAATAGAATTAATTAACTTATACAAAATGTGAGTATTCACTAAAATTAACATAATTCCACACACTTAGTAGTCATCTGCATTTGATGCATATCTCATTCCACTTAGTCTGGCACACTAGTTTCTTCTAAGAGGCCACCAGAACTTGATTAAACAAACAATGCAACTGTTACCAGGGAGTTGGGAGGAAAAGGTGATAATAAAAACATTAACACAGTTACTGTATGTAGTCTTAAACAAGAAATTCACATTTATTGGCTTGGTGTACAAAGGTAAAAACATCAAAGTAGTTGCTCTTTTAAGCTGAATTATTTATTTATTTATTT